>NC_133428.1:2152500-2460000 GCF_011762595.2 Tursiops truncatus | reverse complement strand
TGAACAGAGAGGGATCGCGGAGGGCCACAAAGATACTCGTGGGAGCTGTATCCTTACATTCCCTACCTTGAGTGTGCACATGGTATCGCGGGAATTACATGCTAAAACTGATCCATCTGTGCAGAGTAAACTACCCCTGAAGTCCAATGTGATCAAAGTGTCCTGACTAGACTTCTCAAGGTCTGCTCAGAACAAGGAGAACCAGTGTTTGCAGCACAAGAAAATGAAGATGTACCTGGAATTCCAGGCGGCCAGACTGTTCCTGAACACAGAGACACTCCTGGGGTCAGCCAATCAGTATGAGGACGTGGGGACAAAGGACAGGGTGCGTGAGACGGCTCTCAGTCAACCAAAAGGAAGGCTGTCTTTTAGAAAGCGTGACGTCTGTGCCCAAGGAGGGAAGACTTAGCAGCGTTGTCCCCTATCTTTGGCCTAGGAAGAGAGCAAGACTTTCTCAGGATTTAAGGTATAAAATGAGCTTTCCCTGAGGAGACACCATCTTGATGGATGCGAACAATGGCCTCTGAAAAATAAAACTGGAAAGACTCCTACCTCACTCCTTACTACTGAAGTAAATGAAAAGGCCAGACATCACAGTCGGAGGTCAGGGCCTGACTCTACCCAAGGGATGCAGGCCGGGAAGACCATCCTAAGAGGGCCGACGAGAGGCTCATCATGCTGCCTGCCGAGGGGCATCGACAGGCAAGGGAGGTAGCTGCTCACACACCGTGTGCGTGTCCCCTGAATTCCTATGTTAAATGCTAATTCCCCCTGTGATGGATGCTGCTAGGAGGTGAGGCCTTTGGGAGGTGGTGAGGTCATGAGGGAGGAGCCCTCCTGAATAGGATTAGGACCCTCTTAAAAGAGACCCAGAGAGAGAGCCCCCCAACCCCTTCTGTTACGTGAGGACACAGAAGGCACTGTGAACAGAGATCCGACTCTCCGCAGCCACCAAATCCGCCTGGCCTTGGTCTTGGACTTCCCCAGCTCCGGAACTGTGAGAAGAACACGCGTGCTGTGTAAGCCGCCCAGTCTGTGTGCTTTTGTTAGGGCAGCCGGAGCAGACTGAGGCAGAGCGACGGCAGGGCTCCTTCACACACGGGAGGACGGGAGGAGGACAGGCAGGGCTCCTTCACACACGGGAGGACGGGAGGAGGGCAGGCGGGACTCCTTCACACACGGGAGGACGGGAGGAGGACGGGCGGGCACTGCCCCACACGACGAGCAGCCAAGAAAAACGTGATCTCTGCAGCAGCTACCAGTTCCAGCGCCCCGGATGCCAAGTACGAACAATGAGGAGTCTTCCAGGCAAATCCCAGATGCCCCTGCACACCTGCCAGGTCAACTCCAGGTGTCCCCAGTTAGTCAAGGGGTGTGGACAAACGGCCTTCCACCTACCCACCCCCATAATCACAGTGAAGCACTTCACGTGGAAAACACAGGAAAAACAATTCCTCTCCTCGTTTTTTGTTCTTGTTTGTATTTCGGCAAAGGCACAACATAGACAAAGAAGGTAAAGAACAACAACTCAAGCTTCTCTGCAATATTTTACTCAGACTGCGGCGAGGTAACAGAAATGCCCAGCTACGCTTCGTTCCCCAAAGTTGTTTTCTTTATCCATTCCACCACTGAAACGGGTGATGTATCCCCTGCATCTAGGCTTTCCCTTGTTCACTGTCTCTGCTTTTCGATCACCCATCCTGTGGCCCTGGTCTTCCTCCCACCCTCAGAGACACTGAAAGTGACAGGAAAGGCGAGGCATTGGCGACGGCCGGCCCTGGAGCCAGAGGCAGTGGTGGGGATACAGAACGGGCCCCAAGAAACAGAAGAGCAGGGCGGGCAAAGTCGGAGGCAGGGGGGCAAGAAGCACAGAGGACGTTTACTGAGCCCTGACAAACTGCAATACTAGGAGACATACCTTCTAAAATGGGGAGAAGTTCAGGGAAGTAAGTGTAGAATTTGGTAGTGATGATTAAGGGCTTTTCAAGTTAAAAATCTCCCAAACTCATCCACGGAAGTCACTTTACAGTTTACCGATTATTTTGTGATATTTAACAGTATGTTACTGATACAGAAATGCTATCAGGACCGCTTAAAAATAAGAGATTCTTTTTAAACTTTTTTTTTTAACTTCTATTTTTAAGCTTTTAAACAAGGCATACTGAGTTTCCATGACTTCTTCCAGGTCAGCGAGCTCACCTAGGGCCCATCCAGGGCTGAAACCACGGTCTGCGTACGAAAATCCCAGGAGCTCTGAACTTTAACTTGGCCTGGCACATGCTCCTACAACTCACGGGTGCCAGGCACTCTGACTTCAGCTGCGGTTCTGCCAGGTGTGGGACCCTGACCAGCGGCACGGGCCTCACGTGGGAGCTGGTGGGAAATGCATTCTCGGACCCGCTCCAGAACCACAGAGCCTGGGGCGCCAGCAATGTGTGTTTGCACAAGCTCTCCACAACAGCCTGATGCCTGCTCGAGGGAGAGAAGCACAGACCGAAGTTTCGTTAGCATTCCTGGCAATGAGATGACACACAGTGTCTCCTATCATCACTACGGCTACTAAAGTAATTAGTAATAGCCAACAATCAATCACTGGGCACCTCCCATGGGATCTGTGTGTCCCTGAGATCCATGACAACCCTCCTGATATGTACAGGATTACGCCATCCCCAATTTCTAGATGGACAGACTGATGCTTGGGGTACATGGTCCATGACCAAACAGGAGGTAGAGAAGGAGTCAGCCTACCCTCTTCGCATGTGCTGACTCATGCTCTCAGTCGCTACGCAAACCCGTGTCTCCTAGGAGGAGCTCGTGTCTGCCAACACCTGGCTCACAAATTTTCATCCCCATAACCCTGTACACCCTCACTTTGCAAACCTAAGCTCCGGGTTTTGGACGTGTCCCTGTTTCCCGCCTTCCTGTTGCAAAAGACGAATCTAGAAGCTTACGGCAGCACCACTTCTGTGGGGCACTGGCTGACCGTGAAGACACCTTATTCAGGTGAGGGGATTCAGTGAAATGGTTACCAGTCCTGCCCTGAGCAAGCTGTCAGCTGAGGGCTTGTCAAAGGTAAGATCTCTCCAAGGTTTCTCTTAAGACTTGGAGCAGAATCGACCAAACGTGGGCACAGAGGGTTCCACGAGGTCACTGATTCCTACAGGGACCTGTGGCTCAGGACACCAGCCTGTTCCTTTCCTGCAGAGAACCTATCACCTTACACCAAAATTTTCTATGAGTGCAACCCTGGGCTCTTCCACCTGGTAGAGTAAACACAGGCAACAGCGTCCGGCAAAATCGAACAGCATCTGTAACTGAAGAAGCAAAAGAAGATGCTGTTTTCACTCGTAGAAGGCAGAGCCGCTTGAGAAACGCAAGACCAAGGCTGAGTCGGAACACCACACACAACACGTCTTTTTGTGCAGGGAAATCCAGGAGGTGGGCGTGTGAGTTCCACGTGCCCGTCGCTTGACCAGGGGAAAGCGGGCTACCCTCAGGCTCGTGACAGTGGGGGTCCCCCATCAGGCTACTGAAAATTCGCCCTGGAATCTGGAGGCTGAGGGAGAGCTTGCCTCAGTTACAGGAGTGGAGGCTGGGCTGAGGGCAGAGTGGAGGGGACTGTGTCCTCCCCGGAGTGAGATGCTGTCTTGCCAAGCACGGCGTCCTGGGGACCCTGGAAGCCTCGGGAAGCTCTCTGCCCACGGAGGAGGTGCCGTGAGTGGGGACAACCAGGATTCGCGTGCTGGCCTTGCTGCTTCCTGAAGGTGTCCCCTTGTCAAAGGGACAAGCGCACTGGAAACTCAGTTTCCCTGTCACCCAAGGCTGTGCAGGGGGGATGAAAGGTGCCATCAGATGTAAACTGTCCAGAGCGGAGTTATGTGCTCCGTCAAGGGTGTTCCCATGAGATGCAGCGGGAGATGGAGAAGGGCAGGTAAGGCGGGGCTTTTCTGGGAGGGTCTGTCTGCAGAGGGTGCATGTGAGAACATCCGGGGAGAGGGGACGGTCCATAACGGAAGCAATAGCAACAGGAGAAGGGGCCCCCGGCTGGGCCTTGTCTTCGGGAGGACATGCCGTGCCTTTCATGTCCCCGGTCCCCTCTGTCCCTGGACGCAGGCCACGGGGAGCAGCAGCATGGGATGGCACAACTTTCTCCAGGGAGTTTCAGGAGTCAGGCCTGCAGGCCACGCTCCTCTGCTACTTCTCATTATGGGGCAGTGGGCTCGAAGGGGCAATTTCAGAGTAGAGCAGGGGTCCTGGCCCCCAGGGGGATGCCCACCCGGTGCATGGACAGGACAGCGAGGCTCCTCGGAGGGAACAGCCCGCAGGGAGGCGGCTGGGGGTGGGGCAGAGGCACGTGGAAGGGGCTGGGGCTGGGGGAGGCCCACGTGGCTGACAGAACGACGGGCCTGCTCCCTCTGAGGGCGCTCTATGTGCCACGCGGTGCGGGGGACCCTCCTGCAGCTGTGCGATGGCAGGGAGGATAAAGAGGCCCTGGTGTGGATTCACAAATTCGGGAGAGCCACAAGGTCTTCCAGCTGAGCTCTCCAAAGAAGACTGAGTCTTAAATCCTGCAGATACTGGGATTAAGATACTGTTTTTACAAACTTATGGTTACCAGGGGTAAGGGGGGGAGGGACAAATTAGGAGCTTCGGATTAACACATACACACTACTTAAAAAATAGATAACCAACAAGGACCTACTGTACCGCACAGGGAACTCTACTCAGTACTCTGTAATGACCTACATGGGAGAAGAATCTAAAAAAGGGTGGATATATGTGTATGTATAACTGATTCACTTTACTGTACAGCAGAAACTAAGAACACTGTAAATCAACTATACCCCAATAAAAATTAAAACAACCAAACAAGATACTGTTTTTACATTCACTGGCGCAGAAAGCTGATATACCTAAAATGAGGAAAGAACCCATATAGACACTGAGTGAATCACTCTACGCTATATATGTGACCACATGTGCAGAAACGGCTTTTCCAGTTAGTTTTTTCTCAGCACAGATGGTGATGACCTCTCCCTCTCCTCTCCTGTATCCTTCCTTCCTTTCTCACGTTTCCTACGTGGATGTTTCCAAGCAGAATCTCAGAAGGTGCAGAGGCTGACTAAAGACTGCCTTCCTGTTTCCTGTAAAGAGTCAGCAAGCACTGCATGGGACAGCACATTTATCAGGCCCTGTTTCTGAATCACGGCTCCATCAGCATGCGTCATCCTGCTACAGATTCTGTGCGGGGACACACCGGCCTGAGCATGGCTGAGCGTGAGGGTGTAGGGCTCCAGGGCTGTGCCTCCCTTACACTTGGGATGCCTGGGAAAGACTGGGCCCCCATGGCAGGCTCAGGTTTGGATTCTGACCACCAACTTACACACTAAAGTATATTCAGAAGGTACAATGTAAGACAGCGTATTCAGAGTACGTAACCGCCCTTGCTGTGGAGCCCACGCAAAATTGCAATAGTGAATCCGGGTATAGGCAATGCTCAATGACTTTCTCCAAAAAGACTTCTCCTAAGGTCAAACTGAAACTATTACTAGAGTCAGGTTATGATTTTGTATCTATTTCCCTTCTCAATCAACTTTATTTTCCATATTTGAATACAACTTACCAAACCTAGAAAAGTTCTAACTTGAAGGTGGCATGCATCCCAGGAACTATAATAACTTTTTACTTTTTGTTTTGCAAAGTATCATCAAGCAAGATTTGGAAACACTTAAAAATGCAGTACGTTTTACACACGAGTGTTTCTTGATTCACTACCCAATGACCGATTCAAGAATTTCCCTGGCAATCTTACTAAATTATGCTAAAATTATGCTAAGTTACTTTAAAATGAGATGAAGGATAGGGATGCTATAACCCTTTTTTTTTCTTTAATTCCTTGAAGTGATGGTTTACAATCAGGGGTGATTCTGCCCTTGGGGGACATAAAAGACAAGATAAATGTGTTTTTTGCTTGTGAATCGTTTTTTCCTATCTGATCTAAAAGATAACTGCATAAAGCAATAATTATAAATCTCTGTTGATGGGTACATAACGTATGAAGATGCAATCTTTACAGCAGTAACAGCACAAAGGAGGATGGGAAAGGAGATCCATAGGACCAATGTTTTTGTATACTATTTAAATTAAGCTGGTATTAACGCAAACCAGATGGGTGTAAATTGTTAACTGTAAATACTCAGAGCAACCACTAAGAAAATAACTAAAAAAAAAAAAGATGAGACAAGAGAATTTAAAATGTACACTAGAAAATCTATCTGGTTAACATAAGAGAAGGAAGGCAGTGATGAAGGAATAGAGGAACAAAAGAAAAAGACATGGATTTGTTCGTTTTATTTTTTTGATTCCACATATAAGTGAAAACCTACATTATTTGTCTTTCTCTGATTTACCCTCTAGGTCTATCCATGTTGTTGCAAATGGCAAAATTTCAAACTAATATAACACAGAAACTTGGGACTTCCCTGGTGGCGCAGTGGTTAAGAATCCACCTGCCAATGTAAGGGAGACGGGTTCAAGCCCTGGTCCAGGAAGATCCCACATGCCGTGGAGCAACGAAGCCCCTGCACCACATCTACTGAGCCTGTGCTCTAGAGCCCACGAGCCACAACTACTGAGCCCGCACGCCACAACTACTGAAGCTCGCATGCCTAGAGCCCATGCCCCACAACAAGAGAAGCCACCGCAATGAGAAGCCCGCGCACTGCAACGAAGAGTAGCCCGCACTCGCAGCAATGAAGACCCAATGCATCCAAATAAATAAAATATGTAAATAAACAAATTAACTGAAACGAAGCAAAACAGAAACAGGCTCACAGTTACAGAGAACTAACAGTACCACAGTGGAGAGAGGTGGGGGCGGGACAAGATAGGTGAAGGGGATTGAGAGGTACCAACTACTAGCTATAAAATAAATGTTACAAGGATGTAAAGTACAGCACAGGGAATACTGTTAATATTTTATAACTTTACACAGAGTGTAATCTATAAAATTATCAAATCATGATGTTGTACGCCTGAAACTAACATAATACTGTAAGTAAACTAATACTGACACTTCAATAAAAAAATAAATGCAGACAGAGGAAAGTCTTCCTTACAGTAGAATGCCTGCTAATAAATGCAGATTGATGGCATCTGACCAAAAAAAAAGACAGAGAGAAAACAAATAACATAACGCCATACATAAATCCTCTCTTATCAATAATGGCACTATATGGAAAAGGTTAAAAGTAAATTAAAAGGTCAAAATTGGCAGAATGTATTAGAAAAAGAAAAACCACATGATCCAACTATATGCTGTCTACAAGACACACTTTACATTGAAAGGTGCAAAAAGGTTGAAAGTAGGAGGATGGAAAAGATATCCAATGCACACGGTAACCAAGAGATCCAGACTGACCACATGAGACAAAGGAGACTTAAGGCAAACATTTCTATTAGAAACAAACAAAAAAATTAATAGAAACATTTTATAAGGATAAAGGGGTCATTCCATCAAGAAGATGCAACAACTATAAACATATATGAACCTAACGACAAAGCCCCAAACACATAAAACAAAAACTGACAAAACTGAGGGGAGAAAGGGATGATTCAACAACAGTAGCTGGAGACTTTGATGCCACACTTTTAATAATGGAGAGAACAATTAGACTGAAAATTAACAAGGAATATAAGATCCGATTTAAAACACTTAACTATGTAAATACCATAAACTGACTGGAGCTTATGATAGTATGGAACACTCCACCCAACCATGACAAAATATTCATTCTTCTCAAGTTCACAAGGAGAATTCTCCAGGAAAGATGATAAGCTACGCCATAAAACAAGTCTCAATAAATTCACAAAGGATCAGAATCATACCAAGTATTCCCCTGATCATTGACAGAGTGAAATGAGAAATCAGTAACAGAAGGAAATTTGCAAAATTCCCAAATATGTGGAAGTTAAACCACACACACCTAAACAGTCAGTGGCGAAAAGGAAAAATTACAAGGGAATTATGGGATGAAGGAAAATGCAAACATAACACACCAAACGGTATGGGATGAAGGAAAATGCAAACATAACACACCAAACGGTATGGGATATAACAAAAGCAGTGCTGGGAGGGAAGCTGATGGCTGTAAATGTCTGTGTTAAAAACGAACAGTCAGAGAGGTGAAGCACTGGTGGGTCTGAACGTGAGAAAGTGGACCATGAACCAAGGAATGCAGGCGGCCTCTACAGCTGAAAAAGGCAAATAACAGATTCTCTCCTGAAGACTCCTGAAGGAACCAGTCCTTGATGTGATTAGCTCCTGAGACTGAGGTGGGGCTTCTGACCTCATAATACACTTGTGTTGTCTTAAGCCACTCGGTTTGTGGTAGCGTTAAGGCAGCAATAGAAAACTAACACAATAAGAAACTTTCCCCGCCATCTATTTTTCTTTTTTTCTCA
Organism: Tursiops truncatus; assembly: GCF_011762595.2. Lineage (NCBI taxonomy): Eukaryota > Metazoa > Chordata > Mammalia > Artiodactyla > Delphinidae > Tursiops > Tursiops truncatus. Next base: position 2,451,537 of record NC_133428.1, on the reverse strand, counting down.
TTGGGTTTGTGTACAATGACTCTCAAAAAGACCAAGCACAAGAAGAGACCTTTCTTAACGTCTCATTCACAGGTGCCTTAACCACGGAAGGTCGAGGACAGCTGCAGAGAGTTTGTAGAACTATCGTGTGTGACAGCTTCCACTGTGTGTGGAGGTCACCCACCAGGTAGTAAGAACACCATGGCCTCGGCCTTTGTGACTGCTACATCATAATCACACACGTATAAATCTTATTAACCACTGGGCTTTTTTAATCCATGTCATACTGACATATGAGGACTTCCTCTTAGTGAATAACTTAAATTCTTTTCAAATTTTAAAAGATAAATAAACATACAATCATAGGGTTCTAGATGGATGTGCCTTTCCCATCTTCTAGAGAGCTAAACCCTCTTGAGGGTTAGTTTCCCCACGCCTCAGGCTTTATGGATTAATGCTAAATCCCTAGTTCTCATGCCTTTTGAATAAATGCAAACCAGAACGTGTCCTCCAAGAATGCATAAAAAGTTTCCATCTAACTTCACCCTAGAGATCTAAGATGGCTGAGAAAGAACACGGAGGCTGCCACGAAAGTGGATTTGGAAAAGCAAAAATGCAGGAAAAGACTGACAGTAGACATGAGTTCTTTCAGGTGTTGCCTTAGAATCCCATGTGTTGGATGGGTATATCCATCAAACCCCTACTAGTTCAGGCATCATTTCTAACACTTCACCTTAAACCCAGAGACATGCAGTTTTAAAGATTCCCTTCCCCACGCAAATCAACAGCTTCCGTTCCTTTCTTCAAGACCTTCCTTCAGTGGCTGCTCCTGCTTCTCCTCTATTTCTACCCTTCCTGTGGGTACAATGGAATCCAGTACTGAATGTATCCCCAGTGGTGCGTGCATTAGTATGAAGGCAGTGCCAAAAACAGTTTTAATTTAGCACAGTGCAAATCATTAAGGAATCTAGGAAATGCACTGAAATGAGAAGAGATAAAGAAGCACACAGTCCTCCTCCTTCAAAGACACACAAGCCATTGTGTCACCAGCATAATTCTTTAGCTGTTATGTGTGTTTCCATTCACTTATTTTTTGGTGTGGGTGGGGTGGAGGAATGTCAGACAACTCAACTGTAAAGAGATGACAGGAGTTAAGACTGGAGAAACTTATGCTATAATCCTGCTGGTACAGCCCTGGGCATCCATGCTCTACCTCCCTGGCCAGTCTGCCTGTGAAGTCTGTAAAATATTGGTCCACATCTGCTTGATCTCTTCACAGTATCAAAAATCCTACATTTCTGGGTGGATTAGTTTGCTCTGGCTGCAATAACAAAGCACCGTGTGTGTGTGTGTGTGTGTGTGTGTGTGTGTGTGTGTGTGTGTGTGTGTGTCCCCTAATCTCCTCTTCTTGTAAGGACACCACCCATACTGGATTAGGACCCACCCTAATGACCTTATTTTACCTAATTACCTCTTTAAGGACCGTGACTCCAAATACAGCCCCATTCTGAGGTCCTGGGGTTCAGGGCTTCAAAATATGCGTTTTGGTGGGATGCAATTTAGCCCACAACACTGAGTTATAGATGTTCATCTACTTAGTGTGTCTTTCTATCGAAGGCAAGGGCAACCAAGTAGAAGTACCCTTCTATTTCTTGTTTTTTCTAGGTTACTAAGAATGTAACCCAGAAATAAGGGTCAAAATTTCTTTTAAAGAACATCTGTTTACAAGGTATAAATTGATTCACATAGCTCAGATGTCATTTAACGCTACCCAGGATTTCTGCAAAGACGAAAAAACAGTAAGGCGTGCTTCCCCCACCCACGCAGAGTGTACCTTTGGTTACGTGGGAGCTTTCCTGAGCAAAGGAGGCAGAGCTCGGTCACCACAGGTAGAGCTCAACTGACCAAGCCTTCCAACTGCAGGGGCTCTGAGAGCTGAGCAGTGACAGTGCCCATCCTGTTCTCAAACAGAACTGGCTTTTAGTCCAGAGCTCCGAGGACCTGGGAAGTGACAGCAGGTGAGAGAGGCTGTCTCTCTGGGAACAGGCAGAGGCTCCTCTGACACAGAATTAAGCCTGGCTCCTATTCATTTCCTGACTCGCGTGGGTATATGGCCTTACACGGTGTTACTCCAAGTCAGAAAAAGTACACGAAAGAAATCCATCAGGCAATCACATATTATTTTCATGGCCCTCTCTGGGACTTGCATGGACCTGGGAAGTATACTGAAAGAATGAAAACTTCTTGTCAGGTTCAAAGATTATTGGATTTAGGTGGAAAGACATTCACATATGCCAAGAAACGCAAAATCTAATCAGCTGGGCGGGAAAAGGCTTTCTCTAATGGACAGGCACCTCTCGATCTCCAGAACATTCACAGAGATGTTTAAGGGAAGGCAGGGTGCTGAGGCAGTGTTTGTGTGTTATCTATTACTTTATTACTTGTATCCTTTAATGGAATTTGGCCTACTGGGGCAAGAATGCTATAAATAAACTTTGAAACACACACTGGAATTACTAATTTTCACTAACAATTTAAGACTACATTATTGCAACTCTCTTGGAACAGTCAAGTGAACTTTACGTTCATCATAAACTTCATTTACTAGGCTTAAAATGATCTCTGGCTATTCAGAAAGGTTCTGCGTGTTAATTCAGACGAGGGAAGTATGGAACAAGGAACTAAAACGTAATAGCTTTATGAATGGAGCTTAACAAGCACAAGGGTGTTTCAGTTGATTAAAAAATGTGTAAACAGAGTCAAACACTGTCATGGCCTCTTAACAGTGAAGACTAACGTCTACCAGATTTGTCAACAGAATAAGCAGAAATTAAGTGTTTAAGGGACAGCTAGGCTTTTTTAAAAACCCGGTGTACAGGAGTCAACTCAGCACACAAGCAGCCGCATCAGTAATATTAAGCACCCGTGATACGTGGCCCCCGTGTGTGTCGGTGACGCGAGAAGAGCGGAGGGTGCGAAAGGGCTGGAATCCCAGGGCACCGCAGGCGGAGAGGCGGGGCCCGGGGTAGAATGATGCTCCTGGGGCTCCCAGAATGGAGATTCCCATAATCAGGAGGAGGTGGGTGAGCACGCTGGGAAATAAGACAGCTCTATAGGTGCGGGATGGGTTTTCTGAACATGGGTCTGGGTATCTAGCTTCCATCTATGAGATCTGTATCTGGGGAAACACGTTCTGGTTATCCGAGTACCGGACGCCTACGTTATTTTAGGCCCTTTTACACGCTAGTGTCCATGCCAATCAATAATGACGTGGACAAAGTTCAGGCAACCGTCAGGTGAAAGAGCAGGGCCCACGGCGATCCCTGCCAGAGTAGCAAGAGTATGTACGTGTCGGATCATTTTCTGATCCGGACAACTGCCACACCCCCCGAGCCAGCTCCCAGCCTGGAAGCCGCAGCCATCCACGCCATCAACAGTGCCTTTGTACGGCACGCCCTGCCTGCGAGGCTGTGCAATGGCTAGGAGGTAAGGCCTACGTTCCTGCATCTGGCTCAAGGCTCACCACGCCCCGTCCCCTTCCTGAGACCTCTGCTCCCACCTTTCACGGGGCAAGGAGCCTCTTCTCCAGGCCCTGCTCTCTCAGACTTACACACAGTGCCCTGCTGGCCTGGGATCCTCGCAGCCCTTCCTGCTGCCCCACCCAGCCGACTGCCCCGAGGCTGGGAACGACCCGGTCTCCCGGGAGGCACCCTGGATCTCAGCCCGCTTCCTCTGCCTGGCTCCCAGGGAACTGGGTCAGCTCAGACGATCGTGAAGAGGCAGCAGGACAGAAAATGTCTGCCCCCTGCAGCCTGCCTCCACGGCACCCCTGCGTGGCCTTGTATCCCTGCCCTGCACCGGTCTCAGTACCCGGCGTCTGGTGGGTGGGCCTGCTACGAAAGCCTGTGGGACTCAGGAGCAACGCAGGGCCCTAAACGCCTCTCTCTCCTTGATGGCCCCGGTGGATCCGTCCTGTAACGCTTTTCTGAAATTCCCTTTGAACATAAAGCTCTATCCCCAGATAAACACTCAACAGCCAGGCGGACGGACCTGGCTACAGGCCGGCAGCGTTAAGCCACATTAACTCCTTGGGTGGCTGGCCCAAATCACCCAGGAGCCAACTCGAAATGCTTTCATGAGGCTCCTCTCAGACTGGTTGAACAAGATGAGTGCCGAGATATGGCTCGAACTTCCAGAAAGGAACGCGTTCGTCGGGCTGCACCTGGCAGACCCAGAAATGATTTACATTGTTTGTGTTATGACCACACAGACGAGCGAGCACACACACACATAACTCAGCACACGGGAGGGGGCATCAGATGCGCGACAGGTAGAGTCGAGGGTTATTTTTATGGGCACAAACGCCTTTCCTCTTGGAACGTATCTAGGGACCAGCTTACACCCAGATTCCTATGACAAGGGAACGTAGGACCATTCTGGGGATAAACTCCTGGTGAGCTGTATCCTCTCGGCAAAGCCTTCTTCGCACACACACAATGGGCATGGAACATGGCTTGCAATCTCGCCAACGTGAGCACCGAAATTCAACCGCCGCCACTGACGTTTCTGGAAGTGACGGAACTGCCCGTGAGCACGCCTGAGTCTGGTGAATCACTGCCTCTTTTTCTCGAGCTGCAAGAGGAGGCGGGGGGGGGGGGGGGGGCAACACCTGTCAGGCACTGCCTCTGAGGTTAAGTCGCTTGACCTCAGTAAGCCTCGCTTCCCTACCTGCAAAACAGGCAAAGCCGAGACGGCCAGCGCGGGGTGCCGTCGGCCTGCTGCCAGGGAAACAGCCGAGGCGGGCAAGGTGCGCACGGCGGCGCAGGGCACGCGGTGAAGGCTCGTGGTAAATATTCACCGTTACCACAGAGGATGGAGACGGAGGGCGTGAAGAAAAGCGGCGGCCGCTGAAGGACACAAACATGGCTCTGAATATTGAGGAATCAGTACTGGCATGTTGGGAGGGGAGGGGGGCAGGAGGACCGGAAGACGGGAAGGTCACTGCCAGTCTCTAATGCGGGCGGCTCACGGGGCGCGCAAGACGGCAGATGTGGCCGAGAGCTCTGGGCTCAGCTTGAAACCCGGGGCTTGGGCGCGACCTCTGGGTGGAATAGCCCGCGCACACTGGGACGGAGGCCCGAGAGCAAGAGCGGTTACTGAAGCCATGCATCCACAGCCCAGTCCAGGGCCCCGCACAGAGGTGGAGAGGAGGACAGACAGACAAGGAGAAGTGAAACCATGGAGACAGATCCCCCAGGACGGAGCGGGGCACTAGCCCATGACGCAGAAAGTTCTGGAAACATAAGAAAAGATGCTGAGTGGTATGGCAACACGGAAGTCACTGCTCCCTTTGTGCAAATTACGTCCACAGGCTGCAGGAGGAAGGCAGTTTGTACGCAGGACGCGGCAATGAGGGAGCAGAGGTTTTGTTTATTTTTTTTAATTTATGGCTGAGTTGGGTCTTCATTGCTGCACGTGGGTTTTCTCTAGTTGCAGCGAGCGGGGGCTACTCTTCGCTGCAGTGCGTGGGCTTCTCATTGCGGTGGCTTCTCTCGTTGCGGAGCACGGGCTTTAGGCGTGTGGCTCAGTAGTTGTGGCTCGTGGGCTCAGTAGTTGTGGCTCACGAGCTCTAGAGAGCAGGTTGTGGCACACGGGCTTAACTGCTCCGCGGCATGTGGGACCTTCCCGGACCAGGGCTCGATCCCGCGTCCCCTACACTGGCAGGCGGATTCTTCACCACTGCGCCCCCAGGGAACCCCGAGAGGTTTTGTTGAAATGACATATGTAGCACACTTTATGCTGAGGTACAGAAGCATCAGAAGAAGAAGAAGAGGAAGGAGAAGGAGCTGCTTACACCCAGAAGAGAAGGAAGCCTTTCCTCCCGGGAGGAAGGGAGGGCCAGGGCCGAGCCCGGGGGGAGGCGCCAGTGATGGGAAGGACAGAAGGATACCTGCAGAGTCCTGCAAACTCTCCCCAAACTAGGGCACCAACGAAGAGGCCAGTGTTAAAGTAGACCCTCAAATTCAGGACCCTGACTCTACTCCCGGCCCAAAAAGCAGAAACAATATTGGAAATGTCAAGACAAATACACTGCCCTTATTATTCAGTATTACAGGTGCGATTATATAAAGATATTAAGTTCACAGAAGGGCCATCTGCTCACTAAGTGAGGATGTTCCTTTACTTGATCTAACAATAAATATTAATGGTATTAAGAAGGGCTGCGTCATATATCTCGATGATTAAATCTCTTTTGCAAAGTCACGTTAAACAGTGCCGTAAGGCCTTGGGTCAGCTAGCACGTGATCTTGGATCTGTTTTTATATCTTAATGAGATGCTGAAGTCCCAGAAGACGTCCTGCACCATCTGTGATGTGCTGAAGGTGGGAGCAGGCAGGACCGGGGAGAACACCGGGGGATGGGGAATCTCACCAAGTCAGCAGGTAAAGCAAGTACTCAGGGGCGAGGTGAACCAGGCTTCATCCAAGCAGCACCTAACGTTTTCAGTCAGCCAAGGGGGTTGTGGGCAGTCTCCTCATCACCCGTCTGAGATAAAACTAAAGCACTAGGCATCAGCTACCTGGCCTTTAAGGAAGGACTCCCACTGGCACCTGTACCAGTGAGGGCTGCCCAGCAACAGAGGCGTCCGGGAGTTCTGACACGACACCAGGGCTGCCCACAGAGATACATGATGAAACGACCAAGTAGACGGGACCGGGCCTGATTTTCACTGGGCTCTCCAGCCAGCTCACCAGGTTGTCGAAACACAGCTCAAATTCGACTACAATTCCACTCTGCAAAGCCAGTCACTTGAACCTACCACTTTAAAAGCTGATGTGTGGTCATCAAGATGTCGGCACCAAGGTCAAAATATACGGCGGCACAAGGCAGTAACTCAGCTGGTTTGAAGTTTGCCTTGATTATATGTAGTCATCACGCAAAACAATAAACGTTGTCAATGCAACCAAAGGAAATGCTTTGTGGTAAGATAAATAAGGGAAATAAGAGATGTAGAGAGAAAACAGGAACGTACTAGGGGACTGACTGAAATTGATGACTATTTTTGGCCAGAACAGAAATACAAGTAACACCTTGCTGGCATAAAACATTTCTTCAGTAACCAACTGACTTTCCTTTTTTTAAAGCAACAGCAGAAAGGTTTCCAAGCCACTGAAATTGAGATGCACAAGGGAAAGAGAACCCCGTCTAGGTACGAACAGGTAGCCCCCAGGGCCCTCACGCCAAGGACTGCACCAGCCCAGGGAACGTGGACAACATGCGGGCATCCCTGTAACACCCAGCTCATTACTTCACTCCAGCTCAAGCTCCAACCTCAGGTTTCCCTGGACCTTGGCAGCTGACAAGGAGTAAGGGATGAGAGCAGCCCAGGCCCGCAGCTGCAGACATCTGCTGAGAGCTGCAGGAGAATCAGTCACGGGGGCCCGGGGTTCAGCTGACAGGCTCCAGAGGGACGTGGCTGTCACCAGGTCTAATCAGCACACCGCGTGAGATACAGGGATCGGTGTGGCTGGCTACTTTGGTAAGTCATTTAGGAAGCTTTTCTTTCTTTCTTTTTTTTTTTTTGAGTGTGATCTCCTGACTAAATATCAGCTGCCATTTTAAGATTCCACCAAAAGAGAATTTGGTGCACGCATGTCTTTACAAATCCTGGGGCCCAGGTCCAAGCGCACTGTGAGAAAAAGACAAGGAAGTGGATAGAGAGGGTGAGAACAGTGAAGGGGCCTCTTCTTTTCCAAGTGTTTTCTGCTGTCACACGACACCAGGGAATGCACTGCCACCTAAATTCTCCAGGGACCGAAGGCTCTGGAACTGTTTATTTTACACTGTTCACGCAAATCTTGTAAAGATGTACGTTTTATATTCTTCTCTCTTTAAATATAATCAACTGATAACTACTTAATAGTTTTGTTTTGTTTTTCAGGGGTTCATGCTTCAGGCTTAATCCTCCCATTCCTTTTTTTTTTTTTTCTTTTTTCAAATACTTAGAAAAGTCGAAAGAAGCACAGAAAAGACCCATATAACCTACATCTGTAAGCAATAAACCTAAAAATTTGCAGATACTCTGCCATTTATTCCTTTATACCTCTGCATGCTTCTCCATCAAATAAAGACACTCTTCTACACAGCCATGACTAGCACCAGAACCGGCCAATCAGCAACGACTGAATGACATCATCTAATTAGCCACTGCACACCGCATTCTCCAACTGCCCCAAAAATGTCTTCTATAAGACCTCCCCCCCAATCTAAGATCTGCTGCATTTGGTACTCAGGTCCCTTTAGCCTCCTGTAAACTAGAGCGCCCCACCCCAGTCATTTCCCGTGACATTTGACACTTTCAACAGTCCACCCAGAGACCTTGCGGAATGCCCTGCATTCTGGATCTGTCCGGACGTTTCCACGTGGTGTCACCTTGCTTGTTCCTCCGTCCCTCCAAACTAGAAAGGACACCTGGAAGTTCGCCTGGACTCAGGTAAACTGCTGTGGCAGCACATGGCAGCCAGCGGCTCCCCCGCTGACACACCTGAGTGGGACGTGTCGCTTAAGCGGTGGCCCCCAGAACTGTCCATCACGAGCATGCGTGTCCGCCTGTGCTGTGTGTCAGTACCCTGTCGGGGTGGCACTCTGGCACTGTCTGAACACCCTCGCCCCCAATGAACCCAACGGTCTTGGTTTCCACCAGTGCCACTTGTCTGAAGCATGTAGAGTGAGGCCTGCAAGATGGTGACCTGACGAATTCTACCATTCTTTCCATATTTATTAACTAGCATTCTCCTGCTGCCCATGCCTCCCCTCTCTTTTCTTTTAAGGATCACGACTCACAGATTTCTTTTTTAAAAACTTAGTCTTAAAATCCATCACAGTCATTATTCCTTTGATTTCCACTCACCCCGCCTTTCGCCAGTGGGACCCCCTGCCCTGGCTCTGGAAGGGTACCCACGCTCATCTTGGGTTTCACGGGCCCCAGTCTGGAACTGGCCTCTTCTCCCCAGACTCCTGGTTCCTTTCCTTGTGTGATATTTAGAAATCCAGAACTTGACCGCTTTTAAGCAGCCATGAATGCTGCTCCGGTGGTGTGGGGAAAACATAGAAACGGCGGGGAACACAGAACCACATTGACAAATATACGGCTCTGCTGGAAAGGTTTACGTGGCAAAGTGGACGCGGTGCAGGCAACTGTATTTGCTTTGATGAATGTATGCTTTCTCATGAGTCTGACGGCAAAAGTGGGGATGCCCTTGGACCCCGTGCCCTAACACCCTGGGAGAGATCAGGGCACGTGGTCCAAGTCAGGCAGAGCTGCAGGGATGCAAGGGGGGGCCCCAACTCACAGAGCCACCCTGGCTTCCTGAGGGTGAGCAGCGTCCAGGCAGCCCTCCACTTCCCCGCAAGCACCCCTGCCCGTCTTTCTGCCTCAGGGTTCAGGCCTTCGGGACACAAAGGCATTACATCACCGCCGATACCGGGTCCCTCAGGCTCCTGGCTTCTCACTGAAACATCCCACGCACTACCACGGAAGACAAGAGCTGTCTTGATACGACAAGACTTTACTAGAAGGAGGGCACTGACCACATGGAACATCTACCCTGAGAGGCCGTGAGTTGGTGCAGTATGTTCTTGGCAGAAACGGCTGAGGGAGGCCAAGTGAGGCACGGGCATGATGTCTGGATCAGAGGGAATACGAGGGATGGAGAACAAGTGAGGTGGCAGCAGGAGGAAACAAGCAGGCCAATCCGGAACGCAGAACATCCTCTGAGAGAACCAGCCTGCGCTCTTCCAAGAGTCCCTCTCACGGCGAAAACACAGGCCATGCAGCTAGGGGATGGGGCGAGGTTTTCTAGTTCAAAACAGGCTAAAGGGACATGACTACCGTCTGGAACCCAGTGTGGAAAACACCAGAGTAATATCCACCAGGCAGAGATCATCCTCACCCCCACATTTCAACACAATCGTTATTAACCAGTCTTTCTTTTTTTTTTTTTAAATACTACTCTCTGTGTGATAAAAACAAGCTCTTCTCTGCTTCAGAAAACGTGTTTACTGCTCAGCCATCTGTTCTCCTCGTCTGGAATATCCACTGTCCTACCTGCCCTTGAGAGCACATCCTCCCAGTGATTTCAGTTCAAATGACTGCCCTGCCCCTTCTCCTGTCCTTCTCATGTTGACCGCCAGCAGTTACTCAGAGATTCACACGTGTTCTGTGTCCCAGCTGGACTCCAAGACCACTACAAAGAAGAGACTTGCTGTGAATCCCCTGCAGCACCCGGCACAGTATATTCTGAACAGATAAGGAAGGAGTGAACTCACTCCTCTAGAGCTGCGTTGTCCACCACGGTACCCACAAGTGGCTACTTCAATTAAGTAAAACTAAAAAATTAAGAGTTCAATTCGTCAGCTGCCCTGGCAGCATTTCATGTGCCTGGGTGCCCCTGCGGCTCCCGTCCAGGGCAGCTCAGATACAGAACATTCCCTCCACGGCGGGCAGTTCTGCCGGGTGGACATGCTGCTCCAGAGAGCACAAGGGTGCCCGGTTCTCGTCAAGGACACGATGATGGCAGCGGAGAGACGGAAGCCTGCTGCTTACTTTGGAATGCGTCTCCAAGGCCCCAAATAGCTCAGGTACGCAAACTATGACCATCTGCTCTCATTTCGCGTACAGACTGGGCAGTGAGCAGACTGGGAGTCGAGCAGACTCTGGTTTGCCTCTGGATCCGTCCCTGATGTCTAGGCCTAGAGAGGAGAGTCAGGGGACATCAACTGGCCAGCCCAGTGCCGGGAGCCATGCTGATGGAACTGCCCTCCAGGCAAGGGCGTGGAGCAGACCATCCTCACCCCAGGTATGCGCCCCTCTCTGCACAGACACTAAGCTACTGACCGCAGGCAGCAGAGCGAAGGATGTGTGGGAGCCGCACCTTGAAGGAAGGTGGGCATGTACCTGCCAAACACTCAAAACGCACGTTGAGAGGTGTTAGGATGGCAGTCCACCTCAGCAAAGCCAAAGGGGGAAGACATTTCTTGAGCAGAAATGCATGTCACAATTATTATGTTTTCAAGAAAATTCTCCTTAGACACCCCAAAGGCAATTTTAAACCACAGACCAGCATTGCCCTCCCCCATTTTAACACAATTAAATGAAGTTTTTAATATATGAAATGCCGGAATTATGAGTCACCAGTATTCACATATACCTGACAGTGAGAGCTTTATCCTCTAACGTAAGCCATTCTGCTATAACACTACTGCACCTTCCAGCTACAGGCTACGTATCCATCACTTTTCAAACATCTCAAACAAAGCTGTGAAAAGTCACCTGGGCACCTGTGTAATGAGTGCTTTTGGTGGACGTTTCTTGGGGGCATCATCTCCCTTGCTCTTTTACATTGCATTAAATCTCCGTCTACCCCTGAAAAATAACACAGTGTAATGGATAAATTATAGTCGCTTAAAAAATGAAAGAAAAAATAAAGGAACAGAATCAGAGAAAGCAGAGAATAATCAGAAAGACAAAAGTGAACAAAGAATCCCCCACACACAGCTTCCCAAGGAGAAGAAAGGAAAAATAGTTCGAGAGAGGAAAAAAAAAAAGTTTGCACAGCTAAGAGTCTAAATAAAAGCACACAATGAGGGGGACGAGGAAGCTAGGAGGAAGCAAGGAACGGGCACTCTACACCTGCACTGACAGAAACCTGCTGAATATCTTAGTGGTGTTACCAGCTGGACCAAACTCCCGTCGACCTGCAGAATTCTGCAATTTTGATCTCACCTTCCTGTTAATCTAGAAACGGGAGCAGCTGTGGTGCATAAGAACCGCTAACCGCAGGAACACGGGAAAGGCTGACGCGGCTCAGGTCTATTAGGAAGCACGGCCAACGGGACCTGAGTTTACCCACCTCGGTCCCCCCTCGAGTGCTTTCTTATTCCTGATGAATTTCCTGACATTCAACATAGTCCATGGGTACCTTCGCCTGCCCCTACCAGCGTCTTACTCCAAACTGAGAAAGTACAAGTCAGGGCCCCTTTCTGCATGGGCTCTGCTCGGCAGCAAGGCCTCAGACTGGCCTCCGAATTTCCGCCACCTCCTGTGCAAATGTAGAAGGGACCTAAATGTCACCTGGTAAGGTGACATCAAACGCAAGCGTGTGCCCTTAGTTCCGGGGGTTGGGGGCACGGCAGAGAGAAGGGGAACGTGCCGTAGCACAGGTCCCCTGACATCCGTGCGGAGACCGCAAGGCACACAACAAGCCAGGGACGGGGTGAGGGTGTCTCTGGGAGCCCCAAGGGCAGACAGTAAGCTCACACCGGCCATCCCGAACGAGCGTTTATTCTGCTCTACCTTCCTGAGACTCTTTGGGAATGTCTGGACTGAGTCACATTACAGGATAGGAACCAATGGACGCCGAAAAACTCATCATCTCCACTTTTAAACCTCATACGTGTTACACAGGGTCAAATACAATGTACGAAAGCTCTTCCGAAAATTCATCTAGGGCGTGTGCTACAGCTGTACAGAGAGATCCTGTGTTTGTCATCAGCTTTGTGGAGGTCCCAGCGTCTACAGAAACCAGCGTAGGTGAGGTGAGCCAGAGGACGACGGGTGACAGCGGATTCCGAGCAGACTGGGCAGGGCTGCGAGCTGCTTCGGTCAACAATGGATCCCTGAGCCCCAGGAGCAGCACAAAGGTCCCGCCTCCACCCAGCGTTCACGCTGTACCCTGGGCCCCGGACGGAGAAACGGGCACTTCCATACGGTCTCAAATGCTATGATTACCATTTGGCAAGCAGGAAGCTGTAGGAGTACAAACAGGTACAGGACAGGGCATCTATTCGTCTACGTGAAGGTGAAGTAGAAGCCAGGTGTCACCCATTAAAATCCTGCCACCTCTGTGTGTTTATGGAGACGTGGTCAATTATAATCGACACTGCAAAGAGTCGTATTTCCCCTCACAGATCTATTGTGTTATTTTTCTGCTTATTTTTTAAACATTTGAAAATAAGCTTTTTATTTTTCCTGGCTGATTCTTTAAGGATTTAATTACTGTAACAGACTCCTAGAAAGCATATTTTATGTATACCACATTTTACATATTCCTAATTCTGAATATTCTTAACATCCACCCTCCATCTGGCCCCGTTATCAACAGCAGACATCAATGAGTTGCTTCCTAAGGCTCTGTACCTGGGTTGTCCCATACGGTAGGCACTGGCCAAACGTGGCAAGTGAACCCATGAAACCTGGCTAGTTTGAGCTGAGATGCCCTGTGAGTGTAAGATACACACAAATTTCAAAGGCTAGGTAACGAAAAGGAATGTAAACTATCTCAACTATTTTTTTTTTTACTGATCATGTGTTGAGTAACAATATTTTGGATGTGTCAGGATAGGAAAAAAGTACCATTCAAGTTAATTTCCTCTGTGTCTTTTTGCTTCTTTAATGTTGCTATAACAAAATCTTACATGGTGCTACTCCTATCAGATAGCAGGACTCTGGACCACCAACTTTCTTGTCTCTTAAAGAGAATGGTCCTACCTCTTGTACTCCTAACTTCAGCTATTTAATGAACTAGATAATCTTCCCTATTCAGGAGCTGGCATAGTATTTCAAACTTGTATCTTCTTCCTTCAACATCTTATCCTTGTGCATAAATAATCTCAGTCCCCTTGGTCTCTGTCTCTAAATGGCATTTGAGGGCCAAAATTACTATCTAGCTCACAGCTAATTGTTACCTCTGTCAACAAAAACAGATTCCAAAGATCAAAAGGAAAACAGCATCAAACATTTCAAAAGCACTAGAAAGTAACCCTGGGTTTCTGGTCAACATTTCTGCAAATATCTCCACTGACTTCCTCATTCTCCTCTGGTTAAACAAGCTTCCCCATGCAACTCCTTGTTTCCAGTTTCACTTCCCTGAGAATACAAGATTGCAGCTACATTAACAAACAGAACTTCCTGGGGAAATGGATTCACAATTCTGAAAAGCAGGCCCACCGAAAAACACCTCATAATAAACTGATGATACGTTGTTATGCAAACAACAGACAACTGAAGTCAGGCGCTTAAGAATTACAACAGGTATAATCAAGTAGATTAAATGAGGTAAAGTAGCACATTCTGGAAAGTGGTGTTTTATACCAGACATTTTGTTAAAAAAAAAAAAAGAAGCAGCAAAGGTGCATTTCTGATAAAGTTCTGCAAGGCCTTACCACCGCCTCCAAGAGTCAGGGTGGAATGAGGTAAAGGGCAGAAAACGAAGGGGGAAAGAGGAGCTAGGTCTTATCCTCCCAAAGGCCACTAATTCTTGTTTCTCTGACCAGTTCAGAGGATTGGGTAACAGTGCCAGACCAATGCTTGATAAACTTTAAACTTGCCTTAACTAGCAAAGAGGAGAACCTGGTTGATAACTACCCCTGCAAGCACCACCACATAAGTCACATTCATGGCTCCAGGGAACAGGTATATGTGTATCTTGAGTGGGGATGAAGCATAAGGCTCACTTAGAAGTCTAATAAATTTAATTTTAATGGGACACCTCAGTTTGTATTAAAATTCATAAGACTCACAAAACATGTTCTCTGGACTTTTCATTAGAGGATAAGGAATTTATTTGACAATTTAACTTGACCATCTAAGCAGGAAAACTCACATCTACAAACTGTACTTACGAATCCCAGATGCTTTTTGAAATTGAGTCATTTCAGATTTAGTAGCTGCATACACTGTTCTACCCAATTAGTTACCTCTATGGGAATTTATTTTACCCTTTAGGAATTCATTCGTTTATATCTCTGGGTCCATAAAAATAAGACTGTTTTTTGTGTACCTTTAAAATAAAAAATCAGTGCCATTACTACTGAACCAGTGAGCCAAATGATCATGGGGGCAAGGTCACACTCCCCTGTAAAATGAGCACAACATCACTTATATTTAGAATCAGATCGATCTGGAATCATTTCTCAGTTCTGTTCCTTATTAGCTGTGTGACCTTGGGCAAGTCACTTTACCTCTCTGAGTGGTGCCGATTTTGTTTTTAATTAGTCAGGGCAAACATCTCCTCCCACCTTGCAGGATTTTATGAGAGGCAGCACTGATGTATGCACACCTCCACCAGGTTAGTAGCCTACGTAAAGCATGCAGACATTTTTAAAGTCCTATGAAGCCCTCCGGAGACAATGAGGTCAGAACGCGTTTCCTAACCCTGTAACACCGGGTAGTGTCATGAAACATACGCCCAAGCTGTAAGGCAGAGCTCAGAGCAGTTCTCTGTTGAGTTATAAACGCAGCGTTTTCTACGAATTCTACTTGAATTCGCCTCGGTGGCTAAGTTCACGCCTACCACCATCGACTACGGGGCTGTTCGGCGCACACAAGATTGTTAACCGCTCAAAGCCACAGCACGGGTGTGCACCTCTAACTCCCCGGCACTTGGGTGAAAATGTAGATTCTGATTGGGCAGCTGTAGGGTGGGGACTTGGGCTCTGCACTGCAAAACTGCTGCTCCCCGGTGATGTCCCTGCTGGGAGTCACTCGGACCAGCCAGACCGCTGAGCAGGACTCCGCCGCCGCCTCCGCGCTACAGATACTTGGGTGTGGAGCAGTCGCGGTGGCGTGGAGCCGTCCTGTGCACTGCGAGAGGTTCCGCCGCATCCCAGCCGCTACCCTCTGGACGCCAGCAAACTCCCACCCTCCAGCTAGGCTGCCCCAAACGCCTCCAGACGCCGGCAGAGGCCCCCAAATCGGTGGGTAGAGGACGCTGCCCTGTAGGATGCTACGAGCAAGGTGCGTGCACCTCTGGGCAAGCCTGCAGTGATCCTAGAAGCCGGGGTGCAGACAGGGAAATGGAGGCCCGGCTGCGCGCCCAGCGCCCGCGGCCCCCGAGGCCCAACGCCAACCTCCCGCCCGCGCGGTGGTCCCCTAGCACCGCGCCCTCACGCGCCGCCCCCCACGCACTCCGTCCCCACGCGCGGCGCGGCCGCCGGAAGTAAGTGCCCCGGGCGCCGTCGACGCCTCAGCCACGAGCGCGGCCGGCCTGACGTGGGCCCCGCACCCCCGCCGCCCGCCAGCCTGGGGACCCCGCACACCGCCCCGCCGCGGCTCACGCCCCTGAGAGCCTGTGCCCCCCGCCCGTGTCCTCCCAGACAGCCCTCGCGGGAGGCGGCCGTAGGCTACTCACCCAGAAGGAGGCCGTCCAGGTCAAAAAGCAGGTGGGTGACGGGACGCAGCGGGGGCAAGGGCGCCGCCATTGTGCCGCCTTGTCGGCCGAGTGGGGGCGGGGAAGAGGCGCGCGCACACGCGCTCCGGGCCTCCCCCGCGCGCCCCGAGCCGTGCTGCGCACGCGCGGCCCCTGGCCTCCTCGCGCCCGCGCCCCCCGGGACGCTCTCGCGCATGCGCGTTCGGGCAAGCCCCGTGAGCCCCGAGCTGCTCTGCGCACGCGCGCCTCAAGCGTCCGAGCGCGGTCCCTCAAAAATCGCGCGCCCTGAGCCTCCGCCGCCCGGCGCTCGCCTGCGGCTGGCCTCCTTCCGAGGCTCCTGGAATACGCGACTGGAGCCGCTCCCGCGCGCTCTGGGCCTCGCCGGCATGTTCTGCGCACGCGCGCCGAGGACGGTCACCCCAGCTGTCGCCGCCGCCGTGGTACGCGCGGGCGCGACAAGTTTGCCCGCATCCTCCACCACCACCACCACCACCACCCCGCCCACGCTCACTTCATACCCGTAAACGGGCTGGGATGCTGAGTGAAAGGGCCGAGCAGAGCCGAGTTCCTAATCTGGGTGCCAATGCCTGGCTCGAATTTGGAAAGGGCATGAGGAAGGAGGGAGGGCGTGGAGGGACGACGGCGCATGGGGTTGATGGAAAGCGTGCATAGATGCTCAGGTTGGCATCCTTGAGAGCCACCAAGTAAATGGGTAGCCAGGTGGCCTTAGTTACGGGGTCCCCGGTGGCTTCGTCCCCGCCCGGAGCGCCCGTCCCTGGATGCCTGGCAGGTTTCCGTTTCAGTTTTGCCCGCCCGGCTCCCTGTGTGCCTCGTAGGGCGCACGCGCAGTGGCGCGCGAGTCCCCATCCTTTGCGCCTGTATCCCCCGAGCATCCCTGGCTGGTCCATTCTCCCAGAGCAACCCCCCGCCGAAGTCTGATAGGAAAGGGCCGAAATAATAAGACGTTTTAAAATGCCTTGCCGTTTTTGCCTTTATGTCTCATCTGTCTTGGATTGCTATGTGTTTTCTTTTTTTCCCCCAAACTTTCTGAAGGCAACCTGCAAAGCATTCTTTTTTTTCGACCACTCTCAGGAATACTTTCCCACACCCCCGTTTCTATTTAGTGTTAGTTGGCATTGCATATGCATGTTTAAGCATAAAGATAGGATCTTTCAAGAAGCAGAAATAAGAACGTTTCAGAGACTTTAAAATCTGAGCGTTGTGTTTCTGGTGAAGTGCGTAAACTGCACTCGGAGGCACCTGAGTTCAGCAAATGTATCAACAATAAGCAGTAAACCTCTGTGCCTTCGTTTCCTCGTGTGTAAAACCGGGGTGTTAAATGACGCAAGGCAGGTCAAGCTGTTGGAACTGGCAAATAGTATATGCTCAATTCATTTATGTCTTTTTAGAGCTGTCGCTGTGAGACACATTCCCTGTTTTTACTCCAATCATGATTTCCCATTGAGGACCCTGGATCTAAGAGAAGGCAGTTCATCATCCAGTTAGTGGAGGGACTGTGACCCAAATGTGCTAGGCTCCTGTATCAAAGCACCACAGACCGGGTAGTCTCAACAACAGGAAGGTATTGCCTCAAGCCAGAAGTCCGAGATCGGGGGTCAGCAGGGTTAACGCCTTTTGAGGAAAGGATTGGTTCCAGGCCTCTCTGCTTGGCTTGTACACAGTGGCCTTATTCCTCTATCTCATCATATTGTGTTTTCTCTATGCATCTATTTCTGTGTCTAAATCTCCCCTTTTTATAAGGACATTAGTCATATAGGATTGCCACCCAGACTCATGACTACATTCTGAGTTCATGACATATGTCAAGACCCTGTCTTCAAGTAAGGTCACACTCTGAGGTACTATGGGTTAGGACTCCTACACTATTTTTTTTATTTTTGAGGGGGACACCATTCAACCTGCAACAGATTTGTTCCACAAACATCGGGCACATACTGTGTGTCCATGCTCACCTACTGGAACCTTTAGAATTCTTCCTCTCAGTTTCTTTCCATTTTTGGAAACAAATGGACACACAAAGGAGAGAGTTCTTTTCCTCTCCCATGGTAACAATGCTGCATCTGTTCATTGCTTAGATAAAAGGAGCATTTTTATTTATTTATTTATTTATTTTGTGCAGGTTTTTTTTCTGACAAATTGATTAAGATATAATTCACATACCACACAAATCAGCCATGTAAGAGTGTACATTTTAATGACTTTTAATACAGTCACAGAGGTGTGCATCCTTCCCCATAATATGTCAATGCTGCTCTCTCACTTCATCCCAGCTTCCCCTTCCACTGCCCCATGCTCTCAAGTCTGCTTTCTACGTCTGCATCTTTATTCCTGCCCTGCCACTTTTTTATTCATCAGTACCGCTTTTTTAAATCGCATATATATGCATTAGGATACAGTATTTGTTCTTCTCTTTCTGACTTACTTCACTCTGTATGACAGACTCTAGATCCATCCATGTCTCTACAAATAACTCAATTTCGTTTCTTTTTATGGCTGAGTAATATTCCATTGTATATATGTACCACATCTTCTTTATCCATTCATCTGTTGGTGGACAATTACGTTGCTTCAGTGTCCTGGCTGTGGTAAATAGTGCTGCCATGAACATTGTGGTATGTGACTCTTTTTGAATTATGGTTTTCTCAGGGTATAGGCCCAGTAGTGGGATTGCTGGGTCATATGGTAGTTCTATTTTTAGTTTTTTAAAGAACCTCCCTACTGTTCTCCACAGTGGCTGTATCAATTTACACTCCCACCAACAGTGCAGGAGGGTTCCCTTTTCTCCACACCCTCTTCAGCATTTATTGTTTGTAGATTTTTTGATGATGGCCATTCTGACCAGTGTGAGATGATACCTCATTGTGGTTTTGATTTGCATTTCTCTAATGATTAGTGATGTTGAGCATCTTTTCATGTATTTGTTGGCCATCTGTATGTCTTCTTTGGAGAAATGTCTATTTATGTCTTCCACCCATTTTTGCATTGCACTGTTTGTTTTTGTGATGTTGAGCTGCATGAGTTGCTTGTATAATTTGGAGATTAATCCTTTGTCAGTTGCTTTATTTGCAAATATTTTCTCCCATTCTGAGGGTTGTCTTTTCGTCTTATGGTTTCCTTTGCTGTGAAAAGCTTTTACGTTTCATTAGGTCCCATTTGTTTATTTTTGTTTTTATTTCCCTTACTCTAGGAGGTGGGTCACAAAGGATCTTGCTGTGATTTATGTCATAGAGTGTTCTGCCTATGTTTTCCTCTAAGAGTTTGATAGTGTCTGGCCTTACATTTAGGTCTTTAATCCATTTGGAGTTTATTTTTGTGTATGGTGTTAGGGAGTGTTCTAGTTTCATTCTTTTACATGTAGCTGTCCTGTTTTCCCAGCACCACTTACTGAAGAGGCTATCTTTTCTCGATTGTATATTCTTGCCTCCTTTATCGAATATAAGGTGACCATATGTGCGTGGGTTTACCTCTGGGCTTTCTATCCTGTTCCGTTGATCTATATGTCTGTGTTTGTGCCAGTACCGTACTGTGTTGATTACTGTAGGTTTGTAGTATAGTCTGGAATCAGGGAGCCTGATTCCTCCAGCTCCGTTTTTCTTTCTCAAGATTGCTTTGGTTATTCGGGGTCTTTTGTGTTTCCATACAAATTGTGAAAATTTTTGTTCTAGTTCTGTGGAAAATGCCATTGGTAATTTGATAGGGATTGCACTGAATCTGTAGATTGCTGTAGTTTGTATAGTCATTTTCACAATAGTGATTCTTCCAATCCAAGAACATGGTATATCTTTCCACCTGTTTGTATCATCTTTGATTTGTTTCATCAGTATCTTATAGTTTTCTGAGTACAGGTCTCTTGCCTCCTTAGGTACGTTTACTCCTAGGTATTTTATTCTTTTTGTTGTGATGGTAAATGGGATTGTTTCCTTAATCTCTCTTTCTGATCTTTCGTTGTTAGTGTATAGGAATGCAACAGATTTCTGTGCATTAATTTTGTATCCTGCAACCTTACCAAATTCATTGATTAGCTCTAGTAGTTTTCTGGTAGCATCTTTAGGATTTTCTATGTATAGTATCATGTCATCTGCAAGCAGTGACAGTTTTACTTCTTCTTTTCCAATCTGTATTCCTTTTATTTCTTTTTCTTCTCTGATTGCTGCAGCTAGGACTTCCAATACTGTGTTGAATAAGAGTGGTGAGAGCGGACATCCTTGTCTTGTTCCTGATCTTAGAAGAACTTCCTTCATTGTTTCACCATTGAGAATGATGTTTGCTGTGAGTTTGTCATATATGGCTTTTATTATGTTGAGGTAGATTCCCTTATGCCCACTTTCTGGAGAGTTTTTATCATAAATGGGTGTTGGATTTTGTCAAAAGCTTTTTCAGCATCTATTGAGATAATCGTATGGATTTTATTCTTCAATTTGTTTATATGGTATATCACATTGATTGTTTTGCGTATACTGAAGAATCCTTGCATCCCTGGGATAAATCCCTCTTGATCATTGTGTATGATCCTTTTAATGTGTTTTTGGATTCTGTTTACTAGTATTTTGTTGAGGATTTGTGCATCTGTGTTCATCAGTGATATTGGTCTATAATTTCCTTTTTTTGTGATGTCTTTGTCTGGTTTTGGTATCAGGGTGATGGTGGCGTCGTAGAACAAGTTTCAGAGTATTCCTCCCTCCACAGTTTTTTAGAAGAGTTTGAGAAGGACAGGTGTTAACTCTTCTGTAAATGTTTGATAGAATTTGCCTGTGAAGCCATCTGGTCCTGGACTTTTGTTTGTTGGAAGATTTTAAATTACAGTTTCCACTTCATTACCTGTAATTGCTCTGCCTATATTTTCTAATTCTTCCTGGTTCAATCTTGGAAGGTTGTACTCTTCTAAGAATTCTTGCATTTCTTCCAGGTTTTCCAATTTATTTGCATATAGTTGCTTGTAGTAGTCTCTTACGATCTTTTGTATTTCTGCGGTGTCAGTTGTAATCTCTCCTTTTTAATTTCTAATTTTACTAATTTGAGTCCTCTCCCTCGTTTTCTTGATGAGTCTGGCTAAAGGTTGATCAATTTTGTTTATCTTCACAGAGAACCAGCTTTTAGTTTTGATTGATCTTTGCTGTTGTTTCCTTCATTTCTTTTTCATTTATTTCTGATCTGATCTTTATGATTTCTTTCCTTCTGTTAACTTTGGGTTTTCTTTGTTCTTCTTTTTCTAGTTGCTTCAGGTGTAAGGTTAGATTGTTTATTTGAGATTTTTCTTGTTTCTTGAGGTGAGCATGAATTTTATGAATTTCTCTCTTAGAAATGCTTTTGCTGCATCCTGTAGGTTTTGGATCATCATGTTTCTGTTGTCACTTTTTTCTAGGTATTTTCTGATTTATTCTTTGATTTCTTCAGTGATCTCTTCATTATTTAGCAGTGCACTGTTTAGCCTTCATGTATTTGTGTGTTTCACTGTTTTTTTTTCCCCCCCAGTAATTAATTTCTAGCCTCAGAGCTTTGTGGTCAGAAAAGTTGCTTGATACGATTTCAGTTTTCTTAAATTTTCCAAGGCTTGATTTGTGACCCAAGATGTGATCTGTCCTGGAGAACGTTCCTTGTGCACTTGAGAAAAAATTGTGTTCTTCCACTTTCAGGTGGAATGTCCTAGAAATATCAATTAAGTCTACCTGGTCTATTGTGTCATTTAAAGCTTGTTTTGCCTTATTTATTTTCTGTCTGGATGATCTGTCCATTGGTGTAAGTGGGGTGTTAAAGTCCCCCAATATTATTGTGTTACTCTCGATTTCTCCTTTTACGGCTGTGAGCATTTGCCTTATGTATTGAGGTGCTCCTATGTTGGGTGTATAAATATTTACAATTGTTATGTTTTCTTGTTGGATTGATCCCATGACCATTATGTAGTGTCCTTGCTTACCTCTTGTAACAGTCTTTATTTTAAAGTCTGTTTTATCTGATATGAGTATTGCTAGGCCAGCTTTCTTGTGATTTCCATTTGCATGGAATATCTTTTTCCATCCCCTCACTTTCAGTCTGTATATGTCCCTAGGTCTGAAGTGGGTGTCTTGTAGACAGCATATGTAAGGGTCTTGTTTTTGTATCCATTCAGCCAGTCTGTGTTTTTTTAAATTTATTATTTATTTTTGGCTGTGTTGGGTCTTTGTTGCTGCATGCGGGCTTTCTCTAGTTGCAGCGAGCGGGGGCTACTCTTCATTGCAGTGTGCGGACTTCTCATTGCGGTGGCTTCTCTTGGTGCGGTGCACAGGCTCTAGGCGCGTGGGCTTCAGTAGCTGTGGCACGCGGGCTCAGTAGTTGTGGCGCACGGGCCCAGTTGCTCTGCAGCATGTGGGATCCTCCTGGATCAGGGCTCGAACCTGTGTCCCCTGCATTGGCAGACAGACTCTTAACCACTGCACCACCAGGGAAGCCCCTAGTCTGTGTTTTTTGATTGGAGCATTTAATCCATTTACATTCAAGGTGATTATCGATATGTATGTTCCTATTACCGTTTTCTTAATTGATTTGGGTTTGTTTTTGTGCGTCTTTTTCTTCTCTTGTGTTTCCCGCTTAGAGAAGTTCTTTTAGTGTTTGTTGTAGAGCTGGTTTGGTGGTGCTGAATTCTTGTAGCTTTTGCTTGTCGGTAAAGCTTTTGATTTCTCCATCGAATCTGAATGAGATCCTTGCTGGGTAGAGTAATCTTTGTTGTAGGTGTTTCCCTTTCATCACTTTAAATATGTCCTGCCACTGCCTTCTGGCTTGCAGAGTTTCTCCTGAAAGATCAGCTGTTTACCTTATGGGGATTCCCTTGTATGTTATTTGTTGCTTTTCCCTTGCTGCTTTTAATATGTTTTCTTTGTATTTAATTTTTGACAGTTTGATTAATATGTCTTGGTGTATTTCTCCTTGGATTTATCCTGATGGGACTCTCTGTGCTTCCTGGACTTCATTAACTATTTCCTCTCCCATATTAGGGAAGTTTTCAACCATAATCTCTTCAAATATTTTCTCAGTCCCTTTCTTTTTTCTCTTCTTCTGGGACCCCTGTATACTTCGAATGTTGGTGCGTTTGATGTTTTCCCAGAGGTCTCTGAGGCTGTCCTCAATTCTGTTCACTCTTTTTTCTTTATTCTGCTCCCTGGCAGTTATTCCCACCATTTTATCTTCCAGCTCACTTATCTGTTCTTCTGCCTCAGTAATTCTGCTATGGATTCCCTCTAGAGTATTTTTAATTTCAGTTTTTGTGTTGTTCATCACTGTTTGTCTGCTCTTTAGTTCTTCTAGATACTTGTTAAAAGTTTCTTGTATTTTCTCCATTCTGTTTCCAAGATTTGGGATCATCTTTACTATCATTATTCCGAATTCTTTTTCAGGTAGGTTGCTTATTTTGTCTTCATTTATTTGGTCTTGTAGGTTTTTACCTTACTCCTTCGCCTGTAACATATTCTTTTGTAGTTTCGTTTTTGGTTTTTGGTTGTTTTTGATGTGTGGGGCTGTATTCCTGTCTTACTGGTTGTTTGGTCTGAGGCGTCCAGCACTGGAGTTTGCAGGCAGTTGCATAGAGCCGGGTCATGGTGCCAAGATGAGGACATCCAGGAGGCCTCACTCTGACTGATATTCCCTGGGGTCTGAGGTTCTTTATTAGTCCAGTGGTTTGGACTTGGAGCTCCCACCACAGGAGCTCAGGCCCAACCTCCATCCTGGGAACCAAGATCCCGCAAGCTGCACAGTGTCACATGCAAAAAAAAGAAGTAAAAAGAGAAAAAGGAGCAGTACAATAACAAAGAACAAAATACAAAATAAAATTAGAAAGATAAAAAATATATTAGGAAAAATAAAAATATAATTGAAACATTTGCAGCAGTATAAAACAAAACCTCAATAGAAAAAAGAAAAAAAAACGGGGGGTGGGGGGGACAAACCAAAAGGAGCAGAACAATAACAAAGTATAAAGAATAAAATTATAAAAATAAAATATTTTGGACTTCCCTGGTGGTGCAGTGGTTAAGCATCCGCCTGCCAATGCAGGGGACAAGGGTTCAAGCCCTGGTCCAGGAAGATCCCACATACCGCAGAGCAACTAAGCCCGTGTGCAACAACTGCTGAGCCTGTACTCTAGAGCCCGCGAGCCACAACTACTGAGCCCACGTGCCAGAACTACTGAAGCCTGCGCACCTAGAACCCATGCTCCGCAACAAGAGAAGGCGCAGCAATGAGAAGCCCGTGCACTGCGACGAAGAGTAGCCCCCACTCACCCCAACTAGAGAAAGCCCGCACACAGCAATGAAGACCCAATGCAGACAAAACAAAATTAATTAATTAATTAATTTAAAAAAAATTTAAAAAGGAAAAGATTTATTAGAAAAAATAAAGATATAAATGAATCAACAACAATGAATCAACAAAGTAAAACAAAACCCCAATCTAAAAGAGTAAAAAAGCAAAAAAAAACCCAAAAGCCTTGGCTATGGGGGCAGAGTTGAGGCAGGGGTGGAACTGAGGCAGGGGTGGAGTTCAGGGTGCGGCGGGGCCTCTGCTCAGGACCTGCGCGGAAGGGGAGAGGCAGCACGTGGAAAGGAGGGCCTCTGGAGCGGGAGTTCGGGAGTTTCAGGGTCCGGCCCTGGGTGGGTGTGTGTAGGTCGGGTTAGGTCCGGCACGTTGGACGGGGTCTCGGAGGGGGGTCTCCGAGTGTAGAGGTGGGGCCTTGGGTGGGGTGCAGGGGCGGGGCTTGGGCTCTGAGTGGCAGGAGGGAGGCTCCCAGGGCAGAGGATTAGGTCCAGTAGCCCAACAGGCTTCCCGGTGCCCAAGTGGACAGGGACAGTGCTGGCTGCATTCCCTTACGTTCCTCCGCGCCCCCCCTCCCCCAGGGTCTCCTCCATCCCCGCTGGACCCCTAAACAAAGAAGGAACTTTGGTTCCTTCTTTGTAGGAACTCCTCCCCTCCCCCAGCCGCCCCTCAGGGGGTGCCGGTCCCTGAGGGCCGGCCTTTACTTTTGCTCCCCCTTCCCCCCCCCCCCCCCTCAGGACCCTCGTGGCTGGAGGGGGCCTAGGTGGGCAGAGGATCAGGCCCAGGATCTCAGCATGTTCCTGGGGGCCCAAGTGGGCAGGGGAAACCTGGCCACACTCCCTTCTGATCCTCTGCCCTCCCAGTGGTTCCCCAATTTCCCCCTTCGGGCAAGGGATCCCTTCACCTCCCCCAGCCACCCCTCAGGGCGCCAGTTCCCTCCCGCCTTCACTTCTCTTCCCCCCTCACTTCTCCTCACCCCCCACGTCCTACTCAGTCGCTGGGGGTTCCTGCCGTCCCCTTAGGTGTCCGCGGCCCCCCGCCGGTGCCTGGTAGGTGCCCTAGTTGCGCGGAGACGCGAACTCTGCGTCCTCCAGGTCCAGTCCGCCATTGTGCCTCCGCCCCCCAAAAGGAGTATTTTTAAAAGGGAAAAAAAAAAAACCCTCCAGCGCCAGGGTGAAGGATTGGAAACAGCAGGGATAATGCAGGAGATCTCCATGTTAGGAAAAGTTGGCTTCTTAGAAGGAGCTTAGGGAGTTGCCTGGGTTTTGAAGCTTCCTAAAGATTTGCTGCAAAAATAAGCAAACATAGATACAGGTGATGAAGGCATCAGATGTCCTGGTACAGACATCCTTGGAGAGCGTCCCCCTTGCCATGGTGCCGTGGCTGCAACACTGGGCATGTCTGGGTGGACAATCCAGTTTGTTCACTTCCAGGAACCAAGGTGCTGGCAGTGGGTTCCCCCTTCACAGCGGCTAAGCTGACAAAATCTCATGGCAGTTGTGGAAGAGATGCATTGGGGAACTTCTCCCACAAGGCGTGAAAACATGGCTCAGATAATTTTTTTTTAAGTATTATTTTCCGCACTCTTCAGAAACATCTCTTGTACACGATGGAAGATGCCTTTCGCTTCGAAACAACAACAACAACAAGAAAAGTGAATAATGCTTCTTTGTCACAAGGTAGATTGAAAAAAAAATGAACATGTGTTCTATTAAAGTCGTTTCTACACAGGTCACGAGGTCCTGTTTAGCTGTTCGTAATTCTCCTAACAGCCAGAGATGGATACACACAGAACTTCTACGAAGAGGGAGGATGGCTTTCTTTCCATGAATTACATTTTATTTTTGCAAAATTGTCTTTTCCCTGTGGCACGATAGCTTACTTTTCCTGACGACTTTAAAATGCAACCCAGACAATCCAGTAAACTGTAACACGATGGTGTCGAAAGCTCATGTCTGATGGCACAAATAAAAAGACGATCCTTTCCC
This sequence comes from Tursiops truncatus, assembly GCF_011762595.2. NCBI lineage: Eukaryota > Metazoa > Chordata > Mammalia > Artiodactyla > Delphinidae > Tursiops > Tursiops truncatus. The sequence continues at coordinate 2,425,061 of NC_133428.1, read as the reverse complement.
ACACAATGTGTCAACTTACACATGCCATATATTGTAAAAGAAAACACATATATACATAGACGTATATATGCCACTCTCTGTACAGTCCTGACTCATTTCAGCTTCCTTATTTTGCTGCCTTGGTTCTTCCGTCTATGTGTTTGCTTTGTGTGCTGCATTTCGAAAGCTGCTTAGAGCCCAAGTTATCTTTGGAAGCAGTCCCAGGCCTGCAGTTTGCGCTCAGCAGCCCTGAGTTCCTTCCCTAGCTCCGTCTACCCTGGTCCTAGGATGCGTGAAATTCACGACTGATGCCTGTCTTGCAGGGTACACTTGCAAAGCCCCACAGCGCTTGACCTGAGTCTCAAAGGGCTGTGTTGATTCAAGACCCGAGGAACATTTGGGGCTGCTGGTGGCAGGACCAGTTGGGCTTTGCGGTGAGCTTGGAGATGCCAGGACGCCTTCTCCAGTTGCAAGGGTTCCATGCTCAACTTTCCTTGAGCTGCAGTACTCACATGGGAGCAGCTTGAAATTGTAAGGTGCAGGGGACGGAGGACAGACATCAAAGTACTGGTGTCTTGAGTGAAACTTTGACACTCTTTATATATCCATACAATGGCATACCTGTTATATATATGATATATATTTTAGATATGTATATTTACTTGTATTCCTTATGTATGGATGGATATAAATATGCATAAAGTATATCCATCCATGCATAAGGTATATGCATATATAAAGTGTAAGTATACATAAACATGTATATTCTTTCTATTTAATAAGATCAAACTCTAAACAGCACACAATAATAAAAACGTAAGCACTCATGACCTCTTAGGTAAGTGCTAAGGGTAGTTGTCTGTCAGTTTCCGAGACTTGTAGAATTCCTTGTTGGTGGTGAGAGACACTTAACTAAGAAATTGTGTTAGGCAGCGTGGGCTGCTCTAACAAGGTATCGACCGGGCTGCTTAAACAACAGACGTTTAGTTCTCACTGTTCTGGAAGCTGGAAGTCTGAGATCAGGGGACCGGCAGACTTCAGTTCCTGAGGAAAGACTGCTTCTTGGATCCTGGATGACTGCCTTCTCTCTGTGTCCTCAGATGGGGTAGGAAGATGGGGGTGGACGTCTGGTGTCTATTCTTTTTTTTTTTTTAAAGAAGATGTTGGGGGTAGGGATTTATTAATTAATTAATTTATTTATTTTTGGCTGTGTTGGGTCTTTGTTTCTGTGCGAGGGCTTTCTCTAGTTGTGGCGAGTGGGGGCCACTCTTCATCGCGGTGCGCGGGACTCTCACTGTCGTGGCCTCTCTTGTTGCGGAGCACAGGCTCCAGACGCGCAGGCTCAGTAGTTGTGGCTCTTGGGCCTAGTCGCTCCGCGGCATGTGGGATCCTCCCGGACCAGGGCTCAAATCCGTGTCCCCTGCATTAGCAGGCAGATTCTCAACCACTGCGCCACCAGGGAAGCCCTGGTGTCTATTCTTATAAGGACATTATTTTTACCATGGGGGCTCCACCGTCATGACCTCATCTAAACCTAATTACTGCCCTGTGAGTTATAAGAAATACATGTTTGGTCTTTGTTCCATTTCAGGCAGCTCCTAAAACCTTTGGAATTTCCTAAGTGAGGAAAGAGATCAAGGTGTCTTTTGTTATGTTAAGGAGGTGACTTTTGCAAAGCCCCTACGTGTGAGGACATATTGCCAGGGGAACCAGTTGTCTGATTAGAGGGTTGGAAGGTTCAGTTTCACCCCCAACTCTGAGGAGGGGAGAGAGGCTGGAGGTTGAATCTATCGTACATGGCCAATGATATAATCAATATGCCCAGGTAATGAAGCCTCCATAAAAACCCCGGGTTTGGAGCTTCTGGGTGGGTGAACCCGTGGAGGTGCTGGTAGGGTTATGCCCTAAAGACGGCATGGAAGCTCCGTGCCCCTTCCCCATACCTGCCCTGTGCATCTCTTCCAACTGGCTGTTCCGGAGTCATGTCCTTCTATAATAAAGCAGTAAACAGGAAAGTAAGGTGTTTCCCTGAGTTCTGTGAGCCACTGCAGCAAATTAATCAAACCTGAGGAGCTGGTTGTAGGAACCTCTTATCTAAAACTGGTTGGTCACATGCACAGGTGACAACCTGGACTTTTGATTGATGTCTTAAGGCTTGTGGGCAGGGGGAGGTGTTCAGTGGAGGGAGGCGACTTTGTGGGATGGAGCCCTTACCCTGTGGGATCTGAAGCTATCTCCGGGTAGATAGGTCAGAGTTGAGCTGAACTGTAGGACACACCACTGGTGTTGGAGAATTGCTTCCTGGGGTCAGAAAACTCTGGAATTGGAATTGATACCAGAAGTAAACTCCCATGGCCCTAATGTATAGCACAGGGAACTATATTCAATATCCTCTGGTAAACCATAATGGCAAAGAATATGAAAAAGAATATATAGATGTATAACTGAGTCACTTTGCTGTACAGCAGAAATTAACACAGCCTTGTAAATCAACTATACTTCAATTAAAAATAAATTTGAAAAAAAAAAAGAAGTAAACTCCCAAAGATCCCACCTGCAAATACCGTCTCATTGGGGGTTGGGGCTTCAAGCCATGAATTTTAGGGGGACACAGACATTTAGTCCATCGTAGAATATTATCTTTTATTTTGTTCTTTAAAACATTGATAACCAGGTCTTTTACTTACTTCTGTCCTGTATCGAGTGACCCGGCTGTCCTGGCATTCCTACAACTTTACCGCTTTCGCGCTGAAAGCCCTGCATCACGGGAGCCTTTCAGCCACAGGCTCATGGGGACCCTTTGCCAGCCTTCCTCAGCTGCCACCCGTGGTAAGGTGCAGTTAGAATATGATCGAGCCCATGGCCTCAGTAAGGTAGAGAAAGGGTGACAGGCGTGAGCCCGCCTCGCCTGGCATTTAAAGCAAGGTGACTTTGTGGTTGGGCTGGTGACTGAAGCAGACGTTCCTGTTAACAGCCACGTGGACGTGCCTGTGAGGACCGGAAATGCAGGTCATCCTGCAGACCTCTGGCCTCAGGGTCCACGTGGGCCGATGTTCTCTCCCAGGCGTGGCACCACAGGTGGCCTTTAGGGCGAAACAGCAGGCTCGCCAAGGAGAGTTTGCAGGTGACCACACAGCCATAGCACATAGGGAGGGATGCAAAGAGATAAGTGTTGAACTGAGGTTTTAGAACCTACGGAAGTCACTCGCCCATGTACCTTTAGTTCAGGGTTTTCCCCCTTGGCATTATATATATTGGGGGCAGGAAGGTCGTTATGGGCTGAATCGTGTCCTCCAAAATTCAGTGCTGAAGCCCGAGCCAGACACCAGGACCTCAGAATGGGACTGTATTTGGAGATCTTTAAAGAGGGGATGAAGGTAAAATGAGGTCATTAGGGTGGGCCCTGATAGGACTGCTGTTCTTATAAGAAGAGGAGGTCAGAACACAGACACACACACAGGGACGACCACGTGAGGACACATGGAGGAGATGGCTGTCTACACGCCCAGGAGAGAGGCCTCAGGAGGAAGCAGTTCTGCAGACACCTAGATCTTGGACTTCCAGCCTCCAGGACAGGGAGGGAATAAATGTCTGTTGCTTAAGCCATCCAGCCTGTGGTACTTTATTATGGAAGACCTACCAAAATAATGCAATAATTTTCATTGGGGGGTGGGGAGAAGGGGTGTTTCTGTGCCTTGTAGTATATTTAGCAACCTCCCTTGCCTCTACCCACAAGATGCCAGTAGCAAGCACCACCTGTCTGTTTGTCTTATCTATCTATCCATTCTTCTGTCTATGCATCCATCTATCCATCCATCCATCTATCCATTCCTCTATCTGTCTGTCCATCTATCTTTATTTCTATTTGTCTGTACATACACACATGCACACATACATAGGGACTCATATGTATATGGAATCCCAGTAGCCTAATGGACCAGGAAAGCAGGGTGATAGCTCAGAGGTTCTGCCCTGTATATGCAGTCGCCTTCCCCATGTCCCTTGACTCCAAGAATTCATGACCCAATTCAAGAGCTCTCTGTCCTGGATTCAAGAAGGATTTAAAAAAATAAAAAACATATTCCTTGTAAAGCTAAAACATTTCACCGATTCATTTTGACAACATCTTCCTGACAACAGCATGCTCATCGCTACTTAGAAAATGTGTCCTTTCTCGCTTTTAAGACACAGTTAAGTGTGCTGCTAATTAACACTTTCCTTATAGACACCAGATAAGTAAGCGACAGTCACTTGCCACGGTCTCTCAGCTCCTCAAGGAGCTAGGGTCTGTCTGTCTGGTGACCAGTCTGCTGTAGCCGCCATCCATAATCTGCCTCTACCCCATCCTCGTTTTCATGTCTGTGAGGTGCGAGTCCCATCCAGCGGAGATTGGGGGTAGGTTGGGCTCGGGCCTGGTGCTGTCTGCAGCCGTCTGTGGACAGGTACCTGCAGTCTGTGCTCTTCTCCAGCCACAGGGGCTCACAAGCCTTGCCCGCACCCTCCAGCCCGAGGAGATAGGCTTCTGCATCACATTCAGGGTCAGGATGGACCCAAGGGGACACCTTTCCTGATGATGCTGGGAAATCAAAAGCTCTGGCTTCCATATGTAGCTGGCAAGGGAGTGGGGACCAGGGGATGTGGTCCCCTCCTCCCACCTGTTTCCCCCAAGCCCCAGGAACTCCAGAAGGGAGGCCTGACGTGGATGGCTGCATCTGCCTCTCGTGGCGTTTTCCTCCAGGATGCTGTTAGTATTTTGCGGGAAGGTCATTAGTCTTGACCTCCTTTGCGGTCAGAGTACCACCTGGAGGACCTGCCTTCAAGAGAGGAGCCCCGTTTAGTGCTCACAGTGGCAGACGGCAAAAGTGGTCCACAGACCCACGGCATCAGCGCCATCTGGGACCTTGCCAAAGATGCGGACCCCCAGGTGCCACCCGGCCCTCCTAAATCAGCATCTGCATTTCACCCAGGTCCCCAAGAGGTCTAGGCCACTGACCCTCCCCTCCTGGGGCATGAAGGACACTTCGTGGTGGTGTGCAGGCATGTGAGAACCTCGACGTGTGAGGATTTTATGTAGAAAACAGGAAATCAGTTAAGCCTTACTAGCATTTATTGTGTGTGTGGATCCTGGCCAGTGATCTCCATGGGGGATGGTCGTGTGTCCCTGTGGGTCCTCCAGCTGTCTAGCGAGGATAGTGTGGAAAGACATCCATGCCCCAGATCGATTTATTTGATTTCAGCATAATGCAATGTGCATATTAGCATGAAGCATATTTACAGCTTTTTAAACATTTTTATTGAAGCATAGTTGACTTACAATATTATATAAGTACAGCTTTTATTATTTAACTTTTAAACCAACCTTCAGGAAATGGACAGAGGTCTTAAAGTCCTACAAAAGGAGTAAAATGCAGGTTCAGGTTCTTAAAATGCAGGTTCAGGTTCTGGCATGAGCTTTGTAGCATTCACTGATGAGGGAAAACATGTTTGCTAACACACACAGCGTTCGCACCTAAGTCGATAGCACTGTGCAAAATCACACGTACGGACCGAGGCTGAATGGTCAACCGTGGGGGCAGTGAGGTGCATGTTTGAACCGTACGCTGTTTCAGAATTACCTCTGGCCCCCAGACCCTATGACCATGGACACCTGAAGGAGGGGCCTGAGGCTCCCCCCTACCTGCCCCTCGGGAGCGCTGCTCACCACTAGGACTCATGATGCCTCTACTGAGTTCTCTTGCCCTCCCTCTTTCCTTCCTCCTGTTGCAGGAAGGGGACCCTTCCAGGGCCTGAGAGTGAGCTCTTGTCTAACATTCAGAAATGAATCGTCCGAGGAGACACACGTGCTGACAAAGCAGGAGACTCTATTGGGAAGGGGCGCCCGGCTGGAGAGCAGGAGGGTGAGGGGACCCAGGAGAACTGCTCTGCCACGTGGCTCGCGGTCTCAGGTTTTATGGTGATGGGGTTAGTTTCCTGGTTGTCTCTGGCCAATCGTTCTGACTCAGGGTCCTTCCTGATGGTGCGCGCATCGGTCAGCCAAGGTGGATTCCCCGAGAAGGATTCCGGGAGGTTGGTAGGACCTGTGGACTCCTCTCTCTTTTTGACCTTTCCCAAATTCTTCCAGTTGGTGGTAACTTGTCAATTCCGTGTTCCTTACCAGGACCTCCTGTTCTAAGAGAACTCATTCCAGTGGCTACTCTCGGGCCCGGCCAGGGCGGGAGGTTTCGGTCCGTGGTTCCCCTGACTCTCCCTTCTCTCCTTGCTCCCTCCCTCTCTCTCTGTCTCCCACTCTTCTCCCCCTCCTGATTTTTGGGTGTGGCTGAATCCTCTGGCCTACCCCTTGCCTCCAGGACCTGTTAGGGGTGGTGGTGTCCACAGCAGACGTGCCCGGGCATCTGGGTCCCTTCCGTCTCCTTCCCAGATTCACAGGAGGGGTGTCCAGGGCCCTGCATGCCGAGTCTCTTGTCCCCGGGGCAGAGTCACTGCGCGGCCTCCCTGGCACAGGGGCTACTTCAGATAATACAGCTGGCTTATCAGAAGGGCCTTGATTCCACGTGACGTCTTAGCAAGCCTGTCTGTTCTCAGAAACACGTACTCAAGGTAGATATGGAGAGCCTCCAGGAAAGAGCGATGAGCAGTTCCGGGTTCAAAGTGGCTTTTTTGTTTCTTAACAACTGCAGTAATTGCCCCCAGCCTTCAGAGGACTGGAACACGCTCACTGCTTTAGAAACATCTCTTATTTCATCCTCTCTATGACAGAGGCAGGTGATGTAATTATCCTTATCCACGGGTCAGACAGCAGAAACAGGGAGGGTGTATCTTGCTGCCTCTCAAGGAACCCACAGGCAGCATTATCTATTTCTATATTCTTCTCTGTGTTTTTAAAGTTTCTTATACTGAGGGTAATCAAAACCACATCCCTAATAGATGACTAATGTGAAAATTAACTACATTCATGATTCTATCCATCCATCCATCCATCCATCTGTCCTGGAGACCACCAACAAAAAACTGTAAGAAAAAAGGAAAAAGAAAGGTCAAAAAAAATAAACCAGAAGAAACATTTTTGTTTTTTATTTCTACCGTTTGAATGGAAACCCATAATGGCAGCAGCAGTCGTGTCCGACTGTGACCTTATTTATCTGAGCGCCTCTTAGCCCAGCCAGGCCCAGAGAAGCAGGTTTTATCCTGTTCAGCCTGACCAAGCGAACCCCAGTTAAACAAAGAGCAGGGGGGAGTGGAAAGTGGGCTTCTGGCCACCTCCTCTCCCTCCCCAAGATGACACAACCGTGGAGGAAACAATGCATCTTGCATCATCCCTCTGAAATCCACAAGCCACATGTCACTCAAAATGCTTCGTACCTGAGGTCAAGGATACTTTTCTCATTTTTTTTTTTAACCTAGCATTTCCCAAGCACATCACACATACTCTTTAACAAGAAAGTAGTACCTGTTAACTTCCCATTAGGTTGGATCTCTGCCCCTCCACCATCATGCTTTTAAAAGTGCCAGACTACTGGTGTGCTTGGGGTCCACTGGGACCCTCCAGCTCTCTCTAAATACCAGCTGTCCTGAAGCAGTCATTGAGTAGAAACTTTGGATCTGGGCAATTCATTGTGATACCCAGAGCATTGAAATACAAGTAAATTTACGTATTAAATTGTACGGAAAGAGAATCTGAAGTACCTGTAAGAGTGAAGATTTAAGAATCATAAGAGGAATGGGACATGCATACACATTTATGTTATATATGTAAATAATCGAGTTGTCTGTGTGATTTTAAACTTGAGGAACCGTCTTTACATAAAATTTAAAGGTATTTAACTTATAAAGACACACATTCTTATATGTTATGTATTAGATGCAAATAATGTGTGTGTGTGTTTAAGAAACTTAAGAGGAAACGTCATTACATATCATTTAAACATACTTAATTTGCATACATCATATATTATAAGTAACTAGACGTGTGTGTTGCTTCAAGAAACTTGGGTGAGGGACTTCCCTGGTGGTGCAGGGGTTAAGAATCTGCCTGCTAATGCAGGGGACACAGGTTCGAGCCCTGGTCCAGGAAGATCCTACATGCCACAGAGCAGCTAAGCCTGTGCACCGCAACTACTGAGCCTGCACTCTAGAGCCCGTGAGCCACAACTACTGAAGCCCACGCACCTAGAGCCCGTGCTCCACAAGAGAAGCCACCGCAGTGAGAAGCCCATGCACCACCATGAAGAGTAGCCCCCGCTCGCCACAACTAGAGAAAGCCTGTGTGCAGCAACAAAGACCCAACGCAGCCAAAAAGAAATAAATAAAAAATTTATTAAAAAAAAAAAACTTGGGTGAAAGTTCTTTCTGTATAATGTATGGTGTATGTGTGTTACATGTAAATGAAATTGCACAGGCTTCAGAGCTGTGTAATAAGTTAAGCAGCAGAGATGGATCCAACAGTTACAGTCAATATATTTCATTCTTTTGTGGGCACTTTTCAATCGGATATGTTTGTTGGCGGCCGTCCTATGCACATATAAAGAAATAACATTCAAAAAGCTTGTTTCAGCCCCATTTCCTGTGGCCGTTTACCCTGAAAGGGCCTCAGGGGCAATCAGTTCCCATGACTCCCCCCTCCTGGTGTAATCAGAGCGTCATTTAAAGGAAGGTGATTTACTGCAGCTCAATTTTGTACTTAACGATAAAGCGATAACTTCAAGCCCCGAAAAACAGGATATCAAGGACAAGGCTGTGATTAGCCCAGCTCATGACGCACGGGCAATGCATGATAATTAAAAACCACAAATGACCAAAAACACCCACCCTGAAATGACTCAGCATTTTACGTCTTCCTCTGTTGATCGGCCACTGTCCCCCTTCTTTGTAGCCCCAGAGGAAGCGTATGTGAGTGGGATCCACACGCGCTTTGCCCCTTTTCTGCCCGAGAACCTTCCTTTTAGTCTCCACGGAGCGTCTCAGGACTAGAGGTAGGAGAGTGCTTGTGATATTCTAGCATTGCTGGGCTTTGTTGTCATTTTTCATTGAAGGATAGTTGAGGTACCATGTTGTGTTAATTTCTGCTGTACAGCAAGGGGATTCAGTTATCCATATGTATCTGTTCTTTTTCATATTCTTTTTCCATCATGGTTTATCCAGGATATGGACTGTAGTTCCTTGTGCTGTACAGTAGGACCTTGTTGTCTATCCATCCTGTACATAACAGTCAGCATTTCTGAGCTTTAGAAGGTGGCACTGGCTTGCTGGAGGACAGCTGAGCCCATCCTGAGCTGCAGAGCTGCAGAGCTGCACCTGTACATCCAGAATGCACGCACTTGATCCCGTGCAGAGACAATAGAAGATGACTGTAGATAGCAATAGGCCAGCTGCACAGTGGATCCTGAGGTCCCAGGCCCCGTCCAGGTAAAGAGATGACCCTCCCACGCACGCCATATTGCTCTGGTCCCAGTTGCCTGATTTGCACTGAGATGCCAGTTCCTCTAGTTAATGCCCTAAGGACCAAGCCTTGGTCTTTCCAGTCCATCTTGGAGAATGAGTCACTGCTTGCCACTCTTTGACTGACTGCATCATGCCCTAGTCCTAGGGCAGAATTTTGCACCAACCCTGTCTCCACTGGGCTCTCCTCTGCAGAGTCCAAAGTGAGGAGATGTGCCCAGTTTTCTCTTGAGGGTTACTTTGGTGGTCACCATGATGAGAAGGATGTCAGACATCACCTAGGTTCCACCTTGAACAGTTTCATTACTGCGCCTCTGCGAGTCTTAATAGAACAAAGCCCCTGCTTCTCCCGACCTCAGAGCACAGTGGTTTACATAGTACTATCAAGTGCAATCTTTTCACTTCCATTCTCTAAAGTTAGCTCAAAAGGAGCCTTTATTTATGTTCTAGCCAGTGTGTCCTGGTCCATTATCTTGTGAATAACCTGGCCTGGAACGCAGCAGAAGAGAGAGCCAATGCTCCAGGCTGGTTATGTACTTTTCCGAGGTTGCACGGCTAGCTTGGGACCTGACTCCAAGGCCTCTTTCCACTTACTAAGATAAATCCTTCTGGGGGATTTTTTTTTTTTTAACATCTTTATTGGAGTATAATTGCTTTACAATGGTGTGTTAGTTTCTGCTGTATAACAAAGTGAATCAGCTATATGTGTACATATATCCCCATATCTCCTCCCTCTTGCGTCTCCCTCCCACCCTCCCTATCCCACCCCTCTAGGTGGTCACAAAGCATCGAGCTGATCTCCCTGTGCTGTGTGGCTGCTTCCTACTAGTTATCTGTTTTACATTTGGTAGTGTATATATGTCCGTGCCACTCTCTCACTTCGTCCCAGCTTACCCTTCCCCCTCCCCGTGTCCTCAAGTCCATTCTCTACAAGGTCTGCGTCTTTATTCCTGTCCTGCCCCTAGGTTCTTCAGAACCTTTTTTTTTTTTTTTGATTCCATATATATGTGTTAGCATACGGGATTTGTTTTTCTCTTTCTGACTTACTTCACTCTGTATGACAGACTCTAGGTCCATCCCCCTCACTACAAATAACTCAGTTTCGTTCCTTTTTACGGCTGAGTAATGTTCCATTGTATATATGTGCCACATCTTCTTTATCCATCCATCCATTGATGGACACTTAGGTTGCTTCCGTGTCCTGGCTATTGTAAATAGAGCTGCAGTGAACATTGTGGTACATGACTCTTATTGAATTATGGTTTTTCTCAGGGTATCTGCCCAGTAGTTGGATTGCTGGGTCGTATGGTAGTTCTATTTTTAGTTTTTTAAGGAACTTCTGTACTGTTCTCCATAGTGGCTGTATCAGTTTACACTCCCACCAACAGTGCAAGAGGGTTCCCTTTTCTCCACACCCTCTTCAGCATTTATTGTTTGTAGATTTTTTGATGATGGCCATTCTGACTGGTGTGAGATGATACCTCATTGTAGTTTTGATTTGCATTTCTCTAATGATTAGTGTTGTTGAACATTCTTTCCTGTGTTTGTTGGCCAACTGTATATCTTCTTTGGAGAAATGTCTATTTAGGTCTTCTGCCCATTTTTGGATTGGGTTGTTTGTTTTTTTGATATTGAGCTGCATGAGCTGCTTGTATAATTTGGAGATGAATCCTTTGTCAGTTGCTTCATTTGCAAATATTTTCTCCCATTCTGAGGGTTGTCTTTTGGTCTTGTTTATGGTTTCCTTTGCTGTGCAAAAGCTTTTACGTTTCATTAGGTCCCATTTGTTTACTTTTGTTTTTATTTCCACTACTCTAGGAGGTGGGTCAAAAAGGATCTTGCTGTCATTTATGTCATAGAGTGTTCTGCCTATGTTTTCCTCTAAGAGTTTGATAGTGTCTGGCCTTTATTTATGTCTTTAATCCATTTTGAGTTTATTTTTGTGTATGGTGTTAGGGAGTGTTTTAATTTCATTCTTTTACATGTAGCTGTCCTGTTTTCCCAGCACCACTTACTGAAGAGGCTGTCTTTTATCCATTGTATATTCTTGACTCCTTTATCAAAAATAAGGTGACCATATGTGTGTGGGTTTATCTCTGGGCTTTCTACCCTGTTCCATTGATCTATATTTCTGTTTTTTGTGGCAGTACCATACTGTCTTGATTACTGTAGCTTTGTAGTATAGTCTGAAGTCAGGGAGTCTGATTCCTCCAGCTCCGTTTTTCTTTCTCAAGATTGCTTTGGCTATTTGGGGTTTTTTGTGTTTCCATAGAAATTGTGAAATTTTTTGTTCTAGTTCTGTGAAAAATACCAGTGGTAGTTTTGATAGGGGTTGCATTGAATCTGTAGATTGCTTTGGGTAGTAGAGTCATTTTCACAGTGTTGATTCTTCCAGTCCAAGAACATGGTATATCTCTCCATCTGTTTGTATCATGTTTAACGTCTTTCATCAGTGTCTTATAGTTTTCTGCATACAGGTCTTTTGCCTCCTTAGGTAGGTTTATTCCTAGGTATTTTATTCTTTTTGTTGCAGTGGTAAATGGGAGTGTTTCCTTAACTTCTGTTTCAGATTTTTCATCATTAGTGTATAGGAATGCAAGAGAGTTCTGTGCATTAATTTTGTATCCTGCTACTTTACCAGATTCATTGATTAGCTTTAGTAGTTTTCTGGTAGCATCTTTAGGATTCTATATATATAGCATGTCGTCTGCAAACAGTGGCAGTTTTACTTCTTTTCCGATTTGGATTTCTTTTTCTTCTCTGATTGCTGTGGCTAAAACTTCCAAAACCATGTTGAATAATAGTGATGAGAGTGGGCAACCTTGTCTTGTTCCTGATCTTAGTGGAAATGGTTTCAGTTTTTCACCATTGAGAATGATATTGGCTGTGGGTTAGTCATATGTGACCTTTATTATGTTGTTAGTTCCCTCTGTGCCTGCTTTCTGGAAAATTTTTAATCATAAATGGGTGTTGAATTTTGTCAAAAGCTTTTTCTGCATCTATTGAGATAATCATACGGTTTTTATCCTTCAGCTTGTTAATATGGTGTATCACATTGATTGATTTGCGTATATTAAAGAATCCTTGCATTCCTGGGATAAACCCCACTTGATCGTGGTGTATGATCCTTTTAATATGCTGTTGGATTCTGTTGCTAGTATTCTGTTGAGGATTTTTACATCTATGTTCATCAGTGATATTGGCCTGTAGTTTTCTTTTTCTGTGACATCTTTGTCTGGTTTTGGTTTCAGGATGATCGTGGCCTCGTAGAATGAGTTTGGGAGTGTTCCTCCCTCTGCTGTATTTTGGAAGAGTCTGAGAAGGATAGGTGTTAGCTCTTCTCTAAATGTTTGATAGAACTCGTCTGTGAAGCCATCTGGTCCTGGGCTTTTGTTTGTTGGAAGATTTTTAATCACAGTTTTAATTTCAGTGCTTGTGATTGGTCTGTTTATATTTTCTGTTTCTTCCTGGTTCAATTTCGGAAGGTTGTGCTGTTCTACGAATTTGTCTATTTCTTCCAGGTTGTCCATTTTATTGGCACATAATTGCTTGTAGTAATCTCTTATGATCCTTTGTATTTCTGCAGTGTCAGTTGTTACTTCTCCTTTTTCATTTGTAATTCTGTTGATTGGAGTCTTCTCCCTTTTTTTCTTGATGAGTCTGGCTAAGGGTTTATCAATTTTGTGTATCTTCTCAAAGAACCAGCTTTTACTTTTATTGATCCTTGCTATTGTTTCCTTCATTTCTTTTTTATTTATTTCTGATCTGATCTTTATGATTTCTTCCTTCTTCTAGCTTTGGGGTTTTTTTGTTCTTCTTTCTCTAATTGCTTTAGGTGTAAGGTTAGGTTGTTTATTTGAGATGTTTCCCAGGGGAATATTTACGGCAGCAGCGTAATGTGTCAGCTGAGGGGCGAATACATGAGGTCCTGGAGGAATCTTCAAAGTAGGCAGCGTGGAACCCCGTGGGCTCTGTGATCCAGCAGCAAGGGCATAAAAAAAGAAGAGGAGGGAGCTTGGGAAGAGGTTTCTTTGGCATTAGGCCTGTGCCCCTCCCTATGGAGGGGTGGGCTTCTTGCATAACCCCAGCCCTGTGAGGCTTCAGAAAGACCCTTTAGAGAGGGTGAGACCTCATTCTGCATCTCTGGTGCCCCAAAGGCCTGACTCCTACCTGAATTTCTAGGGAGGGGGCTGTGCTGGTAGAGGCTGGGCTTCCCAAGGCTCTCAGCGATGCACGGCTAGCTGACCTCGGTGGCCTATGGGGACCAGCAGGGAGGGAGCCTTGCCGCCACTTGGACTTCTGCTCCTGGGGGGTAGGGGGGACTCCAGCTGAGAAGGAGCCGCAGCCATGCCCTCCCCCTACCCCCCACTCCCCCAGTCTCAGGACTTGTCGATGGGGAGGAATCCAGCTGGGACAGGCCCCATGAACTGGTAGGCATGCACTTCAGAGGGAGGGTCAGCCCTTCCCGTGGCCTGAAGCCATCTCTGGACAGTACCAGCGGCAGGGGGATGATCTGCCCCTTTGACCTTATCTTTCCCTCCACATTCCTTGCTGGGAGGGACAGGAGAGCAGCCAGAGGTGCAGTGAGTGATCCATGAAGACACCAGAAGCTCTTTCCTTGTTCTCTCCCTTCCCAGACCACCAAAACCACGCGTTCACTCATGGTGACTTACCCTGGAATTAAACCTGCAGCTTTAGAGTTGCACTAGGCGTTGAGTTTGGGGCTTTAAAGCATTCAGTGACCAGCAGCGTCCCCAGACGTGCTGGAATTTTGGCCCCTGATACTGTGAACCGTCTCTCCAACGAGTAAGTTTTATAGAGACATCCCACCCCCCCCAAGACCACATGTCACCTTTTTTTTTTTTTTTTTTTTGCGATACACGGGCCTCTCACTGCTGTGGCCTCTCCCGTTGCGGAGCACAGGCTCTGGACGCGCAGGCTCAGTGGCCACGGCTCACGGGCGCAGCCGCTCCGCGGCATGTAGGATCTTCCTGGACCGGGGCACGAACCCGTGTCCCCTGCATCGGCAGGTGGACTCCCAACCACTGCACCACCAGGGAAGCCCTAGATGTCACCTTTTGATGATGTCAGTCATGCTTATTCAGGTTAAAATAGTTTTTCAGGTTTCACCGTACTATCGTCCTGGGTTTCCATGAAGAATGGGAAATATGTCAGCAGCCGCTACCTTATGTATTAATTATGTGAGTGCCTGCCAAGAGCCAGAGGGACACAATTAAAACGAAGTAAGGTTTTATTTATAGACATGGAAAACAAAGGTGGAGATTTAGTCTTTCCTTTTTTTTTAAAACTAAACAGAACGAAATAATGATGGATGGGAGGGGACAGGCGAAAAGAGAAACGCTGACGGTTATCTTTCCCGGGGTACACGTGTCCCCCAGACGTGTGGGCTGAGGCATCCGGGCTCACTTCCTCTGTGCTGCTTTCCGCCCACCAGGCTCAGGGCTGCCCGGCCGACTTCCCCACCCTTGGTGTTGGCCGGGAATGCCTTCCTCGGGGCTCTGCGTGCCGCGTGCCGGGGGAGCGAGACACGTGATAGTCAAGGATGCAGGGCTGCTGTGCTGCGGGCCGTGCACAGGGCATCCGGAACGCAACACCGGCTGTGCATGGCCTCACCCGCACCCCGGTGCCTCCCAGTGGGGGAGCATTGTCCCCAGGTGTGACGCCCACCTCCCCACTGCTTTCCAGCCCCCTCAGCTTCTCCGCCCACACGTGTGCACCTGCCACACCTGCCTGCTGTGCACAGTGGCGTGGACACTCCCGTGCACACACGAGGTGCTCTGAGTACATGTCCGCTTTTTTTCCCCCTCCCACTTCAGGGTGCCAGCAGGAAAAGAAAGATCACGGTGCAGTATTCAGAAATGATAGGCGTGTCCGTTTGATGACTGCCAAGGTGTGACCGATCATTTCAGGAAGCCCAGCTCCCCTCTGATTTATAGATGAGGCACTAGGGGCCTGAGGGAGGACCACGTGAAGAAACACAGAGCTCCGGGCTTTGAATACTCATTGGGCAGCCCGGGGAAGTTATATGGATTTATATCACAGGCTGTAAAGTCATCACCGGATAACTGGTGAAGCTCTCATAAAAAAGTTACTTAACACCTGTGTTTCTTCACAGTTCCACTTTTTTTTTTAATCTTTTTTCCATGTCACATCTTTCTTTTCTTTCCTTTTTTTTCATACTTAGGAATTTGTTTTTTTTTTTTTTTTTTTTTTGGCTGCGTTGAGTCTTCGTTGCTGCGTGCGGACTTCCTCTAGTTGCGGCGAGCGGGGATTACTTTTCCTTGCAGTGCGTGGGCTTCTCATTGCGGTGGCTTCTCTTGTTGAGGAACACTGGCTCTACACACGCGGGCCTAAGTAGTTGTGGCACATGGGCTCAGAAGTTGTAGCTCATGGGCTCAGTAGTTGTGGCTCACGGGCTGTAGAGCGCAGGCTCAGTAGTTGTGGAGCATGGGCTTAGTTGCTCCGCGGATGTGGGATCTCCCCGGACCAGGGCTTGAACCCATGTTCCCTGCATTGACAGGTGGATTCTTAACCACTGTGCCACCCGGGAAGTCCCACAGATCTTTATTTTCTGTTCTAAATATACAAGTTCAAAGTCTGGCATGAGCCACTTGAATCTGTGTCCTGAAAAATGACAACCAGATTTCCTACCTACTTGAGAGGCGTGTACGTCGATCACTGAGTGTGTCCTCAGGACCATGGCTTCCACCACTCCTTGTGGCTACACTGGCTATGTTTTCGGATGTGCTGTTTATTATTCCAGTGTTTGGCCACGTAGACCGGGTTTGGCTTCTGTATAAAGGAGCTGGGTTAAACAGGGAATGAGTCTGTGGTTCAGAAATCAGCCTGTCCATTCTGCAAATGTACGTCAATTACAGAGAAACCAGCCTCTGGGACAGTGTGTCCTTTGCAGTGCATGCCATACATAATCTACCTGTTACGAACCAGCCAAATATATTATTTTTTTCCCCCAGAGATAGATGCTAAGAAATGCATGTAACCCCCCGTTCAGCCTCACCCTCCACGTTTCCCTTGTTAATGAATGATCGGAATGAATTAAGATGTCTAGTTCTTGCTTACTTTACTTCTTATCCAGGTATCCGCAGGTTTCCTGTCCACATCCGTTTTGCCCTTTGTGCTCACCCTTGCAGATTGAGTCAGAGGGCTGCTAGAAAGCATTGCCACCCAAGATGATGTTACTAAAAATGGTGAAACTATTTTACTGGAAGATTACTCCGCGGCCTGGTTATTTGCCGTAGGGCACTCTGTGTGTTCAGTAAACCCATGGCAATACCTGACAGATTATTCCTATGAATTGGTGTCTCCAGGGTCATTCATATTTCCCAACTGAGATATTGCCCCATATTCATTTATAATGAGATTTTAATATAACAGCTGATGCCATCAGGATTCAGAACTGTAAAAGCTTTCACTGCGTGGGGAAAAAAAAAAGATATAAAGTCTCCCTCTATTTGTATTTAAAAGCGAAACAGTAAATGTCAGGCATCCCTTAAAAGGCTGGATGAAACAGACATTAAAGGTTTATGGGTAAAAATCCTAAGCCGTGTTCTGCAGACCAGTCGCCACCTCTGTTGTTTTCTTTGCTTCTTGTCTTCTGATTAAAATCCCCACTTTATTTGGATATTAACCTTGTAAAACTCTATCAGTCAGTCAGTGAACTCTTACCTAGGACCCCTGGGATCCAGGTAAAAAAAGGTGTAGCAAGGCTTCCCCGGTGGCGCAGTGGTTGGGAGCCCGCCTGCCGATGCAGGGGACACGGGTTCGTGCCCCGGTCCGGGAAGATCCCACGTGCCGCGGAGCGGCTGGGCCCGTGAGCCATGGCCGCTGAGCCTGCGCGTCCGGAGCCTGTGCGCCGCAAACGGGAGAGGCCACAGCAGCGAGAGGCCTGCGTACCGCAAAAAAAAAAAAAAAAAAAAGGTGTAGCAATGATGAAACACAATGGCAGTCTCACCTCCAAGGCTGTCCAAGATGGAAAACAAAACTCGGGAAATGCTGCAAGTGCCAGTGTCAGGGATCATTAAATGCCTATCAGGAGCATCGAGTGCTGGGCTCAGCTGGGCTCAGCTAGGGCAGCCGGCTTGACCGTCAACTATGGTAGGAAGCCTGCAGGTGAGACTGAATGGGTCCCGGGTCCAGTGTTCCTCTTTAGTGGTTCCAGGATGGGGGAGTTGTCTTGTCTACAGATAGATGGAGAGTTGGGGTGGGCAGGTCTCCTTTACGGTTAATCTGTCTACCCCAGGGTTTCTCAGCTGCAGAACTGGAAGACGCTTTGCTGTAGGGACTGACCTGTGCGTGGAGGATATTTAGGACCCACCTGCTAGATGGCAGTATCAACCCCCCTCCCAAATGTGACAACCAGACTTGTCTCCAGGTGTCGCCCCATGTCCCTTCAGCTCCAGATGACAACCACTGACCTACAGTAAGCATTTAAAACGCACGAGGCACTATTCACAATAGCCAAGACATGGAAGCAACCCAAGTGCCCATCAACAGACGGTTGGATAAAGAAGATGTGGTCCATATATACAATGGAATATTACTCAGCCATAAAAAAGAATAAAATATTGCCATTTGCAGCCACATGGATGGACCTAGAGTGTCTTACGCTTAGTGAAATAAGTCAGACAGAGAAAGACAAATACTCTATGATATCACATGTATGTGGAATCTCAAAAATAATACAAATGAATGCATATGCAAAACAGAAACAGACACAGAAAACAAACTTATGGTTACTAAAGGGGAGAGGGACATTGGAGGGACAAACGGGGGTATGGGATTAACAAATACAGACTACTCTATATAAAATAGGTAAGCAGCAAGGATTTACTGTATAGCACGGGGAATTACAGCCATTCTCTTGTAATAACCTGTAATGGAATATAATCTGCAGAAACCCGGAATCACGATGCTCTGCACCTGAAATTAACACAACATTGTAAATCAACTATACTTCATAAAACAATAGAATAAAATGCATCCGTCAGAGCTTTGCGGTGGAGCAGGGTTCCTCAGCCTGGGCACCACAGTGCTGACTTTGGGGGCCGCATCATTCTTTTTTTTTTTTTTTAAAACCTCTGCAATTATTAGTTTATTAGTATCATCCAGGACTCAGATCTTCAGTATTCCTCCTGAAATTACATAAAACAAATGCAAATGGAAAGAATCCAAGTCAAAATTATATAACAAAACAGCACTCCATCACAAAAGCGTGTAAAATTACAAGAACGCTATTTTAGAACACTGGCACTTTAAGAGAACGATAATCTCAAAAACGACAACATTGCCAAATTGTTCCCTAAACTGTTAAGCAGATAAACATATGACCCTGATGAATGAGCTTGAGTGTTGTAAAGAAAAATCAAATTCAGATAAATCAGATAATTCGTACTGAAATACAAAGTTTGTCTTCTTCCCTCATGTCTGTTTCATTTATAAAGGGGCAAACCATAATACAGGAAAATATACCTGATTTAAAATGTGGTATACGACTTTAAAAGTTGGCCCAATTAATTAAAAATACCTTTAATGGAGGATCTCAAGTTTCCTAAACAATCCATATTTAGATAAATAGGAGAAGACATTTACAGCCAGCACTTTTTCTCCAGAGCCTTTGTTGGGACTAATATCAACAACAACAAAAAACGTAATATGGCAGTCTTGTATTTTAAGCTCACGCTTTTGGGGATACATTCTCAGTCTTAAACGTGGGAACTGCAAATATAACTGCCGTTACGTGGTAATGGGAGTTAAAGGATGTAGAGTCCTCATGTAAAGATTAGAACATACTTTTCTATTAGTCCTTCAAGGACAGACTTTCAAAACGTTTGATTCTAATAATCCCGTGCTGGGAGTAGATTGGTTACTCTTCACTTTGTAAATGAACCTGGGCTACGTGACATCTGATATCCACCGATCCAGATTTGAGTTTCAGTTATGGGTGAAAACTGTCTCAATTGAGCTTTTATCACCGTCATCATGAGTATGCAGGGTGCGTACACGAAAGCTTTTTATCAGCTAACTCTACGAAAGATAAACACTGTGATAATTCGTGTGATCCAAAATGGGCAATAGCAGAAGACTAGCTTCCCCTTAGGAAGAAACTTTTCAGACCTATGAAAAGGACAACAACACTAATAAAAAAAATTGTGTTTACTTAGAAGCATTCAGAATGTCAACAAAACAGCTGCAACTTTTCTTTTTACTGCCATTACAGAGTGGTATTCAGTTAACAGAACAACAATTATTTCGTATAAGCTGCATCAGACAGCTGAAGATGAAAAAACTACCATCCCCATATATAAGTAATTTGTGCTGTGCACCAACAAGAACCTGCTTTAAATTTCCATGCCAATTTACAACCCCCATACTGTACCAGGCAAGGTTAGCAGCTATTGAAAATACCACCAGGACAGGGCTATCTAAAGATACATTCGGTAGTGTGTTAACTATACAAAAAAAGACACTGTACAGTTTAAAAAAAAATCTTACATTTCAGTTTTTTTTCTTTAAAAGGAGTGAGTTGTGTACAGGGGGGTTAAATGCTTTATAGACAAGAAAAAAAAAAAGCTGTGCTGGAACCAGCTTATTCATCATCATCGTCATCTTCCTCCTCTTCCTTCTTTTTCTTGCTTTTTTCAGCCTTGACGACTCCCTCTTTTTGCTGCATCAGGCTTCCCTTTAGCTCCGTTTGCGGCAATCTCCTTTTCGTACTTTTCCTTCAGCTTAGCAGCCGCCTCCTAAGGCTGCTTGTCATCTGCAGCAGTGTTTGTCCACATCTCTCCCAGTTTCTTTGCAACATCGCCCATGGATAGGCCAGGATGCTCTCCTTTGATTTTTGGACGATACTCAGAACAAAACAAGAAAAAGGCCGAAGGAGGCCTCTTGGGTGCATTGGGATCCTTGAACTTCTTTTTTGTTTCCCCTTTAGGAGGGATATAAGTTTTCCTTTCTCTTTCATAACGGGCCTTGTCCGCTTTTGCCATGTCTTCAAACTTTCCTTTCTCTTTAGCAGACGTGGTCTTCCACCTCTCTGAGCACTTCTTAGAAAACTCTGAGAAGCTGACGGAAGCATCTGGGTGCTTCCTCTTGTGCTTCTGCCGGCAAGTTTGCACAAACAATGCGTATGATGACATTTCGCCTCTCGGCTTCTTAGGATCTCCTTTGCCCATGCTTAATTATTTTTCCTCCGCGAGGCACAGAGACGCCCAGTGCCCGTCCGGCTCTCACTTGCCCCGGCACTGTCTCTATGGAGCTCAGTGTACTGCAATCCCGCATCACTCTTTGATGTGGGAGCGTCCTGTGCACCGC
Organism: Tursiops truncatus; assembly: GCF_011762595.2. Taxonomy (NCBI): domain Eukaryota; kingdom Metazoa; phylum Chordata; class Mammalia; order Artiodactyla; family Delphinidae; genus Tursiops; species Tursiops truncatus. The sequence goes on along the minus strand of NC_133428.1, from coordinate 2,404,295 downwards.
AGGGGCTTGAGAACACCTGTGCCCTGGTCCAAACATTGCTGAAGGCTTCCTGGGGAGGCAGAGCATCCTCTGCTTAGCACCTGTGAACTGGAGACAGGAAGGAGCCCCTGGAGGCCTGACGGAAGCGGGAAGAGGGCCCCTGCGTCCTGTCTGCAGCTCTTCCCCCAGGTTTCCAGGCAGCTTTCACTCTTGCTGGAGGACGCCCCAGCTTGTCCGAGCTGAGTCACTGGGCCAGGGTTTCCTGGGTCCCCACGTGCCACCTCTGCCACAGATGAGGAGACTGTGGGCTTATGTGAGTTCACGGCATTGGCCAAGACACTCTTCAGCGTAGGACGGCTTTGCCAGGGCTGACTTCTTCAGTTGCTTTTCTACAGAGCCCTGCCTTCTGATCCACAGCCCTTTGTCTGTGACCAGAAAGAAAAGAAAGAGATTGGAAGCCCAGTGTCTGGCAGCAACACTTGTTCTGAACCAAGGAATGTAAAAATGATGTACCGTTGAATAGTCTTTCTTTAGCGGACAGAATGCAAATATTCATCGTGTTTATCGCTGCGGAACCATTAATATGTGTGGTTGCAGGTTGCTTTCTAAAACTTTGCTCAAGGTATATGGATTACATGATATATTTGAAGATATAGTATGTGTGTGTGTGTGTATATATATATATATATATATGAAGGTAATGGTACATATATACATATATAGATATCTATATATATGAAGGTAATGGTGAACGTATACACGTATAGATGTATTATACCTATATATATGAAGGTAATGGTGAACATATACATGTATAGATGTTTTATACATATATATATGAAGGTAATGGTGAATATATACATATATATTCCAGTTGTATTGAATGACAAATTTATAGATATTCCAGTCTTACTCAGATATCGTTGACGTTAACATCGTATACCTTTCAGATGTACAGCACAGTGATTTGGTATACCATGTGTATTGTCAAATGATGAGCACCATAATTTTAGTGACCATCCATCACCTCACATGGTTACAATTTTTGGTTGTTTCAATTGCCGAATGGTGTGTGTGACAGAATGAATGCTTTCAGTGTAGAAAACGACTGTGTCTGTTACGAGTGCCAAAAGCCGTCCTAAGGCAGCTCAGCGTTGGAGGGGGTCTTTGAATCCTTTTAATAAATTAGTTTTGATTTTTTTTAAAGCCATTACTTTGTAAAATCCAAACAATTCTGAGCTCTGAAATACAGCTAGCCACACTTGTTTGTGTTTTTTTGAGACCGAGGACTTGGGGTTGTAATTGCCAGCAGGCAGGGTTCATTTTTAGCTCGTGGTGACTTTGAACATCAGATGGCGTTTGCACTATGTGGGTGTGTTTTATTTTTTTCCCATTTACTGTATCATCATATGCTCTCTTATACCCTCAGAAGCAGCTTCCAGTGCTTAAAACCTCATGACCTTTCTGCACTGTCCAAGTTTTGCAATAGTGTGAAAACGCTCCGAAACCTAAATGCGGCCAGAAGAGTTGGGCAGAAGGACTGTGCCTTTTGGACCCTGTGCTCAGAGCTTCTGTGCCCCGTGTGCTCAGGGGGCAGCTTCTCCCCAGCCTGTGCACCCGAAAGGCAAAGAACCCCTAACTCAGATGGACCGTGTGGGTTATGAGGGCCCAGCCTGGTGTTCTGTGGCCCTGGACGTACTAAGCTGAAAGGCATGTATTGACTTTGAAAAGGCCAGCTATGTGATTCCGTTAAAAAAAAAAAAGTGCCAAGTCCATTTTTGGTTAATTAAGAAGAAGGGAAAATTGTCGTTTGGTGAGCAAGCATGTATGCCTCTGCGTCAGGATTTCCCAGCCTGGGCACAGCTGATCTGTGGGCCTGGGGAATTCTTTGTCGTGGGATGGGTCTTGTGCATCGTGGGATGTTTAGGCCCATCTTTGGACACCATCCCGGAGATGCCAATAGCACCTGCCCTGTTGTGAGAACCAGAATGACTCCAGACACCACTAACACCTCTGGGGGGTGGGGTTGGGGGCGGGCGTTGGGGACGAGCTGCAGAGTCTCCCCTCGTTGACAACTGCCGGGCTAGAAAAAGCATTTAAGAATTAGTAAGGCAGAGCTTGGACTGAGAGCACGATGCACCACCTTGGCACGAATGATACCTGGGGCCGGATCGTTCTTTTGTTGGCAGTGCATTGTGGGATATTCATGTGCATCCCTGGATTCTACACACGGGATGCCAGTGGGTAGAAGGTCACAGCTTGTGAGCACAGTTGTGTTGCTTGTGGAGCAACGCCCACAAGCTGTGACAACCAAAAATGTGTCCAGACAGTGCCACCTGTCCACCAGAAGACAAAGTAACTGGGGCTTGACAGTCGTTGGTCTAGGCGGATCTTATATTACAGGTGGGAAAAAAATAAATCTGTATTCTATAGGTAGCGTTGGGGCCAAGAGTTTTCCTGCCCCACCACCTTGTCACCCATCCCCTGGGACATCCAAAGGGGTGTCGAAAGCCATTTGCCTTCCTGGGCATGCCGGGTCATGTCACATAATTGACATCTCCTGAGGCAGACTCATCACGGTCGGCAGCACGCAGTCGAGTCCAGGAACTTCTAATTGCAAATGAGTCCAGGTGAGGAGTTCATTAATCAAGGAGGTGATAGTCATAACTGTCTAGAGCTAGAGGGTGCACCCTCAGGTTTTTTTGGTTGGAAGTGACAGAAACTCAATGCCGCCTCACTCACACCCAGAAAGGGATTTTTTCAGTTGCACAGATGGGAGGGAGGCTCACAGCATCAGAGGAAGAGCCCCAGGAACCAGGACCGTTGGCCTTAAGGAGCTGAAAATTCTTTGTAAGTCCAACTGATATGACTTGTCACTGCCATCTGTGGCTGCTGGTGGAGGGGACCACTGTATTTGAGAGTTGCTGGTTTTGCATCCTGGTTAAATGCAGTGGTGTTATTACCATTTTATGTACATTTGGGAGTGGATGTTTTGGTAGTTATCCGTCACTGGATACAAATTACCGCACATTTAAGGGCTTAGAACAACATCCATTGATTATCTCCGTGTCTGTGGGTCAGGTGTCCCCGCATGGCTTACCTGGCTCGTCTGCTCACGACGGTCTTTACAAGCCTGCAAAATATTGGCCACAGTCGTATTATCACCTGAAAGCTTGGAATCCCCTTCTAAGCTCATTCAACAGGTTGGCAGAATCTAGTTCCCTGTGGTTGTAGGACTGGGACCCTCAGCTCCTAGGGGCCACCCCTCCCTAAAGGCATTTCACACCACGACTGTTTGTTCCATCCAGGCCAGGAGGATTGCAAATCCTCTGCTTGGAGTCTGTTTCCAAGGGATCACCTGATTAGGCCAGGCCCACCCACTTCAATATCCTCGTTGAGTTGCACAAAGTCAGTTGATTAGGGACCTCAATCATATTCCTTCACTTTTGCCAAGTCTTACATCTCAGCACCCCCCCACACACACACATCCTCAAGAGGAGAGGATCACACAAAGATGTGGGTACCAGGAGGTGGGAGCCATGGAGGCTATCTTAGATTCCTGCCTACGACAGATGCCTTTTTGTGGCGGGACCTGGGAACCTAAACAGGATTTGGAAAATAGGTCTCTCTGGACAGCCCTTGCCTCCCTACACCCAGTAGACCCTAGTGACATCCTTCTTCTGTGATCCTAGCTACCAGGTCAGCTCTCCCCTCCCCCCAGCCCCGTTCAGTCCACCCAGGCCTTACAGCAGAAAGTGTTCTCTTATTGGTTGGAAGTTATCACTCCACTGCTGTCCGTGTAGACCTTCCTTCTGTCCTTATGCAGAAGGTTCATTGGACCCGGGTCTATGGTCCCTGGGCCACGCTGGTGGGCCCAGATCGTCACCAGCGGTGACCTACAGTCCTGTTTGCATTCACAGTGGGGGGTTGGCATTTGTCCACATCTCAGTTTGAGGCTGGAACATCACACTAGTGAAATCAGAAGACTTGGTGGTGTTTTTTTAAAAAGTAAACGTCAGCTTGATGTGTCTTTTTGAACGCTTTTTTAAAAAAACTTGGGGTAAAATTCAACAAATGGCATGTTAACCGTTCTAAAGAGTGTAACTGAGAGGCATTTCGTGTATCCAGCCACTTTGTTCAACTGGTACCTCTCTCTAGTTCTAGAACTTGTTCATTATTCCCCCCACCAAAACCCCATACCCATTATCAGTCCCCCCCAAACCCAACCTCCTTTCCCTTTAGCCTCTACCACTCATCTCCTTTCTGTGTCTATAGATTTACCTATTCTGGACGTTACCTATAAATGGGCTCACACAATATGTGGCCTTTTGTGTCTGGCTTCGCTCCCTGAGCGTCATGTTTTCAAGACTTGTCCGCGTTGTAGAACTCTGTTCTTTTTTATGGCTGAATCCTGTAGCATTTTATGGCTGGGCTGCATTTCGTTTATCCGTTTACCTGTTGTTGAGCGTGTGGGTTTTCACGTTTCAGCTCTTGTGAGCTGTGAGCCCCGGGTGTGCAGATGTCTTTAACAGTGTGGTTCCGCTTCTTTTGGGTGTACACACAGAAGTGGTCTGGCCAAGTCATGTGGCCAGTTTATGTTTCACTTTCTGAGCACCTGCCGTGCTGTTTTTCACCTCCAGGTTTCATCTCTCTTCATCATTGAGGTCCTCATTTTAGACGGTTGTCTCTGCTGTGGCTGAGCGGCCCTGAGAGGTAAAATTACAGCGTCTCCTGTCAGAATTTGTGTTGAGGAAGATGCAGTTTATCCGTGAGAGAGCACCTGGCAAAGCCTCAGTTTGTACCATGAGAGTTTGTAAGACTTGTTTCTTTCTGCCCAGCAGCCTGTTGGGAAAGGTGGGACAGCCAAGGCTCAGGTGAAATACAAGGAAGGAGGGGCCCAGAAACCAGTCACCTGAAACACAGGGTCACATGGTTCCAAGGTCACGAAAGGAGGCCCGTGGGTCCCGGGAGGCCATCAAACCTGTCCTGGTGGCTGGAGATGGACTTGAAAATCCGTAGGGGCGATTCCTGGTCCTGTTGGGAGTTGCCGTCGGGTGGGGCTGCTGGTGTTCCAGATGGTGGCAGGGACCCCAGAAGTCTCTGAGTTGTTGAGTTGAATCTGCTCCCCAACTTGAAATGGGCCACGGAGCCGGGAGTAAACAGGGTCTTCTGGAACCCTCCCTCCACCTGCCTGTTCTCCATCACACGTCATCTACCTCTCACCTGCGTCCTGGCCTCCCTCTCCTCTCCACCCACAAAGTGTTATTACCCCCATCCAAGCCTGCCTTGGTCTGGGGACAGAACTGGGTGTCCTGAGGTCCAGGGGATGGAACCAATGGCCCATCACCTTATGAAGATTCAAATTCCAGTTAGATCAGGAGCCTTTCTCTCTGTGTTGACTGCACCAATTTCCATCTCTCTTCCAACCCCATTTCCTCACCCTCAACACATACAGTTGTGTCCAGTGGACACATTACGAGATTAGGGATTTTATCAAACACAGCAGTGTGAAAGCGGCTGAGTGACTACTTACAACTTATTTGCAGCAAAAAAAAAAGTGCTCCTGGCCACTGCCCAAGCATTCATTAGGACATGAAGCCTCCTAGGGTACGATGGTGTGTGTGCAGTATACGTGGCACCTAATTATATATTCCATTAGAGCCATTGGAAGAATCAATATGGTGACTCCAGATGGCCTTCTTTAAAGAATTGCATGAATGCCATACATTCCCAGCTACCTTTGAGCATAGCTGCCACTGAAGTTTTCAAATGGAATGTCTGTTCCTGCGATTTTTTCACTTCTGCATCTTTTAAGCTGAATGAACCTTGTGCATAAAGTTATACTTTGAGTATGATTATTTTTTCTTGGCTCCAATAGGGAGCGAAATTACAGAGGCTAGTGTCATTTTGACTTGTGATAACTGCTTAGCAGGGTTATTGGGGATCCTTTCTGTGGCCCTTTTATATTTTCCTACCAATGTAACAGTTGGTTATTTACCAATCTGCTTGGAATGCTTCCCACAGTTAGTCACTTTTATCCATAGACTTTGTTTTTCAGTAAGACTTTTAGGATTTCCTTCTTCACCAGACCTGGAGTCCCCTATTGCATCCATGCTGTCCCAGGAGAATTTTCCCTGCAGCACATAATTAACTACATTCTCAGCTTCATCATCATCTCTTGCAGGAAAAACTTCTGCTTTTCCTGCAAAGATGCTCAGTGCTGCTTCTTCCTGAGATTCTGGAAGAACAAAAATTCATGAAATGAATTTGTCTCCATGTAGTTGAAAACCAAAACGGATATGCCGTTGCTACATTCATAAAAATATGTTTAACAAATTGGGCTCACTGTCTGTTTTCCATGTATTATACGGTAATCATTGAATTTAAGTAAATTTGATTGGAAAGAATTAGCATCCACCCTTGGCAGCCTTTCAATGATAAAAAGATGCCTTGAATTAAAAACTTGGACAATTCCATGGAAATAATCTTGAAGATACTACTGTCTTTGGAGATCTTACTAAAAATCATGACTTTGGATGATCCATGAAGCCTAAGAGTATCGGGTACTCATTGAAAACAGGGGCAATGAAAAGCATCGTGCTTGCCCCCCAGAACCCCGTGTACCTTTGAGCCACCATGCCTGCACCATGTGAAGAGTCTAGAAGCCTCAGGAACCCAGCTGTTGGTAACTCTGGCCCTGAGCCACTGACCTGGGCCATTCCCCACACTCCGTCCTGTTACACAGTTTACTCTGTGGGTCAAACCCTGTTTGCTTTTCTGTCTTGTTTCTACCCACACATTGTTGACCTTTCCTGAGACCTTAGCTTCTCTCCGCCGTGCTGGTTCCGCATCCTGGTGGGCTGCCTCAGACAGACGCTGGGGAAGGTCCTCCCAAGCGGACGTGTCCCTGCCAGGAACATCAGGAGACAAGTCAGTCACACACACACACGTTCACATCTAGCAGAAAGAGAGAAAAAGCATAAAACATGTAAAAGCCCAACCACCTTATTCAATTTACAGTGGCACACAAGGGCACTCTGTTCTCAATTTACATACATACATTTTTAATTCAGTCTGTGTTATTTTTATTTAAGTGATGTAACGCCTGTTTACAAATGTTTTGAGGCTTATTTTACGTATTTTGAAATTCACCCACTTGCACCAGTCAGTGGTTTGCGTTAAATTACCAAGTTGTGCGATCATCACCGTAAATCCGTTTTAGAACGTTTTCATCACTCCAGTGAGATCCTTCACGCCTGATTCTTTTCATCCCCACTCCCACCCTGGGCCTGAAGATGTCTTTAAGAAGTCAGATTTTTCTCAATTTCATCATATTTCTTGGAACCCTGTGATTATTGCTCTCGGGGATGTTGCCAATCATCAGATCATATCATTCTGCTCCATGACCCTATAATCCTTGTCTTACAAGGGCCCAGAACTAATGGCTCAAGCATGAGGAAATAAAACTTATGTGTTCTCTACATTTCCACGCCCCTCACTGCTTGGAATGCTTGTCTTTTGTCTGCCTTTACACTAAACCGTCTGACCTTCTTCTGCCATTTTCACCGTTTTCTCCTAACTACTTGAAATTATGGTCATTTCCAAAGGAAAGGTATATGGACCAATACTTAGGTCCTTAAGACTGATTTCCCTTATAAACAAGTCATTGTCTGTCAATGAGATGATCATTACTTGTCTATCTCAGACTGCTCTCATTTGAACAAATGTACAGTTATTTCAAAAGGCACAGCTAATTGTAGGAGTAAGGGAAATGCACTGAATATGGGCAAATTACACAGCTGTAAATAAAATCAAAACTTGAAATCTGGACATGGAAGCATGCTAGGGTATTATTTGGTAAGGATTTTCAAAAGAGAGAAGATACCAAGTGAGATAATTTGCAATTATACAGTAGACTCCCAGGCCTGGTCCAGGCAGTGAATAATGAGTTCTTACCTATAGATAATGAAACTGGCACAGAAACCTGATCTACTGGTGATCTGGGACTTTCACTCCTGGACATCGGCTGGAAGTACTGCCCAGCTAAAAGCTTAATATCTGATAAACTCTCTTCTTTCTGGAAACTTTATCCCACAGATAAAATATTGCTCTGAAATTGACTGTGATAAACCAGGAAGAATTGTTTGGTGAAGCGAAGTGATAGAAATCCTCAGAAGGAGGTGACCTCTTTTAAAATCTATAATAGTGAATGGCCAACGTGTGCCCTGGGGTTTAGAGTCGTTCAGATAAAAATAGATAATATCTCCTCGCCAGGGACTCTGAAAAAGGAATGACTCAAGCATTAAAATGGACTCAGACATGAATGTCTGCCATTGCAATCACAAATCTGTAAAGGGTCCAGTGGAGGAGGGAGAAAGCAAGAAATCGGCCTAGCAAAATAGGGTTTCCCTCTAATGAACCCAGACTTTGAAAGGGAGTATTCGGGAGGTTGGGGAAGGGCAGAGAATCATGAAATAAATGGCTTCAGATCTCCATCATGTCAGGAAGACCAAAAACCCCAAACAAACTCCTCAAAATACTCACCTGGTGCTCTAGTTCCCAAGTCTACCTGGGCAATTTCCATGCCCTTGGATGGGACAGCATGCCCACTGCATCAGACCTAATCCTTAGAAAGGTAAAAATCCATTTAAACAGCACCTGTATTTTCAAAGTTCTGAAGCCGTACCGGCGGATGTCACAGAGCCCCACCTGGAATCGGCCCTATTCACTTTATGTGTCTGACTCCACATGGTGCTGGTACGTTTCTTGGAGACCATCACGTGGAAATGCTCACCTGATCCACTGCACAATGTTGACTCATATCCTGGGCTGTGCCTTCGGGATTGCTTGCTGTTTGATCTACTCACATGAGCTGAGACCCCTTTTGCATTCCCCGGCATTTTAAATCCAACCCCCTCCTGGGATCCCCCAGGATCACAGCCTCACAGACTCTCACGGGTAGCGGGAAACTTTGCTACCTCTGAAACTCTGAAAAGTATACACAAACAAGCAAACTAACTAAGTGACTGGCCAGCCAATGGCTGTTGACAAATGGGACTCACCTCTCTCCCTTTAATCCTTAGACTTGCCTTAGATTTTAGGCTGCCTCAGTGATCCCTTCTGGCTTCCCAAAGCCACCTTCTGAATCAATCCTCTTTATCCCCTCAGGTCCACGTCACAGACTTTCATCTCTACCTCTATCTAACTGGCTTGGCGTCTCCTGGATCTTCTTTCCCAAGGTCACCTTTGACCGTCTTACTGCCAGTTCCAGGATCTTTTCCTTTCGATGATTCCCACTTCTGGCTCTTTGCATACCTTTCAGCATGCGCTTTCTGAGCTGCGTTCTCTGGTTCCTTTCCCCACCTCTGCCCCTGGAAGTTTCAGTTTACTCACGCTTGTGTCCTATGCCCTTCTTTTCTTCTGTTTCCCCTCGCTGGGCAATCTCACCCACAGCCGTGGCATCAAATGTCACCCTTAGTCCTGTTTCCTAATTCCCTATCCTGTGCTCTGCTTTCTCCCCTCATTCTAGTATCCGGGGAGACAATACTGGTATCGTGAGTGATGGTAGGCACCGTTCCAGATACAAAACCTATATCTCAATCCCACCTTTTCTACATACAAGCTGAGTTGGTAAGAACTTCTGTAAATGTCAGTTTCCCCTTCTGTAAAATGGGAAGGAATAATAGATGATAGATAATTTAGGTTAACACAGATGATACATATTTACAGTATCAGGATCGTAGGTAATATATAGTCACGGTATTAGGAGAATGCCTAGCACATTGGTAACCCTTAGTAATTGACAATGGCGATGATATTTTATTGTCTTTTTCCTGTGACATGAGCTACAAATATTTTCCAAACTAGGCATGTGCAAAATTCAACCTTTAGCTGCTCTTTTCCAAATCGCTGTACCTTCAGTCCATGTGCTGGAAGCATTCATGTCCATCCCCCCATTCCCTTATCCAGTTAGTCATCCACCTGGCTGGCTTAGTTTCTGAAGTACCTCTCTGACCCCATGGCCACCATCTGCCGATGCTCTTCTTAGGAGTTTCACTGCAATGCACTCTTTGGATGCATCCAATAAGGGGGGCGTTTGGGCACTATAGCCCTGTCTGTGGCGAAAGTTCACAATCGTCTTTCCATCTTCCTATCTTGCTTCTCCACTCACCCTCAAATTGTGTACTTACCTGGTTCTTTGTTCTTTTTCTTAGAAACAGTATTCATGTTTATTAAACACATTTTTAAAGTATTATTAGGTGTTGAACTTTCATGAGCTTCAAGGTTTACTTTTCTCCCCAGTTCTGCACAACTGAACTTTCAAATCTGCCAACTCCCACTGAAATGACTCCACTCTGGATTCTTAGGCGCCAGTTTCTTGCAGATTTTCCTTTGCTTCTTCTAACATTTCTCCTGTTTCTTCTTGAGAGTGACTGATGAAGACACAGGGAGACCAATCTGATGAGGTATCACTAAGCAGTCATCGTCTGCAAGCCTGATGTCCTCACAAGCATCTTCGAACTTTTGGAGTTGTTTCTTTCTTCACGTCTATTTCTTCCTTCAGCTCTGTGACTCTACTTATATTCTGTGCACATATTTTTGTTTTTTTAATCTCCTGTTTAATCTCCTCAAAGCCACATTGATGTCTTCTGCACCTGCCCTTTTTATGGTGGCCGCCATCTTGGGTGGTTCTTTATTCTTTAATTCGTCTCCATTCCATCCAGAATGTTCCTGGAAAGTGGATGTTGCATTGGCACTTTAGAACCATTTCCATGTTTCCTGGCAACTCCCTGACCAATCTAGTCACAAAGGACTCACCCTTGGCCCTTTGGCCAATACCCCATTGATACCAAGATTTCACATTGTCCCTGAAGCACTTGAAAGGATTTTATATCCTGGGGTGATCTCCACGGTAAGAGCCAGGATGCCAGCGATGCCTTTTGTACCAAGGGGAAGAAGGGGAGGGTGGAAACCCAGGCAGCACGTTTTTGGAGCAGAGCATAAATGGAAGTTGAAACTCTGTCAGCAGATTCCCTTCCCCACATACCCATGCCCCCGCAAGTCTTTGTGTCTTCCTAGGGGTCGGTGAGCCCCAGTTGGAAGACTCGTGACCTGGCTTACTGGATTCACCTCCTCCCTGGTCTCATTTTCTGCCAAACTTATTCGATCAAAATCTACCCATTTTGCCCCTGTGAGAGTAATTTGCTCACAATGTGTCTCCGTTTTCTTTGAAAACCTACCTAGTCTGACTTTGGAAGAAACTCTTGCTTTTGGCCTTCGGATGCTTCCAAAATCTGTTTCCATTTCACTCAGTCAGCCTCACCTTTCACATCGCCTCTGTAAACATTCCATTGCAGGGAGGCCGGCTAGTTTTCTGTGGGCATATCCATTAGCTCTTTCTGCGTTCAGCTCATTAATAGCCAATTGTGTTGCTTGCTAAAATGAAATTATTACAGAAGTAATAACATTTATGTGTCCCCTAACAAGTAGTGTGAACATTAACTTTTCCTGCCGCCTCATCCCGCATTGATTTTACACAGTAGAAACTGTTTTCCTCAGGTCACTGTACTTGGGTACAGTTCGGGGACATCTGATCAGAGAGAGATGGAGGGTTACGGTGCAGTAAACACATTCCTTCTGTCGACATAGAACACTTATACAGAATCAGAATGTTCATTATCGTGGGGCATTAGCAAAAACATAAAGTTTTGCGCTTTCCATTTTTTTATACCTACGAGAGCTTCAACGCTGAGAGGCAGTAATTCTGTTCAGTGATGTAGCGCTTCTAAGCTGAGCTTAGTTTGGGGAAAGAGCTGTTTTGCTGTGGGCACAAAGAAGGGAATTGCGGCTCCCAGCAGCCTCTCCTACTGTGCATGCTCCCTACGAATGCCGAGTGCCACGGGGGCATCACGTGGTTCCGTGACCCCAGTTCATCGGTTTTCCTCCGGCTGTTGCCTCTGCCCTTATTCTCTTGAGATAAAACTTTCCGCTTTCTTGACCGACTTCTCGAGAAGGTCATAGTTAGCTTTCTCCAGTCCTTGACCTCCGGTTTTCTCTCTGTTCACTAGATCTGTCTGAATGGTGTTGTGACCTCTTTGGTTTCTGAAACCAACTGGGGGGTGGAACACCAGGAACGTCATTGTTCACACTTGTTAAAGTCATTTCCTAGTGAACGCCGGCACCTGATTTGAGTTGCCCTCTGCTGCCACTGTTGGCCACATGTCAACGGGTAGGAATATTCCCCCTGTGGGGAAGGCTGGTGATGCCACGTGGGGAGCCAAAACGGGGTCTGGAAGGAGCCCTGGGAGTCTGCTGCAGTGTCAGCTGCCTTCCTGTGTGACCCTTGGTCAGGCACTCACCTTTCACGGGGCTCCATCGTCTCACCTGTAGATTGAAGCCCTTTGGATGTTAATTCCTGGACTCTATAGAGTCCGGCCCTTTGGTTTGAGCCAAAACACCCATATTCTGCAGAGTTCCCAGGCTACAATTTGAGATCAGATATCCTGAGCTGTAAAACCAAAACCAGGGGTTACTTTAATGAATGTGACTGCACTTTGGGGTAGGGGGGTGGTAATCGAGTACTAGGTCATTCATCAAAGTCTTCCCCTAAGGGAGCTGGCACGTTCCATAAATCCCCCCAGCTACCCTAGATGAATAATTTTACACTGAAAGCAAGTAATCATGAATCTGCCTCTAAATCTCGTCTTTAAATCCACGCTCAAAAGTTGACAGACTGTCCGTCCTCCTGAGTCAGACGCCACTTATCAGCCTGTATATGGTCAGGCCACTCAGTATGGCTGTTCTCTTGTTCCCTGTACGTCCCCTGCTTGACCAGTCCCGGCTTTGCCTACACCCTACTCACAGGACCGTGCTTGGCCCCTGCCCCTTAGGCCAGAGCTGCCCCACCTGTTGGTTTATTAAAGGGAGACATCTGCCCTCGTGATGATCGTTAACCTGAGGGGCTGTGGGCTCCTGGTTTCCCTGGTAACGGATGAGCCCACCTCATGTTTATTCCCTCTATAAAGGGTAGCCTCCTTCTCCCCCGCCGCTTGCGGAGATTCTTGCCATGTCCTGTGTGTTCTGTGCTGTACACAGCGGGGGTGTTGCTCCAGGACCCTTTGCTTCTGACGTCTAAGTTCCCCCATCCAGTAAACCATCGGTGCCGCTGTCGCTCTTTCTTCCGTCTCGCAGCTGGGTAGCGACAGAGCTTGCGGGGTGCAGCCGCACAGCCCGTGACCGGCAAGGAAAGCCCAAAGCTGGTGCTTCTCGCTCATGGCCTGCTTCTCAATGCCCTAACTCAAGCCCATCTCTGTAGAGAAAGGCAGCGGTAGCATCCACTGACGAACGCTTCATGGTTTAGTCGGCAGGGCCAGTATATCTGCCGACCCAAGGGTGTGGGACTCAAGTCCGTGGGCAGACAGCAAAACAGAAGTGGTGTTGGCCATCGATGCTTTGAAAATTCTACACACATCAGTTCAGTAAGTTATCACGGTTAGCATAAAATGTTAAGACTATGAAGACTGGTCTGCCAGCTGCCAGGTCCCAAGGTAAAGTGAAGCCCCATTTCACGATGAAGCGGTCATCGTGAAAATGCCAGTTAATAAGGTGAGGTCATGCCAAGAACGGTTACGGCTGAGGAATATGAGGGATGCTGTTTTAGAGAACCGTGACCTTCCATGAGGTGTTGACATAAACACCCCAAGGACGTGTCCTGAGCAAGGACGGGACGCTGCAAAGCCCACTGAAGTGTAAGGATACAGGTGTGTGACGTGTGGCCATCGGCCGTTGGTGGAGTGCCCGGCCCACCACCTGACATCACCGTCAGACACCTGGCAAAACGCGAGCACACCCCGACATCGTGGCACATTCAGGCTGTTTATTGACTTACCGCTGGCCTTGCAAGTCCAAGGCGGTTTCAGGAACCTCATCGTCATGGCCGAGATGAAGTTTGTTTGTCCCATGAGTTGGTGCTATGTGGATGGCCTTTTTTCTTTTTTTAACATCTTTATTGGGGTATAATTGCTTTACAATGGTGTGTTAGTTTCTGCTTTATAACAAAGTGAATCAGCTATACATATACATATGTTCCCATATCTCTTCCCTCTTGCGTCTTCCTCCCTCCCACACTCCCTATCCCACCCCTCTAGGTGGTCACAAAGCACCAAGCCGATCTCCCTGTGCTATGCGGCTGCTTCCCACTAGCTATCTATTTTACGTTTGGTAGTGTATATATGTCCATGCCTCTCTCTCGCCCTGTCACAGCTCACCCTTCCCTCTCCCCATATCCTCAAGTCCATTCTCCAGTAGGTCTGTGTCTTTATTCCTGTCTTACCCCTAGTTTCTTCATGTGGATGGCCTTTTAAAAAAAGGTTATAGTTTATACTTTGTTTCTGTTTCCTAAGGCTCTACCCAACTTTTTGCTACAAATTTTCCCCCCACTTAAATCTCACGTGAACGAATGATCATGTTTATATCCTTCATCATTGACCATAGATTCAGTAATTGAAGGGCTTACAGATGATCCTAGATTCAATAATTGAAGGGTATACAGTTGATGATAGTCGATAATTGAAGGGTTTACAGACAATCATAGATTCCATAGTTGAAAGGTTTACAGATGATCACAGATTCCACAGTGGAAGGGTTTACGGATAATGATCATAGATTCAATAGTTGATGGGTTTACGGATGATGATGATAGATTCAATAGTTGATGGGTTTACAGATGATGATGATAGATTCAGTAGTTGTCAGCATTTTGCCATATAGGCTTGATCCATCCAAAATCAATGGCCGTCTTATAGTGTCTTTCATGAAGCAGTTCATCCCACAGTGGGTGCCAGAGTCCTTCAGAATCTAGAGGAAGAGAAGCAGCGTGAAGCTAGTGTACAGGTGTGTGCTTTAGGTGTTGGCTCAGTGTTAATAATGTGCCCTAAAGTGCCTGGAGCTGGGCTCCCCCTGAACCCCAGAGGATGGATGTTCCTTATCGTGGAGTGACTATAACTTGCCGCACCAGCAGGTGTCTGTCATAGCTTTTGAACCAATGTATCTGACTAGACTTGGAAATGGAATCTAGCGTTAGCTCAGAACTTTGACCCCCCCGCCCCGCCCAGGTCCTTTTACCTGTAACCAGGGGAAATAGTCTTTTCACAAACACAGCCTATTACAGGTGGGATGGGTAGGAAAGTGCTTTGAACAGCAGTGAATGCCTGTGGAATGTGTAAGCGTCCTGGGGTTGCTTTACGGATGCTGGTTTAAGACAGGGTAGAAATGAGGAAATTTGGGACAACCTGCAGATAGGAGAAAGGTGGGTGAGTTCTTGATCAGCTCTAGCTTTCCTCCATTTCTCCCTCCCTGTATTCTAGGAGGTGGGTACACTGGGGATACCCATCCATTGTTGGAGAAGGCTGCTTGTTCTGGATTGAAGAGTGATACCCTCTCCCCAACCCCTGCTGCCAATCAGTTATTGGCAGAACCTTGGAATGCGACCTTATTTGGAAGTAGGGTCACTGAGGATGTACATAGTAAAGGTGAGGTCCCACAGGAGTCAGGTGGGCCCCTGATCCAGTGCGGCTGTGTCATTATAAAGAGACTCATAGAGCCTTGCGGAGGGATAATGATGGGAAGATACATGGCGAGAACTCCACGTGCTGACGCAGGCAGAACTTACAGTGGCGGGTCTACAAGCCCAGGAACACCAAGGGTTGCTGGCAACCATAGTCAAGCTGTATATCTTACTCAATTTGTTTTCACATTTACAGTTTTTATAGAGGTTGATAATTATAATAGTTTCCCACGGCTCTTTATTTCCAGTTCTTTTTTTTTTCATTTGGCCACGCCTCGAAGCTTGTGGGATCTTAGTGCCCCCGCCAGGGATCGAACCTGCGCCTCGGTAGTGGAAGCTCAGAGTCCTAACCACTGGAACACCAAGGACTCCCTCTTCATTTCCAGTTCTTCGTGAAACTTCTGAATTCCCCAAGACTCTTGCTAGTTCCCCAGGAGAAACCTTCAGAACTTGTCGTACAACTAATTGAAGACATAAATGCAGCAAACATTTAGTGAGATCCCCCTTCTGTCTGCTGCTACACACAGCCTTTTGGACAATGGGAAG
This sequence comes from Tursiops truncatus, assembly GCF_011762595.2. Classification (NCBI taxonomy): domain Eukaryota; kingdom Metazoa; phylum Chordata; class Mammalia; order Artiodactyla; family Delphinidae; genus Tursiops; species Tursiops truncatus. The sequence goes on along the minus strand of NC_133428.1, from coordinate 2,388,205 downwards.
TACAAAGAAGATGTGGCTTCCATGGGGAGAATGGCTCAGTTGATTTGAGACTCAGGGGCAAAATCGTTCACCCAAGATCGTCCAGGTTATTAAACAGGACCTCCCTGTGCTTGATTCCATAGTTAAAGGTTTTACTAGGATAGCACACAGAATAGGTTCTGGGAGATGTTAATTGCATCTCCAGTATGCAGTTTTGCAAATGGAGATGTTTTCTTTCTGTAACATATGAGTGAAAACAATTACGTGATCCTGAGAGCCTTCCATTTCTTGAAGTATCAAATGACCAACCGACCCTTTGAAAATTACAATATTCTTAGAATATAATGAAGACAGTAACAACCTCCAGAGCAAACCAGAAAATGGCCTGAGTAAGATGAAGACAACACAAATTGAATTTGTTGGCACATTGGAAACTGTCCCCACCCATGGCAAAAAAAGACAGTTCCGTGGTTGTAATTCTTTCCCCTCGTTGGGTCAACGTTATTCTGTTTAGCTGATTTATGGAATTTGTTTTGTGTCATAAGTTCATACTCGGCCCCATTTCAGGCATAAATGCCACTTGGCAGTTGGACTGAACTATGAAAAATCCTAACATTTTCGACTGTGGGTTTGAAATCAACCCAGCCTCCCAGCAACATAATTGAGTCTCCACCCTGGGAGACAGGGAAATACCACGTGGCTTTTGTTGCTTTTGAAGGGGCTTCTGTGAATTAGGGGTGCAGCTGTCTAATTTGGTCTGATTCCAGATGTCGTTGATATATAGTGACATCTTGGCAGTCACTCTGATTAAATTCCCAGGATTTCCACAGTTGAATATCGATACACAATTTCTTATCTGAAGTCCTTGGAGCCAGGACTCCAAGGACTGGAGCTTGGAATTGAGTTATGCATGCTTTAGAAGGTAACAAGTGCCTTTTCCGTAGCTCATAGGACTCCCTCAGCAGGTGGTGGCAGCACTCTGAAATCAAACGTGTTAATATTCCTGCGGAAAAATGTATGACTATTTCTCCCAGTGGGATACATGAAGACAACTGCTCTGATAGTTACACTGTATTCAAATACTGGTAAATTAAATTGTATGAGGATAGACCATCAACACCTTGGGCACTTCCTTTCTCTAAGGAAAGCATGAGATGTAGGCAAGTCAAAGTAAGAAGTAGCTGTACACGAACCCGTAACACATGTCCATGATCTCTGGATGCTCGAGTACCTTTGCGATGGGGTGCCTTAGAGTCAGCCTAGTACTCTCATCCTGTACTATTTGGCCAAGCGGTGATGGTTAGGGAATAAGGGTCTACAGGGACCAAATGGTCATGTGAAAATCGACCCTCCCAGGGACTTCTTTTATTACAGTCTGTCTTGTCAATCTAGTGTCCTTTCTGAGTGGTCTCTCTTGTGGAGCGAATTTGCCATAATCTCTGGTTCTTGAGGCCAAGAATTAACAGATCACATATCTTAGCCATATCTGGGTCAGGGGTCGGCCAACAGTTTCTGTATAAGACCACATACATGGTAAATATTGTTGGCTTTGCAGATCATATGGTCAGCTGTGCAATGACAGGGCAAAAGCAGACATAGACGGTACATAAATGAACGTGTGCACGGCTGCGTTTCCAATAACACGTTATTTACAAAAACAGGTAGTGGGCTGGTTTGACCCGGGGGTCATAGTTTGCCAACCCCTGTTCTACGTGATTTTTTTTTTCCACTGTAGTTCACAATTCTGTGATCATGACCACCACTGTTAACTTTGCCCTTATCAGTATACAACCAACGTAGAATGGAAGAAAATGTTTATCTGCTCTTCATGGAATACAGAAACCCGTGGTTTGATAGATTTCATATCAAAGAAGAAATAAGTACCTGAAGTGTTCCATTTCACAAGAAGTGTGTGAGAGAGCACACTAGAAACTGTATTATTTTGCAGTTTTGTTCTAGCCTGGCTTGTCTACTCTTGGTATGCTGGTGCTTGGACTACTCGGGGAATATTTCTTAGAAAACCCTTCCTGTGTGGGTGAGGATGAAGAGGTGATTTGAGTTCACATTGCCATCGTCTTGGCTGTTTTTTCACGACCGTCCACCTAAGCTAGAAGACCTCTCTCCCACAGCTTGTGAGGGTTTCTCTGGGATCATAGCTTAGTGGCAAGATAGGGCTGTTTTCATCCGTGTTACATGTATTTTCAGGACTAAAGTTCGTATCAGCTTCTGTCTTTCATGGAGCCCCAGGAAATAGATCCTGGGACCAGATCTGCAAACCTGTGGCAAAACCATCGGTCGAATTTCATCCACTGACCTTTTCATCCTTTTCATCTGTTTACCATCTTTCTAGACCATCTTCTTCAAGTAAGAGTCCTCCGATGCTGACCTTATCTGATAACCATGCTTCCGGGCTATTGCTAATGACAAATACCTTCCTTCTTTCCTCTCACTGTTACTCACGAGGTGTCTTAACTTCCTTTTGCTGCTTTCCCAGTGCACTTGAGCCTAGTGTTTCATGACAGTGCAGCATGATACTAGCAAACAGCTGAGGCACGAGGGCTGAGACAAGACGGATGCCTCATCGGTTCAGGTTGGGTTTCGCTGCCAAATAAAAAACAAAATGTACAAAAATCTTTCGGTTTCCAGGGCTTTTGGTGTCTCGCAATCAAGGACAAGGAACGGTGGGTTCTAACTCTGCCCTTACACCACTGTTGTGATTTTCAGTGTTGTACAACTAAAACCTCATTTGGAGAGGGGATGAGAATGATGAAAAAAATGACCAAGTAAATGACAGTTGCGACGATCAGATAAGCAGTGGGAAGGGTCACGGAGCATGCTTACTGTTAACTCACGAACTAAAACAAAATATAGGTTCCTAATAATAAAGCAGACCTAACCCCCTGATCTTCAATTTTCTTGTTCTGTGGCTATAACTTGGGTTATAAATTTCGTCTCCAGAGACTTTTATTTTCACACAACTTATCACAGTCATAGTGGAACTACCACTCATAATTGGCTGTGCGTGACTGTTGGAACACACTGGTGTGACACGCCCCCTCCAGCCCCATCCACGTTTTTGCCAATCTCTGGCATCACACCGGGTTTAATGATGACCAGACCGATTATCTAACGCAATTTCTCAACCTTGACGCTAGCGATGTTTGAGACCAGCTCGTTCTTTGCGGTGCGGGACTGGGTTGGATGCGTGTTTGTGGTTGGCAGTGGGAGAGGCTGTTCTGTGCATCATAAGGTAATTAGCAGCATCCCTGGCCTCTCCTCACTGGATACCAATAGTATCCACACATTTGCGAGAACGAGAAATGTCTCTAGACATCGTCCAGTGGCCCCTGTGGGGCAAAATCGCCCCGGGTGAGAACACGCCAGCATTACTTTGAAAAGTGTGCTCTGCGCATGGGCCATTAGACTTTCCTATGTGTGTGTTCCTCCTGCAGGTATAGTCCCTGGTGGCAATACCACTGTGAGAGGCATTGTGACTTAATCCCTTTAGACGTGTTTGTTCCTCTCCATAAAGTATCAAATGCGGGTCAAAGGGCTTCCATGCTGATCTCTTAAAATCTGTTTCCTGTCAATAAAAGGTGTGCGCACAAGAAAGGAAAAATGATGATGTGGGTCTTCCCTGCCCTGCAAGGGGAGTCACCCACGTGTTCAAATCTACGTCCTTACGATCTTAATCTTGCCAATTAATATCCTGGAGAGAGGGCAGAAGAGGTGACCATGCCCAGAGATTCCTTCATTCCTGAAGACAGAGGCGAAGGGTCAACACTGATAGCACACCATTCCTTTTCTAAAATTTTTTTCTAACTTTTATTAATTTTTATTGGAGTATAGTTGATTTTAAATGTTGTGTTAGTTTCAGGTGTACAGCAAAGTGAATCAGTTATACATATATATCCACTCTTTTTCAGTTTCTTTTCCCATATAGGTCATTGCAGAGTATTGAGTAGAGTTCCCTGTGCTGTACAGTAAGTCCTTCTTAGTTATCTATTTTGTACATAGTAGTGTGTGTATGTCAATCCCAAACTCCTAATTTATCAGTTCCCCCCCGTGTTTCCCCTTTGGTAACCATAGACTTGATTTTGAGATCTGCACATCTGTTTCTGTTTTGTAAAAAAGTTCATTCACTTATATGTGGAATCTAATTTTAAAAATGGAACAAATGAACTTTTTTTACACCATTTGTTTTCAATAGAACCTAAGATGGAAAGCCATGCCAGAAGACTGATGACAGTTTCAAGTGCCATCTCTGGGGGGAAAGTATTTCTGGGGTACTGACTGAACCCAAGAAATTGTTGCTGGGAGCTGAACTTCAATAAAGCAAGACTTAGATTGACAAAAATCTATGGAATAGTAATTTTTCTCTAACGTGGCATTCTCTTGTGAATATTATTATTATTTTTTTTTTTGCGGTACGCGGGCCTCTCACTGTTGTGGCCTCTCCAGTTGCAGAGCACAGGCTCCGGATGCGCAGGCTCAGCAGCCATGGCTCACGGGCCCAGCTGCTCCGTGGCATGTGGGATCCTCCCGGACCAGGGCACGAACCTGGGTCCCCTGCATCGGCAGGTGGACTCTCAACCACTGCGCCACCAGGGAAGCCCCTTGTGAATATTATTTACCAAGTGAGATTATGCTTCCTATTTTAAAAGGATAAACAATAGATTTACACAAGAAATTGCTCCATGGGACATGCTAGTTTTTGTCTAAATGTCAACAATTTGAAAAAATATGTATATATATTCTTCAGGTTGAAGGGCATTCAGGTGGCTGTTTTTGAACTCATTTTCAATTCGTGGGTGGGGCTCTATACCAGAGATCGAAAAACTTTTTCTGTAAAGGGCCAGATAGTAAAACATTTTCAGCTTTTCAAGCCAAACAATCTTTGTCGCAACTACTCCACTCGAACTTTGTAATATAGGGGCAAACAGGTAATAAGTAAATGAATGGGTGTTCCAGTATTTTTGGACTTTGCTTATGGACCCTGAAATATGAATTTCATGGACTTTTCACGTGTCACAAAAATGTCCTTTTTTTCAACCGTTTAAAAATGTGAAAACATTCTTACTTGGCTCCAAAAACAGATGGGGGCACAGTCCCCTGCTCCATAGTCTGTGACCCCAGCTCTGCTGGGAAAATATTTAGAGAGAGCTTGCTATGACAAAGAATTAGCCCTGACCTGTTGACTCTTAGAGCCTGTGGGAAGGACAGATACCAAATAAAATGAAACCAAATAAATAGACTATTGCAAATAGTGACAACTGCTATCGAGGGGGGAAGAAAAAACAGTGCTAGGATTTGCCAACCGTGGGGCAAATGCTTGATAAAGATTGTATAAATCACAGGGGGCTTCTCTGAGGTGGTGGCCACTCAGCTGACACCTGTGGATGAGTAGGAGTTGGGCAGAGCATGGAAAGAAGAAAACACGCAGGAGGAGGAGTCCCCTAGGCCAGAAAGCGCTCGTTTCATTGAAGTGTTTCAGAATGTGGTGGTTCGGTGTCCGATTTTTCTTCTTGGATGAATTCACAGGATGAGCCTGGTGCACCCTGTTTCTGTCTGCTGAGAGGCACCCACCATCCCCGTTGCTGCTCACGGCGGTCTCGGTAACATAAGGTCTGGAGGACCGTCGCCCAAGGCCATCTGAAATTGTTGTCACTGTAAGTACAAGAAGCGCGTGGACGGGTACTTTGGCTCTGGAAATATCATGGCCTATTCACAAGACTCTCTCGTCGCCCTGACCGTGTGCATTGTCTGCGTCCAGTGGGTATTTGGTGCCCTTTATAACGGTGTTTTGGGACATTACCATATTGCAGGGGTGACATCAATTTGGAGCCGCCCCAGCTCTCCTTTTCCTTCAGACACGACTTCCCAACAAAAGGTCACTTTGTTAAAGGGGAGAAGGAATGGGGACAAACATGTTTTCCTGGAGAAGAGCTGTCCTGGGCCCATGAGGGCGTGTACACTAGTCAGCAGTAATAATCAGCGTGTCTCAGAGAATTTAGGGGTGGAGTTTTCACATTGTGTGTCTGCCTCATCACCCAAGGCACAGCACAAGCTTTCTTCCTGCAGGCTGCCCCTGGTTCAGGTGAGTGTGTGTGTGTGTGTGTGTGATATTGCTGGGGACAGGATGAAGGAAGCAGCTTTCAAAGACCTTGCAGGTGACATTCCCTGCTAGACACCCTCCTCTCAGACAGAGGCTGCATCTTGATGATGCTCTGCCATTATGATGTCGGGGGGCACTGCGGGGCATTCAGTGTCCCCACCACCACCAGCAGCAGGCTCGGAGGAATGCGCACGGAAATGCTGTCAGACAAGATATGGTTCGCGTTGGTACGCAAAGGCTCCCAGAGGTGGAACCGTGTGGAGTCGGGGAGACCCAGGCTTTGGATCCCATCTCCCCACCTGCTGGTCTCGTTCTCAGGAAGAGGATTAACCTTCCTGCGCCCGGGTTTCCTCTGTACAATGGAGATGCACAGGACAGGTTCCCAGGGCGGTTATGAAAAGTAAAGGATGCCCTTTGTTTGGGAGAAGTAGGTTAAGTACCTGATGATCCTGCCAGCCAAGGTGATGGGGTGCAGACAGATGTAACCATCTTCACAATGCAGCTTGGGACTCTGGGGTTACCGACAACAGCCCTTCTCCCGCCGCAGGGCGGCTTTGCCCTCCGGAGGAGGTTGGCAAATTCTGGAGGCATTTTGGGTCTCATAACTTTGGAGGAGCTTGGCTCCTGGCATCCAGGTGGTGGAAGCCAGGGATAGTGTTCACCCATCCCGCAATACACAGACAGCACAGAACCGAGCGTTACCCTAGCCTCCAACGTCACGGGTGCCACGTGGAGAAACCCTGACCCGTACAACAAGAGATTTAACTTAATCCTCTCTTTCTTCTTAGAATATTCAGTGGTCTTTTACTTTGAGGGATTAGAGTTGGAATACAAATTAAAGAGAGGAAAAAGACAATCACCTTTTAGGATTTTTTTTTTTTTTTTTCTGTTAAATTTAAACAGAGCAGCACAGGGATCTCATCCTGGAGCAAACATCCACAGAGGCTTAGAGCCGTGCCTTGCGTTCACTCTTAATGCTGAGCAGCTTAAGAGGTTCATTTTCTATTGTGATTTCTGTAATTTCTGTTCTTCAAAAGGATCGTGTGTTCCTTTTCTCTTTCAGAAACAAACTTTTGGGGGTTTTAAGGAATCTTTTCTAAAGTTCTTGTTAATGCAGGAGCTGGCTTTGATTTGTGACCCAGCTTTCAAAACCTGAAGCACCTGCTAAGTACAGTCTTATTATAATTCCGCTGCAAGACCACTGTATGTTGCAGGGAAATGCTTCGAGTAATATGTTTTTGGGGTTGTTTTAGTCTAGAGGGGGATTGACACTCTTTGGACCCAGCTAGAAGAGCTCAGGAGAAAATGGACAGAGTCAGTAGCTAATTCAAAGGAGGCAGCTGCAAAAGAGTCATGATTCATTCATGATAAATTAATACAGCATGCATTAGCCTTTTGTAACCGTCGATGCAAAGGGAGAGTCTTTCAGTGGGGGCTGAAATATCTGTTCCTAAATGCCTGATAACAATATCCGTCGGATCTTACCAGCATAAAGGCGTCCTCACAGGGTATTTTAATGTACTTCACCATCTGGAGTTTGGGGTTCTTATATCTAAAACTTTCCCTTTCCTTAAGTGGATGAAGACTTTAAAGATAATCAAGGAAATACTTGGATCTTGCCTCTGGTATTTCTAATTTGTTCCCATCCAGGAAAAAAAAAGGTTTAGGGATGTTGAAGCTGTCTTATGAACTAAAAAGGAAAACAGGAGGAAATCTGCTTTTTATGAGATGTCGTTTTCTTTGACGGGACCTGCTAGCAGTCTGTTGCTCACTCTGCTATTTTGTGTGTCTCAGAGAAACTGACGGAGAGAAAGTTCGTTAAGAAGTAAATTGGGACATAAAATAGCGCAATCTGTGGCTGTACTCTTAACCAAGACCCCCAAGAGTGGGGCACCTTGCTGTCACGTACCTCCTCATAGGAGGTAACAAGAAGGGCACCAAAAAACCAGTGTAATATCCCTGACAGAAAGGTTCAACCTGCATCTGTACACGAGGAAATAGACAAATCCAGACATACTACATTGTCTATAAGACAATTGAACCTGGATTCTAACCCCCAAAAGTCAGTGTCATGCAAAACCAAGAAAGGTCAGGGGTGAGGGCATGGTTCTAGATTTCAAAAGACCAAGAAACATAAGGGTATCTGAATCTCGAATGGATCCTGGATTGGAAAAAAGGCCCAGGTGGTACAATTATTTGGGGACTGTGTAGGAGGTTTGTTGATTGAATCAGTGTTACTCTTCCTCGTTTTCATGGTAGCGAGGTCGGGGGAAAACTATCCTTACTCTAGGAGACCCGGGCCAAACTACTTAGGGGGTGAAGCGTCATCCTGTATGCAGCTCCCTCTGAAATGTCATGATACACAAATACGAGTACATGCCTTATTCTTTTAAAATCTTCTGATGTAGAAAAAATGTATGATGTATGCCTAGGTCCCTGTGTGTGTGTACACACATGTGTACATGTAGAGACAGAAAGCAAGCAAGCAAGTGTGGCAACATGTCAACAGTTAGCCGTCCTAAGTGAAGGAGTACACCTGGGTTTGTTTTTATTCTTTCGACTATTTTGTAAGGTTGAATAGTTTCCAAAAAACGATTTTTGGGAGAGATACGTATGACGTTTTATTTTGCTTCTCCTGTTGGAAGAGGTGGTTTAGTGCCATTGATTTTTGTCTTTAAAATTTTGTACAGGGCCAGTCATTAGAGGTATATGTTGTGTGTCCCTGCCTCCAGGGAGCTTCTGCGGACCATGGGGCCCTGCATATTCTGGTTCCCTTTTGGTGGATCACCCTACGGTGTGGTTGTAGGTTGTGTGCGGAGCAGCGTCATCCCCGTGGCTCTAAGATGATGAATCCATCTCTTTGTACGTGCTAGTTACAAAGTAACTGTGGAGGCTGTCACCTTGCCTTTCCGTGTAGCTTCTTTACTTACCGTTGAGCACACAGTAGGTTCTTGCCAAGAGGTGCATTCAGAGTGTGTCCGTGACAGTTCCCATGCCCCCCTCCAAACCTTCCCAGCTCCTGCTGTGTCTGACCTGAGGACAGGGTTCACGTGACAGTGGTCTCCGCCCTGAATACAGGTGAGGGAGTCGTGTCGGGATTTATGGGGAGAGGGTTCTGGTACCTTGCCTTCTGTGTTTGTCTCTGCGTGATTTCCGCAGCGCGATTAACTCAGGCGCTGTGGGTCTGTGGATCCTCGCGTGAGTGCCAGACTCTCAAAGCCCGTTGACGTCCTCCCTGGCAAGCGCTGCCTGCCTTCAGAATCGAGAGCAGTGCTTTTGTTCAGCGTTTTGAAAGAGGGAATGTGAAGAAAGAGACAAATATCTCTTCTTTGTGGCATCTAAAGAAACGATACAGACAGACTTGTTTACAAAACAGAAATGGACTCGCAGGCATAGAGAACACACGTATGGTTACCAGAGGGGAAGGGGTTGTGGGGAGGGATAAATTAGGAGGTTGGGATGAACAGATAGACACTACTACATATAAAATAGGTAAACAACAAGGACCTGCTGTAGAGCACAGGGAACTGTATTCAATATCTTGCACTAACCTGTAATGGAAAAGAATCTGAAAAAGAATATATATACTGTATTACTGAATCACTTTTGCCATACACTTGAAAGTCACACAGCATTGTAAGTCAACTATGCCTCAATATAAAAAAGAAAAAAGAAAGGTAGCGTGTGAAAAGACTTAAGGAACAAGGCGTTGCATTTATAAGAAGACATTACAGACACAATCCAGCCCAATGCTTAGTTTGCTACTTGACGTCCATTCCAGGGAAGACATTTAGAACGTTCAACCCGATATTCAGTGCTTGGCAAACTGTGCCTGTTGGAACCCCGAGGGCTCCGCTGGCTGCTCCTGGGAAGCTCCTTGGGCCCTGGGATGTGGGGAGTGGTCTCCGTCGGTTCCATCCACTTGCAGCAGACCCACGCTGATACTCATCTCTAGTGCACCTTCTTACGGACAGAGGATTTGTAAGTAAAAACAGTGGCCCCTGATTTCCCCACCTGCCCTGTCTTCTAAGCGAGGACAGCAGTGAGGCTGGAGCCTGTTCAGTTACTTACATACAGACGAGCGAGGTCTGTCCGTGGCCTCCCCTGTGTCGTACCCACGATTTCCTTAGCGGCGCTGCTGTCGAACCACAGGGATTCACAACAACAAAAAGCCTCATGGATTGTCTTGGAGGAGATGGCGTTGATACGCGAAGCTGTCGAATGTCAAAAGCCCCAAAGGCCCCTTGCGTCGGCTTCTTTGCTGTCTCTTGTTTCTCCAGCTGGATGTGGCACACCTTGGGCTAAGCCGGCTTCATCTCGCACGTGTGCAACACACTGGCCTCCTGTGATCCGTCTGCATCCATCAAGGCCTCTCCTACCACCGGGAGCCAGAGGCACCTTCTCAACACCCAGGCCTGATCCTGCCTCTGGCCCTACTAGAGCTCTCCAACGGCTTTCCATCGGAAGGAAGGTGGAATTCCAGAACCACGGCTGGACAGGCCTCTATCATAGGGCTCCTCGCACCCTCCGTGTCCCTCAGGCCCTTCTTGCGCCTGCCGCACCCTTGCTTTGTTTTCATCTTCCTCTGGGCCTCCACACAAGCCAGCCTCTCCTTGCACTGGGCCTCCAGCTAGTGAGGCCCACACCATGCTCCACGCGCCCTGGTCCCGTTGACAGTTTCATACCATTGTGGATGTATTCTTTGTCAAGTGTTGATCTGGATCCTGTCTGTTTTTGCAGATGCTTTGTAAGCTCTTTGAGTACAGGAAACATACGCCTCTCCCTATGGTAGTCCAGCAATTCAGGGTGCCTTGTAGATGTTTAGTAAATAATTGTTGAATACATGAATGAAAAAAGTGGTTCCTCTGCTATACTAATACTGATATTAAGTGATATTCTTTGGATTTCAGTCAACCAAGAAAGTTACGTGAAAAAAAAAAAAAAAGGCCTTTCTGATGTGATTTGGCTTCTAACTTACACAATGTAAAAAGTGATCTTTATGTCTTCTGTGGGATTTCTCAGTCTTCCTCTTGGCCAAAAGTGAAGAAACCTCATACCTGTTAAAGATTGTCTCCTACACGTCAGCCTGGGATTCCAGAGAGGAGCAAAAGTATCTGATTCCTGGCACAAGCAAGTACCTTTTTTCTGTATATAGTGAAACAGAATTTTAAACTAAGGTACGGGAATTTCCTGCCATATTCCACTGCATGTATTTTACTCATCTTACTGACAGTCATTGAAGTGTAGCAGTTCCAGTATTTATCCTGCACGTCAGGTGTTCTGTTTATTTTGATTCTTTTTCCTATATGAAGCTCATGTTAAACTTTCCATTTTAGGGGTGAGCTGTATGGAAAGATAGTCTACTGTATTGTTTCAAGTATAAAATACGATCTTGTTTGAAGTCAATCAGGAAATAATCTATACAACAGCTTATAATTCTTTGTGTTTCTGTATAAAGTGTTGGAAGGCAGTCATCAAATGTCTGTAATTCGATTTTTATAATTTTAGGAGTACAGTCTTTGAATTTTAAAATTATAATCAATTGCTGATGAGTGGTTCGTATACCACTACTTTAACCTACACCATTGTACTACGTTGTATCTCTGTCCTGCCTTAAGGGTATCTCTGTATTGGTTTAACCTATACTACTGTATTTCTCTCTTTGTATTAAAATCAACTCTGGATTTGAAGACCTAATGGAAATTTATCCATTTACATTATGTCTTCCTAATCCCCTGCTTTCATGACTTGAAACCTAGGTTCTTTCCTTGAATTTGAAAGTTTTATTAACTGTACATTAGTCTCTAGTTGTTTGGTTTTTTGCAGTTTGTTTCCAGAGCCTGAGGGGGTTTGCTGAGTTGCTTTGAATTGTGTAACATTTCATACCAGATGAACGCGGAGCTCGTTGTTTCTAGTTATGTTTCAAGTGTATTTATTGCCACAGTCTAATATTCAGGGAGGGGTTGGTCAAATGCATAGCTAATGTACATTTACAGTAATGAGCAGATGTCATTTCCTCACTTAGTTACGTGCGGGTTTCGCTTTTTAAAGTAAGCCTCGGCCAAAAAACATCGACTCCAGAATAAATTTCTCTTTCAAGGACAATTCTATTCGCTAGAAATAGGAAATTGCCTAATAACGTCCTCACTTTCGGAGACATTATCGTACAAATCCAGAAGATAAGTTTGTGAAGCACATTTAATGATACTGAACATCATACTGATAACTAAAAGTAATTTTGGTTTCCTATTCAGAAACCACACATTTGAAGTGTTAGAGAACTTTGTAACGTTCCATGATTTAAGAAAAACTACTAGTCTTTAGTTTATTTCAGATATTATTGTAAGTCATCTTCATTAGGAATGTGAAGAATTGGTTTAGTCCCCATTCTCTAGTTTCCATCTCAATAATTTGAAAATATCACTTAAGTACTATTTTTTTGCTGTAACTCTTTCATAATATTGGAAAGCATGCAGTAGCTAAGATGTAATTCCCTTCAGAAATTTTTGTATCGGGCTTGTAGGAAACTTTGAAATTATACACAGTAACCTTAGGCTCTGAAATCTCGAATCACCTTACAATGTCTGTGATGTAAAAAAAAGAAGGCTGCAGCTTTCCCAACCTTATTAGGGTAATTACTCTCGTGACAGTTCTATTTCGAGAGGCAGAAGGAGTGGGATGGGACCAGACTGCATCCTAAAAGCAATGAAGTGAGTTTCCAGCTTCCTCTGTGGTCTTTGGGCATTTGTTGGGTCAAGTCGGAAAGGATGGGTGAGGGACAGAGGTAGGAGACATGATGCATTTGGGGTGTTTCTTTAGTGATGGGAATGAGCCTCCTACAACAAAGTGGATGCCTAGTGCCGTGGTTCCCACCTTTCCCCAGCTCTGAGTCTGGTAGTGGGAACTTCCCTGGGTTCACACCCCCCAAGAACTCAAGTCCCAGTAATCATGCTGCCCATCACACACACTCGTCCACAGCACAGCCCCTCTTGGACTCTCATTTTCCAACCATTTTGCCCCTTTTCCCCTCATCCCCCCCTAAGCCACCCCATGGTGGAAGCTGCCATTCGACATGTAGTTTGCTTTGCCGCCTACAGTTTGAATGAAGCCGTACATAAAAACCGTATAGTGGTCTCAGACACACACACACAGACCTGTGTTTATACATAGTCGTTTCTGCTTCAGCACCCTTGTGGATTCCGTGTTGAGAATGTTCTCCAAGAGGCATGTTTGCGGTGAAATGATGAGTCAACAGCGAAGATACTCCTTTAAGAATGTTCTCAACATGAAAACCCAAACACACTTCGTGTTTTTTCTTAGCCTCTCTCTTTCTCTCTCTCTCACGCACACCCAGACTTTTTTTCTTTTCTTTTTTTTTTTTTCTTTTGCAGAGTTAGAGTTAAATGTGTCACTGTGATCACTACAAAGGAAAGCCATCAGGTTCTTTCCCTGTAGGAACAATTTCCCTTGACATCCTATCTCCTTTCTGGCTGTCCTCTGGGAAGGATGGATGTCCTCTTATCATATCCATACTCCTGTTGCCACTGCGTGCTTCTCAATCATGATCTACCCATGACTGGCTGGTTCTTTGTGTGTATCTGGGGGGTCCCCCGAGTGGCTGGCTCTTTGTGGTTTGTGTGTATTTGGGGGATCCCCCCGAGTGGCTGCCTCTTTGTGGTTTGTGTGTATTTGGGGGGGTTCCCCCGAATGGCTGGCTCTTTGTGGTTTGTGTGTATTTAGGGGGGTTCCCCCGAATGGCTGGCTCTTTGTGGCTTGTGTGTATTGGGGGGATCCCATGAGTAGTATTTTATTGTTTGTGTGTATTTTGGGGGGTGCTCCCATACTGCTTTGGGGCACCGCCCTGGAGGTTTGGTGCATTTGTCTTGGAACACTGATTTAGATGCTTTCCATCCCATTGTGGGTTTCATGGACATTGATCCGCTGATGCTATAATGTAAGAACAGACAAGACCTTTGAGATGGGGAATCGGAGCCCTCCTCAGGCTGTGGGCTGGCCGTGTCCCTGGCCAGGATGGACCCCTGAAGTCATGCCCACCGCCATCATGGTGCTTATTTCCTCCTTGCAAATCCACAGGGCTCTCAATTTGAAATAATCACTCTACCTTTTATGTCTCTCTTTTCAGCAGATACCGTAGGGGTCATTTTCCTTTTTCCAGCTAAACCTACCGAAAAAGAGGCTGGGATAAAGAAATGGAGCTTTCCCATTGATGAGGGTTCTGAAGGTACGGCAAACCCAAGGTTTTAGACCTAGGGTATGTTTGCTGTTGTGTCTTCAAATTCTGCACTATAATAATCAGAGCTTTCTTTCACGAGGGGAAAACTGTAGAGATTAGAAATCTGCGTTAATTCAATTCTCTGCAACAAGTATTTATTACCCATTTATTAGGTGCTTGTGCTAAAGGAATAAGGGCTTAAAAAGGGAATCTTTTTTTTTTTTTTTTTTGATTCTATGACAAGGGCCAGACGCACAGTATTTGGCAGAACATCATTCTTTAACAAATTGAAGTTTTCTCAATTAGGGTCTTTCAGGCCAACTGGGAGCCCAGGGTCATTTTCTTTTTTATTCCCATTTGTACAAATTATCATATTTGAGGAGTTTGGGGCATTTACTATGACAATGTCTCCAGCGTCAGAAAGACAGTATGATAAAATTGTACTTTGCAGGCTCTTTTTCTTTCCTGATTGCAAAGATAAGTAGAACATTCGATACATATATACAAGAAGGTATAAAGCATCGTGTAAATACCGTCAGTCCTCCTCCCCTAGAACTAATGACAAAGTTCTGTCATCTTTCTTTTCAGTTCTGTGTATGCACGTCTATACACACAGACACAGAAAACATACATATCCATATATAAATATGACCTTCTTTTATTTGCGATCTTGCTGCCTTTAGTTCCTGTCAGATTTTGCCTTTTCCACACTAAACTTATACCCTGAAGTTTTTCTTCATGACAAAATAACAGTCTTCGAAAAAAATCAAGAATTTTAAGGGCATCATAATGTCCTATTACATAATTTATTGAACCTTTCCCCAACTCTCCTGGCTTCACAAATTTCTAACTAAGGTTGGTAGGAATATATTGATAAAGGACACGTGTGTTGTGTGTGTTTCACAGAAAACGAAATTGCTAGAAATGCAAACACCAATTCAGAGAATGTAAAACTGTTGAGACTATATTCATCCTCACATACGCTCGCAAGCGTCCAGGGAGCATATGTGCAGTAACATAACCCACAAGCACGAGTCCCCGTTTTCCAAGTTTCAACCTCATCCTGTCGTTGTGTTTGCCGCATTGATAGATTACAAACAGCATTTTCCCTCTGTTTTCCTTTTAATTCTTGATCCCTAAGGAGGCTGGACATTTTTCACGTGGATATGAATTTATCATGGTTTCCTCGTTCATCGTTTGACGTTTTTTAATTAGGATGTTGACGGCGCCCTCCGCCTTGCCATCCCTCTCCTTCTTAGCCGGTTGCTTAGATACCCTTCTCCGTTCTCAGATCATGGTTCATAATCACATAGTTCCTTTGAATTACTTTGTGGCCCCCGCCTGTTTTCCACTCTGGATTCTTCCCCAGCGCAGCCTTTGTTGCATGTTGCTGCAGGTAACGCTGCTGGGCTTGGACATGTCTGGTGCCCAGATTGCATGGATAATCGGAGAAGAAATACCAGATTTTGGACCATTTTTCCCATAACATAGAGTCTTGGGAACTCTGTGGTCCTCCAGGTGAACACAGTAACGAGGGGTGGGTGTCAGGATTTCAGAGGTAGCGTTGTAGCTTTCATCCAGGTGCATTGTGTTGCAAGTCGAGCGTGATTTTGACTGCTCAGCTACCACTATCCTCTTTTGACGGTGAGAAAGAGGAGGACCAGGGATTGAATTGTTGCAGGTATTGATAATCGTGCTTCGCTGTTCCCCCAAGCTCAACAGGGTGTCTGCGTCCTGTTCGTTGTTCTTCTCTGGGGATCTTGTTCATGAGAGAGCGACAACCAGAAATGTGGTCGTCTGGGCATGAAGGCTTTCTCCCCATCTCCCCACCCTGGGTCGCAGGTCCCGTGGAAGCAGAGACCGTCCGCCTGAACTGCAAATAATTGGCCCGCGATGGGCTCTGTTCCTGGGCCAGTGCAGCTCTGGCCCCCGTGGTTTGGCTGGTTTAAAACTCTAGTTTGGAAATGATTTTCCCTCTGGTTCCTGCAGCCATTGCTTTGCTGTGGCTATTCAAAGACCAAAGCCATCCTGGGTCTTATTTTTTTTTTTTAGGTGAAACCCATTTATCCTCCCCCAGCCACCCATCACGTGCTTGGGATGTTTTGTTTGTCCTCAGTGTCCAAAGGTTCCATGAAACGGTCTGTTTTCACTTACATTTGGACATCTGTTCAATGTGGAGATGCATGTCCTTTGCTTCTGGATCGATGTCTCGTTTGCATCCTGGGTAATTTATCCCCTACATGCTTTGTCTTTCTCCCCTCGTCTGGAATATCCACTGGCTGAATACTGGACCCCTGCTTGTTGATATCCCCATTTTCATATCTTTTCTCCCCCGTGGTCAATCACTTGGCCTCTTTGCTCCATCTTCCTTTGACCTGTCCTCAACCCCATCTTCCCAGCATTCTGCTGAGTCGTCTAACATACGATGCAGTTCCAAAAGTTCTCATTTGTTTTCTAAATGCACTTTTTGCGAAGCATCCTTGGTTGATTGGTTAGTTGGTCGATGGTTGGGTTTTTTTGTGTGTTTTTTTTTTGGTCCTTTAGTCCTAGTCCTTTCTGTTAGAGATTCCTTTCAGACGTGTCGTGGTTCTTAGCTTCTGTTCATAGTCAAAAGGGAGGCTGTGCCACACTGAGCCCGTTCCACTGCTTACTGGTAGGTGCAGCTTGTTGGATGGCTGGCCGTCGTATCCATGCCCTCCAGGTGTCAATATCTGTGGTCTGAGGCCATCCACGTCCCGCAGAGAGGAATCCTGTCTTGCAGAGAATTGGGACCCACACGTGGGGAGGCCCATGGCTCTGTGGGGGGGGCAGGGTGGCTCACCCCATCTCACATCCCATCTTCCTTGACACACGCTCAGGTTGCCACCTCTTTTGGATGCCTCTTCCAACATGGAGTTGCCACTGTCCAAAATCCTGTGGGATTTCCTCATTCTGCTCTTGTCTGCTCTCTGTCTGTCTTTGTCCAAGTGGGTTAATAGATTGTAAAGCTTTCCTCGGTGGAAGTGGTGTTTAGAGATCATTGCCATACCGTGTGAGATGCATCCACCATTTTGCCCTTGCACCCCTCGTTGGCTCTCAGCCTCTCTGTAGAACGCAGTATTCTTAGCCCTCCTGTTTGACGAGAAAATTGACACTGAGGATTTTGGAAATTTCCCCAGAATCGCACAGGTCATGTGTTATAGCTGAGGCTGGACCCTCTGTAGTCCTTCTCTTAACTTCATGGTTGCTAATTTAGGCTGTGACACCCATTAGAGATGTGGGGCATTGCCGATGGTCCATCTTTTTTATTTTATTTTTTTTTAAAGAAGATGTTGGGGGTAGGAGTTTATTAATTAATTAATTAATTTTTGCTGTGTTGGGTCTTCGTTTCTGCGCGAGGGCTTTCTCTAGTTGCGGCGAGCGGGGGCCACTCTTCATCGCGGTGCGCGGGCCTCTCACTGTCGCGGCCTCTCTTGCTGCAGAGCACAGGCTCCAGACGCGCAGGCTCAGTAGCTGTGGCTCACGGGCCCAGTCGCTCCGCGGCATGTAGGATCCTCCCAGACCAGGGCTCGAACCCCGTGTCCCCTGCATTAGCAGGCAGATTCTCAACCACTGCGCCACCAGGGAAGCCCCATCATTTTTGATCTATAAGAACGGCTATTTCAAATGTGTCATCCTAACTCTGTGATAACAAGGTCTTGTCCCATTTCTCAATCATTAAAGCCTTTCTTTTCCATTGCAAACAAACATTGAACTCTAAGGATCCAAAAAGCATTAAAAAAAAGGCAGGGGTGTCCCTCCGTTGGATAAAATATAAACCCTAAGCTGAAGAGCTAACCACAGTTAGGCTGAGACACCTTTGCTGTGGATTTGCTTGTTATTTGATCTGTCGGCAGATGCAGTGGTTATCAGAGGAGATGATCCATTTGCGTGCGTTGGGCAAGCAAATTCATCTTCTTTTCCTGTAATCCATTTTCATGTAAAGGAAACACATTTTTCAGAGCTGCCGCTTGACTTTTCTGCATTCCTCGGGAGTTGCATTTTTATTCGGAAAAAGAAGCACACTGCTGTCAAATCACTTCTGCATGCATATATGACCTCTGTTGGCAGGGTCCTCAGGTAGTTCCCTGACAGGGGCAAACTTGAAGGATTCAGGCAGAACGGAGAAGTGGAGGTTCAGACAATATTGCTTCTGTTCTGACAATTCAGTCAAGAGAGTCTCTCTTATGAGCACTTTCAGGCAGGGGAAGGACTGAATTTACAGGTTTCCCTGTTGGTTGAATTCATAAATGTTCACTTTAAACACTGTAATGTTTCTAAATGAGATCAGAAAAAAAAGGTCTTGTACGTAATGATAAAATAACCAAACCTCAACATTAAAGGTTTACCACAGCATGCAGGAATATTGGTAGGTGGAGGAAAATTTAGAGTTCAAAGTATTTTAACGTTATATTCCAAATTGGAGCTTGGATAGAAAAAGCGTCATTATGTACAAAGGAACTTGCATGTACGCTTTCTGGTAGTTTCATCAAGTCATTCCTCAGTATAAACTGGTCAGGAACGTAGCACAGAACTGAAGAATTACTCTGTAACTTAACAGAAAGAATCATTTACGTGATAACTTACGGCTCGTCCAAGGTTACACCTATCTGTTAAGAATCATGACCTGTCCACAAATCAACGTGTGCAAATATTTTCTCAGTTCCCCACTGTCCTAGGAGTTGAGTTGGTTGTGGAGGGCATGAGACGAATGGTCTCCTGGCCCCCTGAAGTTCTAGAGCAACAGGAAAACCAGCCCTTAAATTGGATGCTAACTTTTTCCTTTCTTTTCTCATTTCCTCCCCGAAGTCCCCCTTCCCTAGGTTCTTCCCTTCCTTTCTATATTCACTTTCTGTGACTGCTGTAATAATTGCCACACACTTTGTAATAAACCACCACAACATAGATTTATTAGGGTTCTGGAAGTGAGAAGTCCAAAGTGGGTTTCCCTGGGCTAAAACCAAGATGGCGGCAGGGCCAGTTCCTTCTGGAGACTGTAGGGCAGAATGGTTTCCTTGCCATTTGCAACTTCTAGAGGTGCCTGCATTCCTTGACCTCCTGGCTGCTTTCCTCTGTCTTCCAAGCCAGCAGAACTAGCTTCGTCCAATTTCTCCCCGTCTTCACGTTGGGCTCACATTGGGCCCACCTGGCTAATCCAGGACCATCTTCCCACGTCAGGGGCCTTAACTTAATCACACCTGCAAAGTGCCTTTTGCCGCTTAAGTTTTGCCACTTAGGGTAAGATAGTCACAAGTTCTGAGGATTAGGACGTGGGCATCTTTGGGGGGTCGGGACTCAGCCCACCACGATGCCCATTGTTCTATCTACTCTGAGGTTGCTCCGTCCAGACAGTGTATCCTGGGCCTTTATGAGATGCCATGGGCAGTGCTGAGCCTCATACCATGTAACATACAGATGCAGCTGAATACCTATTTGTAGGTGGTATGAAAAAAAGAAAAGAATTTGATATAGTGATGAATACCACAGATTTTTTTCCACATGTGGGATATGGAAATACATTTGCAAACGAAATCTCCTAGCCTGAGATCTCTCTAGCTTTGGATAGGAAAGCATTTGGTTTAAGATTTATAACCACTGTACTCATTTTCTGTTGTTTCACAACAAACAGTGGCTTTAAGGAAGCTCTGTAAGTTATCTCCCAGCCTCTGTGGGTCAGGAGTCCAGGCCAGGGATAGATGCTCCCTCTACCTAGCCTGTCACCAGGCTGACATCTCTTCTGAAGCTCAGGATCCCTTTCCAACCTCAGTGGGTGCTGGAAGAATTCAGTTTCTTGCAGTTGGGGTCTGAGTTCCCTGTCTCCTTGCTGGCTGTCAGTCCCGGGCCACCTTCATCTCCTAGAGGCCACCCACCGCTCCTGGGTACATGGCCCCTGCAGGCGGTTCTCATCATAGCTATTTGCTTCCCCTTTGATACCAGCTGGGCACACCTCTCGTGACTTCGGAGAGACTTCTGGGCTCCGTACCTTTTAAGGGCCCACCTGATTAGGTCAGGCCCACCCAAGGTAATCTCTCTGTTGAATGAGCTCTGAGTCAACCGATCAGTGCCCTGATTACAGGAATGACACCCATCCTATACACAGGTCCCGCCCCCGCCCCCCTCAAGGAGAGGGGATTATACAAGGTGTGTATAACAGGGGGGCAAGAATATTGCTGGTGTTCTTAAAATTCTGCCTGTCATACCCACATTTCTCTGGCCTGGGTTTGTGGACCTCGTCTCCTTGGACACAGTTGTACTCTGTGCAAACGACTTTCTTTGTCTTTGCAACCACTGTTTCTTGAATCCCATAGTGTGAGTATGTCTGTGGCATGCTCTTGGGGTCCCCATCATCATTTGCTGAGATTCCCAGTGGCCATCAATCAAGATCTCTCCTGGTGGGGTTCAGGGAGGCTGGATGGCTCCTGGACCCACGTGGCACTCCCTCTCTTTTTTTTTTTTTTTTTTTTTCCGATCTCAGGGCTGGAGCATCCCTGCCCTGCTCCAGATGGGGAGAAGGCACCTCTCCCAAGTCTGAAATCCAGGCTGGGATTGAATCCAAACATCTGGATGTCCTTTTCCTGCACCATCTTCCAGGGCCTCCCCCATGCAAATCCATCCCATACGTCGTTGTCTGTGGGTTCTTGACTCTTGGTCCCCATCCTTGAACAGTCAGCAGACATCAGTGCATTTAATAAATTACTTACAGGGCAAAAGTTAAGAAATGCAGGGTAGGCTGTGATCATAATAGGGGTACGCACATAAAACTGTGGCTTCAGAGGAAGATTTGAATTGAGTCGGGGACGTGGTTATAAATACTTGGGAAAGAACTGTCTCAAGATAGGCTAGCATGTCTTTGACTTTATCCACTGAGAGTTTGCCATGTATAGAGGGGGTTTTATATAATGCTGACGTTTGATTTCGGCGGTCTTCTTGACATTGGAGTT
Source organism: Tursiops truncatus (assembly GCF_011762595.2). Classification (NCBI taxonomy): domain Eukaryota; kingdom Metazoa; phylum Chordata; class Mammalia; order Artiodactyla; family Delphinidae; genus Tursiops; species Tursiops truncatus. The sequence goes on along the minus strand of NC_133428.1, from coordinate 2,366,919 downwards.
AGTTTTTTTTTTTTTTTAAAGATTTTTTTTGACGTGGACCATTTTTAAAGTCTTTACTGAATTTGTTACAATATTGCTTCTGTTTTACATTTTGGTTTTTTGGCCTCAAGGCATGTGGGATCTTAGCTCCCCGACCAGGGATGGAACCCACACCGCCTGCATTGGAAGGTGAAGCCTTAACCATCGGACCGCCAGGGAAGTCCCTGGAGTTAGTTGTTTTAAGTAGATAACTCATGCACCTGGAGATAATCCCTCTGCGATCACCCAAATGTTTACGTATTTACATACACGGGAGCCATGCTTCTTCCCTTTCGATTATGTGATGAGGCATTGTACCGAACCTAACGATTTTCTTGCTGACAATTACTGTGTTGCAATGAGTTTGCACGATATACTTGTAATCAGCATTAAATGCAAGGCTTGCTATTTCAGTGTCTATGTATCTCCGTCGTTATTGGAAGTGGTACCATTTAAAGTGGTTTCTAAGTGCACAACCTTGTTACTGTTTCTTTTCTATGTGTAGGAATGATATCCATCTCTGCCCTCAGGAGGGAACTAGACACCACCGCTCTCCCAGGCCAACTCCTTACCATTTTGGTGCCTCACTTGGCTTTTTTCTTCCTACTCCTGCCCCTCCACCCCCACAACCCCCATCATGTTAGCTCTAAGGATTGTCATGTAGATTGTTGGTTGACTTCAGCTCTTTTGGACCTTATGGTGTAGAGGACCTCTCTATAATCCTGCATCACCAAAGATAGGATGCTTGTGGACTGTGGATGAGTACCAAGAGGGCCACACACAGAATGGGTGTAGGAAGTTCAGGGCTTGGGGTCCAGTTCCTTTGTGTCATGTGCGGAGACAGGATCCCAATCACGGAAACTCAGAAGTGAGCCCAGGAGGCTGTTCAGGTGTTGGCCTTAGAGGCCGGCAGTCAGGCGTGGGGATGGCGTGTTAGCAGTGGGGTTCTATGTGACTGACCTATAGATGGTGCTTCCGCTTTCTGACAGCATGTTGTTTCTCCAACTCTGCAATCTGTTTTCTTCCATTTGTTCACTGAAACACCAGTCTTCGGACTCAGCAACCTCCTAATTAACAATTCCAGAGCTGTTTTCTCGTGGACTTTATACAATTTGATAATTTTGACTAGATCTTAATGCTTCAAAGCATAGTTTGTATTTAAGAAATAAATGGGTACACAAAACAGAAGTTAAAGTCATCCATTATATCATTGGTTTGAGTTTGTAATATGGAAGTAGGTGGAAGTCTTCTCATCTTCCAAAATACCCATCCAGAAATAATCTTTTATTAACATTTTGATGTTATTTCCAGTAACTCCAGTAATTCCAACTTTTCTAATAATTGTTTATTCCAGTTTTTTTTTAAATATTAAAAAATTTTATTCGTGGGGCTTCCCTGGTGGCACAGTGGTTGAGAGTCCACCTGCCGATGCAGGGGACACAGGTTCGTGCCCCGTTCCGGGAAGATCCCACATGCCGCGGAGCGGCTGGGCCCCTGAGCCATGGCCGCTGAGCCTGCGCGTCCGGAGCCTGTGCTCCACAACGGGAGAAGCCACAACAGTGAGAAGCCCGTGTACCGCAAAAAAAAAAAAAAAAAAATTTATTCGTATCTTTGTCTGTCATGTTGTACAAATACAATGTATATGACCATATTTTTAAAACATACAAAATATTTTTCTTTGTAAATCTCTTTACTGATTGCATTTCCAAGCTTATCTTTTGTTTCTTTACATATAAACGATGCTTATTTTAGGGTCTTTGATAATTACACTCTCTGTAATTTATGAGGGTCTGTTTCACTTGCTCTTTGTTTTGGTTGGTTTTTATTCACGGTACTTGTTTGCTTGTGTGTCTTGTGAATTTTCCAAACTATTGAGTTTCTCATTTTTCTTGAAAATATATCGATTTGGATACTTCGAGGCTAGATTTTTAGTTTGATTTCTACAGAAAATATTTTTATTTTTTTCAGAATCTTGGCAGAACTTCAATCAAAGGTCATTTTATTTCAATTTTTTGTATCTCATTAAAAAAAAATCTTTACGGAAATATCAGCTCTTTATAGATGCCCATTAGGCATCTTCCATATTGGTCTTTTAGGGCCCAAGGAACCTCCTATGACACAGACCTCCATACGTAGGGTAAATCCAAGGAGATACCTGTAGAGACCACCTGGCAGATACAGGTGACTTGAGCCAGCATTGTGGACCCACCTGTGATTCCACAAGGTCATTGGGAAATGGAAGATGAATCCTGGAAAACTCCATGTCGTGTAGCAGACAGTTGTTTCTGTGTATTTCCTGTGGGTCGGTATTTTATTTTCATCATGGGAGTTTCCTAAAAAGACAGTAATTTTATTTTATTAAAAAAGTCCTTTCAACATTCAGCCTCCCTGAAGAGCCCATAAATGAATGTCATAGGCAGCTTCGCATAGGAATTTGAGTGGTCGTTTTCTGCATTGTCTCTGTGCGATTTTGCTGTAAGTCCTCCTCTGCAGTTACCGGTGAGGGGCCTCGTGCTGTAACTTCACCCACATGCAGTGCCTTCTGCAGATGTGTTCTATCGCTGCTGGATCCTTTTGAAGACAAGCTCACAAGACTATGAGGAGTGCTCGCCGGGTTGGACCCAGGCTGCCTCATATCATGTCTTCACTTTGCCATCACAGCCGTACATTGTCTGCTCTTATTCTCTGGAGGGGAAGGGGATGGGCAGCTGTTGGGGATGAAGAAATATTTCTCTACCCTTGTAGGTTCTTCAGGCTGGTCTAAGAACTGAATGGACATGAGACAGCTGAACAGGAGAAAATCTCACAGAAGTTGAATAACACGTATCCATGGGAGAGACCCAGGAAAACTGAGTCACTAAAATGGCCCAAACCCTCACCTCAAATACCACCTTTACTTAAAGACAAAAGAAGTTGTTGAGGGCAGTGCTTTGGGACTTCACAGGGGAGGAAGGCAATTCATACAGAGACAGAAACACAAAAGTTTGGTAAATAAATGTTTGCCGGGCCAGGCAGAGATAATGGGACACAGGGAGGACTCTGATCTCCAGGGTCTGCCAAGTTTCTCCCAGCCCGCCTGGTCCACAGTCTTTGCTGACATGTGTGGCGATGCCCTGTTCCTGGAACAGGCCCTCTATGTAAGTTTTTTTAGGCAGTTAGGGAGAAGATCAAAGTTTCTTCCCGGGTCTTTTGGTCTGGGATTGTTTTCAGCTGGAGATATGGTCTGCCTGCCAGAGAGATATTTGGGGGTGACAAGTTTTGCTCCCCGACACAGGGCCTCCGTAGACCCGCAAGGCCATGCTCAGTAGCCCTGAATAGGAGGCGGAGTTGCTAGTGTGGAGCTGACGTGTAGAGCGGAAATATTAGACTGTATTGTTCCTTCGAGCCCATGAGAGCTCTCTGCCAGAGTAACTGAGTCATAGCTGATCTGACCTACAACCTGACAGGTATGTCACCAGCATCTCGCGAGGCGGGGCAGGCACACACCTGCACTGATTTTCATCAAAATGACGATAAGTGGCATCTGGCTTTCTGTAGATGCTAAACAGCCAGGATGCTACGCCAAGGGCTGTGATTCTGTCGTCTGTATGATATGTCACGGGAAAGGGAGGTTGATTTTGTGTAAAATTCAAACTCGACAAGGGCTCCAACTCTGCTGGTCCAAGTGTCTGCCCCAGCCAGCCTGGTCGGCATGGTATCCGATAGAAAAACAGATGCAGTCTCAGTAATGAGCGACTTTTACTCGACAGGTTTATTGCAAAGGGCGAGACAGATTATTGCAAGATGGAAAACACACTGACCATACGGTCTGCAAGAGTTTCAAAGGTTAAGCAAAATATATATATATATATATATATATATATATATATATATATATATATATATATATATATATTTTTAACAGAGAGAAGTGAGCCAGGCTGGAAAGAACCAGGTGTGGTGAAGTGGATGAAAGGGTGGCCTGATTGGACAGTAGATCAGAGAATGGTTTACCTGGAGGCCAGCCTTTCCTCAGGAGGGGCTGCCTGCAGGCTCAGGCTGAGGGTGGGACTTGGAGGAAGGAGAGAAGCTGAACCCAAGTTTGGTTCCCAAACATCGTGTTCCAGTTGATCAGTGGGGACACACCGTTCAGTGAATCAGCCATGAGACAAAGGATGGGAATTCTGAGGTTCTGTGTCTGGCCTGACTGTAGGCAGGCATGGGAGGCGTCCATGAAGCCTTACAGGGAAAGGAGGTCATTGTAGTCAGCCCTTTTCCAAAACACAGATGGTGTGGGTATTCCTTAGCTGTCTCTTGTTTCCCAAGATCACAGGGCTTGGGTGACATTCAGTGTTGTCAGCGGTATGACGTCCGCCTACCAAGTTCTTCTTACATTCTTCTTGTTGAGATGCAAGGGAGAAACCATTCAGTGGTCACCCCAAGAGAATGTACATGTAGGCATATCTTCATCACGTCACCTGCACAGGCAGTGCTGTTGGCCAAGCCTTGGCAGCAGAGCGAAACTGGACGGTTAAGAGACACTTGAGAAGGGATGCCAAGACTTGGTTGGGAGCTCCTGTTTCCAGTGAGAAGCTCCTTCTGGGAATATGGGAACTAAATTCCCGCTGGTGCAGAAGCCATGAATGTGTTAGCAAATTCAAGGTCCTACTGCTCGCCACACAACAGACCAGTGAATCGAGAGGCAAGTTGTTGGGACAGGGAATAGCCACTTTACTCATAAAGCCAGCAGACTGAGAAGATGGTGGATTCGTGTCCCAAAGAACCATCTCACTCAGGTTTGGGTGCTGGTTTCTTTTATAGAACAAAGAGGGGGCAGTGAGGAGGTAGAGTAAAAAAGGGTATAAGTTGTTGCATATATCTCCTGGTTCTGGCCAGACTGCAAAGGGGATGTGTTCATTTCTTCCTTCCTGCAGCCATAGACAGGTGGGCCTGGTCGGGATGTTTCCTGTGAGCTAAGCAAAGGTATTTTAGCTTCATGCTCATTACCTGGAAGGCAGGGGGGCCCAGAGATGGGCCATTAGGTATAATTTAAGGTATGGGCAACATCCTTTTAGTGATGAACTTGTAGCAAAAGCAGTAGAGTTACAGAGATTAAAGTAGAAGAAACAGATCCAACATGGAGTTAGATTTGTGCTTCCCTCTTACAGATGGAAGGTAAATGAATGGAGTTTCCATCTCCTGGACCCTCTGCTCACATCCCTGACCCGGAGATGGTGCCTTGAAGATCGTGAGAACCCCTGTTGCTTTAACCTTGAAACAAACCGAGTTGGGAAGTTCATGGGAGCTACCCGCTTCTGTTGGATATTCTCTCAATACACATTTCCATGTACTTGTTTTTAAAAACTGTTGTTGCTGGGTAATTTCCATTGATTATAATGATTTTCCGTGAAGCTTTGCAAGAGAAGGTTTAGCAAGGGTTATAAATGGGACTAATTAGTGAGATGCAAACTGCTTTTACGGCTGTTTCAAAACTTTCAGATGACCCATAATTAAATTATGTTGCCAAATTATTTGTTAATTATCATCTTCCTATCAAGTTTATTTCATCAACAGACCCCATCCACCATCTAGTAGGCGTCCTGTGAATAGGTGCCTTGGAGAGCACTGGTCTGGTTGGGTTTCTTTCCTATAGCGTATGCTTTTATTTTTGTCTTTCTGCTTCAGTATATCTTTAGATGTTGAGTTTGCTTATGGACTGATGGAGTCTCCTGGCTGGGAAGGATTATACTAGTCACTTTGTTCAAATTCCCTGCTTCTCGCTGACGTAATCCCTCTGCAGTATCCCCAACAGATGGGGTTTTGTGCATCTCCGATAGATGCGACCTGACAGGCTGATCATTTTGTGGTCTGGCAGCTGTTAAAAGGTCGTGGTCCTTATTTTGGACAAAGTCCTAGCTCTGGCCTCTGAGACAGCCACTAAATTCTTTCTCTCTTTTGCAGACAAGCCACTCAAACAAATCGAAAGGCACGTGCCTCTCGCGCCCTGGGTGAAGTGTTCCTGATTCTGGAGAGATCGCATACACAACATGATCTTTGCACCCCTGGGCATCCTGTTTGCTCTCACCTCATAGCCAGGTTGTCCCCCGTACTTACTAGCAGCCATGTGAACTGAAAAATATTATTCCCACTGTGGTCTAATGTGTGAAGTGTCCAGTGTAAATTCTCTTCCTGCTCACCAAAACATCTCCATATTAACGGGTACCAAGCAGTATGAACTTTAGCCTTCATGACTTTAAGTCACTCCATGGCTCACCTGCCTAATGCTTAACTTCTCGTCCATTAAAATCTCCCTCGCAGGAGCGGCAATCACGCCACATCTTAATGTCAGCGTCCTGGTGCCAGTGATTATGGTTCTTAAATAAGTGGGTTATGGGTCTTGCCATTAAGTTTAATTTTGCCGATCTTCCTCTTGTGTTCCATTTACCAAGGTCTTTCTGAGACTTTACCCTCTTCCAAAGCACAAACTCTCCCCCACGTGCTGGATAAATATTCTTGTAGTTCATCCTTACACGTCATTGGTATAAATTATTGAATAGAGCCAAGTTGTAGAGCATATACTCAAAAGCCTTTCGCATTTTCTACAACTCTTTGGCAAATCAGCACTCCTTTGGACCATCTGTTTATCCAGCTACAAGTCATAGGTACTGTCACGTGACCCTGGGCTAGAATTACGGTTCATTCTGTGCCTGATATTATCAGGAGTTGGAGGTCTGGTGGTTTGATCGTAAAGGATGGGGCGGTGTGCTTTGTTCCTAGTGAGTTCACGATGGTGCCAGGGATTACCACGTGCCTTCCACAGTGCACACAAACCATCTATAGAAATACTCTTTCAAGAATCTCGCAGCAGATACGCCTTGAGGTAACCAGCCTCAAGTGTATCATACCTTCCTTTTTTAAATTGGAGGATCGTTGATTTACAGCGTTGTGTTATTTTCAGGTGTATAGCAAAGTGACTCAGTTATACGTATATGTATCTGTTCTTTTTCAGATTCTTTTCCCTTCTAGGTTATTACAAAATATTGAGTATAGCTCCCTGTGCTATACAGTAGGACCTTGTTGTTTAGCTATTTTACATATACTAGTGTGTATATGTTCATCCCAAACTCCTAATTTATCCCTCCCCCCCTTTCCCCTTTGGTAACCATGAGTTTGTTTTCTATGTCTGTGAGTCTGTTGCGGTTTTGAAAATAAGTTCATGTGCATCATTGTTTTGATTCTACATATAAGAGATGTTATATGATGTTTGTCTTTCTCTGACTTAACTTCACTTAGTATGATCATCTCCAGGTCCATCCGTGATGCTGCAAATGGCATTATTTTATTCTTTTTTATGGCTGAGCAGTATTCCATTGTGTGTGTGTGTATATATATATATATATATATGTATTATATCTTCTTTATCCATTCCGCTGTCGATGGACATTTAGGTTGCTTCCATGTATTGGCTACTGTGAATAGTGCTGTGGTGAACACTGGGCTGCATGTATCTTTTCAGATTACAGTTTTTCTCTGGGTATATGCCCAGGAGTGGTATTGCTAAATCATCATATCTTCATTTTTTTACTTCAAAAATTCTCTGGTTGTTTATGAATGAGATCATCACCCTGCATGCCCCTCTAGTTAGTATGTGCACATCTCTGGGTATTCACCTAATGCATACAGCTCCTCTATGATGATAGTACCGTTGTAATAAATAAGGAGCTGCAGTTATTAGCTATTTAATTATGTAGAATTACATTCTGTTAAGTATCATCATGTTGCCGCTTGACCATGGATCTTCTGGGTTTATTCTTGCTGCCACTATCGGTCAGCAAGTGAGAACGAGCTTGAAACTCATGCAGATTCCGCGTCTGAGGATCGTTGCCGATAGTGTCTGCTCTGTACGAGATGCTTTTCAGTGAGAACACCCCAGTGGCATGGAGCACAAAGAACAAAGCTGTATGTGGGGAAAGATGCCTTCAGCTGTGATACCCAGAGTTATTTTCAAACTAACCTTTAACCCAGAGACCGTTATTATCAGGAAGCGTCCTGCATTATCTAGATTTTCACTGTTTCCTCTCAGGACAAAGAATGCTCCCCTAAACAGTGGACCCGAAGATACCCGTTTCCTGCAGGCACATCTTCCGTTCAGCCCGGGGGGCTCTTTGTGAACTTTGTATCCCCAAGACTGGATCTACTTATAGATTTATGTCCAAACTGCATTTCAGCTGAAGGCAGTTTGAATCACTGCCTAGTAATCCTGTTAATTGATTGACAAAGCCTGTAGATACCATTTATCCAGAAGGCACTACATGTGGAAGACAACGAACGTGCTTAAGTTCTTTTATGGATCCTTGGACATATTTATTATTATTATGGATATTTTAGGGGCTATGCCTGATCATTTTTTTTCAGTTCCATGATGGTTTATTACAGGATGTGGAATAGAGTTCCCTGTGCCCTACAGTAGGACCTTGTTGTTTATCCATTCTATACATACTAGTTTGCATCTGCAAACCCCAAACTCCAACTCCATCCCCCATCTCCCCTCCCCCTTGGCAACCCCAAGTCTGTTCTCTGTATCTGTGAGCCCGTTTCTGACAGGCTCATTTGTGTTATATTTCAGATTTCACATATAAGTGCTATCATATGGTGTTTGTCTTTCTGTACGTCTGATCATTTTAGCACCTGCACATCATACGCTACTTGACATCTAATGTACGTATAGCTATGTGTACACATAGTTTATATATACATATCTACATATAGATGTGTGTTTATACATATATATCTTTAATGATGGACATTGAGTGTTAAAGAATAGCCCACACTGCATTGCATAATATTTACCCCTGGAAAACATCACACCCCCTTGTTTACCCGGCCTCTGGCGCGAGCCACTCTGTCCGTATAGATGTTACTTGCCGTAGCTTTAATTAGGTTCAGTTCCCTCTGGCTTCGCGGGCTTTGCTGTGGGGTCCACACTTCCTCTTTCACAGAGCTTGGGATGTGAGCCCTGGTGAGGGTCACAGGATTTCGCTCTGCTTTGCAGCCTGGCTGCTGGCTTGTTGGGTCTTTGAGGAAAGCTTCTTGTTCTCTCTCCTGCCCTGGATTTGCTGGACCCGTGTTCCCATCCTGGTCGGGGGGCAGGGACAGGTGTGACTGCCCGTGGCCAAAGCTCAGAGTGCCTGGTCGGGGGGTGCCTGTCCTTTTCCTGCCCCACCCTAGCCATGGCGTAAGACCACTCAGTGGGCCAGTGAAGACTTGTAGGGATGCGTCGAAGGGTCGAGTGCAGACTGCTGTCTGCCCGTACCGTCTCGGGTTCCTGATCTTCTGTGCCCACCGGCCCCCATGAAGCCGTTAAATGCAGCTTTCCGTTTCAGCTGGTTCCCCCCACTTTTTCCCATTCTCTCCATCGGGGATGAAAGCACCCAAGGGTCTCATCTTGGGAGGAGGCGTCACCACAGCCTGGACTCGGGTTCGTGTCAGTTTCCTTGCATCCTCAGCTTTCTGATGGGTTTTAAAAATGATGGTTTTAATGGAGAGTGTCCTGTTGCTGGTGAGAAGGTAAAACGCTGCAGCCGCTGTGGAAAATAGTCTGGTACTTCCTCAGTTAGTTAAGCATAGAATTTCCATATCCACTCCACTCCTGGGTGTCTGCCCAGAAGAACTGGAAGCAGGTGTTCAAACAAAAACCTCTGTATCCGTGTTCACTGCAGCACTTAGTTAAAATATCCCTAAAGTGGAAGCAACACAAATGTCCGTTGACAGATGGATAAAGAAACGCGGCATGGCCCTGTGCAGTAGAATAGTACTCAGCCGTGAAAAGGGATGAACCACAGACACAGGCCACAGCGTGGATGAGCCTTGAAAACTGATGCTCAGCGAAAAGAGCCCGACACAAAAGGCCACATACTGTATGATTCCATCTATGGAAAATATCCAGAATCTTCAGATCCGTAGAGAAAGCAAGTTGGTGGCTGCCAAGGGCAGGTGGGACGAGAAAATGGCGCGTGAGTAGTAGATGGGTGCAGGGTTTTATTTTAGGTGATGAAAGCATTCTGGAACTAGACACGGGTGATGGTTGCATTCCATTGTGAAGGTACCGAATGCCTGAGCCGTACACTTTTCACTGGTCTGTGTGGTGAATTTGATGGTATGTGAATTTCTCCACGATTAAGAAAGTCCTTATGACTTTGAGGCTTTGTGCTTTATCTTGTCAACGTGAGCATTTGGGGGGTCGCTGTGGCTTTCTACCTCTTAACTGGCAGTGAGCGCAGTGCTTTTCTCACATCCTATAACTTCTGTTTCTTTAAACATTTTCAACTATGTACCTGTCTCCTGAGTGGACAGAGGCTCAGTGTCAGCATTTGCGTTCTGGGGTGTCGTCGAAGGGTATTTGGGATCCGATGGCAAAGAGCCAGACAGTGTAGATCCGGGGAACCCAATTCAGACCCAGAGTCCAGAGGTCTGGAGCTGGGGAAACTGGCGTGAATGGGAAGGTCATGGGGAGGTGAACAGAGGGGTGCGTGGGGTGATCCCTGAACACCAAGCACCATCTGCAGGCTGCATGAGCACCGTGGGAGGGATGGTGCTCTGTTCCTGTACTACCAACTCTTGTATTTTTATTTATTTATTTATTGGCTGTGCCACACGTCATGCAGGATCTTGGTTCCCCGACCAGGGATTGAACCTGCGCCCCCTGCAGTGGAAGCTTGAAGTCTTAACCACTGGACTGCTAGGGAAGTCCCTAGATTTTATACATGCATTCTGCTTAACCAAAGACATTTATTGGACTTCTTTCCATTTGTTTCTTTTAACCATCTTGAGACACGGAGGATGGTTTCAGAGAAAGCAAAGCGACCCATGCTTAGCTCTGTTGGAGTTTGCATCTTCCTCTGCCTTGGTTTGTTTCTGAACTCTTGCTTCCAAGAGGAAGAGGCTGGGAAGCTTCCCATTCCAATTTGCTTTCACTTTTGCCTGGACCAATGAGGTGGATACAACAGGGGAGCAGGATGCCACTCTAATGGGGAATGAGGGGGCTGTGCCTGCTTCCCCAGACCCCGGCCCTGGGAAGGCTGACTCCTTGGGGGGAAAGATGGAGGGCAGGGTCTGGCGCTGGTCAGGGGACCAGGCTGTAAGCCCTGCCGACACCCAAGCGCACAGGGCTGTGTGCTGGGGAGTCCCATTGTCTCATTGTACATGTAAGGCCAGCTCACAGTTCCCTGAGACCTTGGGGCGAGTTCGCTGCAGACTCACAGCCCAGGACATGGTCACTCCCTCACTTTGGACCAATTTAACCCTGCATCTTCCTCTGGCTGGATTTCATACCTGGGAGAATGTTCTGATGGTGATGAGGCCATGCGTTTCAGCTGCGCACCATCTTAACGACCAAAGCAATTTTTTAGAAAAATGCCTTTGCCTTCTGCTTATAGTAAGTGCCCTATGCACTTATTTATAATCTCTAAAAGAACATCAGTGACTCTGTGAGTGCTGGGGAGGGAGTACCCTATCCTCCCTGGAAAGATGGCCAGGCTGATCATCATTTCTATGAAATTCCTTCAATGCAGAGGGTCATCTAGCTTGCTGAAGTGTGAGCCTCGGAGTAACAGCTGACCATCCCGTCAGTGGGGATGTCCTACTTGTTTTGAGCCATCTTTTTCTTGTGCCCTAATCTGGTTGTTAAATCGGTCAAGCTTGGCCCAGATCCTAGCAGCTAAAATAATGTTCTTCTTTCTCGTCTCAAGTCATGGCCCTCCTGAGCGGTCCTCACCCCCGTCACGAAAGCTTTAGTATCGCAGGGGGAACAACCCCAGAGGCGTTCTGATGTTTACAGCACAGGTGACAATATCAGGATGTAAAGAAGCAGTTCATGTCTTTTCCAAAGCCCTCACTTTCTCTTCTGCTCCACACTTTCTACTTTGTATTCTGTCTTTCTCCTCATGCATTTTCATTCTGTCCGATTGACTATAATGTAGGCCCATTCCTTCATACTGCATGTTAGAAATTTGGGTGAATAAGTTCATTTATATCTTTTTTTAAAATTAGATTCCACATATAAGTGATATCATGCGATATTTGTCTTTCACTGTCTGACTTACTTCACCTAGTATGATCATCTCTAGGTCCATCCATGTTGCTGCTGATGTGGGGAGGGATAGATCAGGAGCTTGGGATGAACACACACACACACTACTATAGATAAGATATATAACCAGCAGTATATCCCTGTGTGTGTCCAGCACAGGGAACTCTACTCAGTACTCTGCGATAACCTACGTGAGAAAAGAATATAAAGAAGAATGAATATACGTATGTGTATCACTGAATCACTTTGCCGTACACCTGAAACTCACACAACTTTGTAAATCAGCTACACTTCCACTAAAATTAAAATTTGAAAAAAGAGAAATTCACGTGAGATTGGGGCACTGTGTTTTGGCCAGGCGATGCAGGAATATCCCAAATCTGTCTTGACGCAGGCTCTGCTCCTCCCCGTGAGGGCCCTGAGAAAACTCTGTGCAGACAGGACCTCTGTAGACACAGCAACACTGTCGGCTCCAGCCCTGAACCCCAAAGAACTCTAGCCGGAGGGACTGGACTCTGCATAAGCCAGACGGCCTGCCGTCACTTCCTCACCTGGAGGAAGGGGTGAGGGAGCTCTCTGGAGCCTCTAGCGTAAGGACACTAATCCCATTCATGAGGGCTCCACCCTCATCATGACCTCATCACCTCCCAAAGGCTCCACCTCCAAATAGCATCACATTGGGAGTTAGTATTTCCACATATGATTTGGGGAACATGCAGACCTCCTGATCATAGCCATTTCTATATATGTTTTTCTTACAGAATCCTTCTCTAAATCACTCTTAGCATTAGAGAGGTCATCCAAACCTGGCTTTCTCACCCTTCCTTCCATATCCCAGTGTCATGGTCTATCTGCTCACTATTCTCTGGGACCAAGAACTCTCCAGCTAGGGTGACTCTCCCCAGAATTTTGAGGACCACTCCGGTTACACAGTTTTCTTTGTAGAATTCAGCCAGTTGTAAATGAATGAAAACTTGAGGTGAGCCGTGATGCGTGGTGGATAATGGCACAGCCCTTAGGACTGGAGGTTGAGCAGATTATTAGGCAGAGCAAGAGAGAGATGGCTTCGTCCCACACAGTTGTCTTAACGATAAGTGCCCTGTGCACAGACGTGCCACAGATCCTGGGCCTTCGGGATCTCGCTGGAGTAGTTAGAACGGGAGCAGCAAGGGGCGAATCCCGTTGACGAAGTCACTCAGATGCATTCCAAGTGGAAGTCTACAGGAGGGGCGTGCATGGTCATAACAAACGCTGTTACAATTAATTCCAGCTGGCTTTATCTATGGGCGGCCTCTCTCTCCCTCTCTCTCTTTTTTTTTTTCAGTGTACCTATTTGATTTTTGTTTTTGGTGGGGGTGGGGGGGGCTTGCATGTGGGATCTTAGTTCCCCAGCCAGGGATTGAACCCTGGGCCCACGGCAGTGGAAGTGCAGAGTCCTAACCACTGGAGACCACCAGGGAAGTCCCAGGAGGCATCTCTTAATTACAGAACTTTGAAACCGCATAAAGAACACTGTTTTAAAAACGCTTAGCCTTCCAAAGTGTAAGAAAGTGCAAGGGAATTAAGCTCTAGCAGGGATTCTCTGCGTTGTTTGTTCACATTTGTGAACGTGCTAGATTTAGCACAGCTCCATCTCAAAAGGCATCTTTCCTTTGCTTTGGAAAAAAAGCAGTTGAGGGTTAAGACAACCTCTTATCTTAAAAGGCAATCCACTCATTGCAGAATGACATTTTACTGTGCTGTATACCTGAAACTAACACAACATGGTAAATCAACTATACTCCAATAAAATTTTTTTAAAATGACATTTTATCAAAGCTCCATGATGTAATATATCTTCCGGGTAGCACGAGAACACGATTCCATATTTGCTCACGATAATTACGAATTATTACGTGCAGAGTATGTGAACTGCTAATCTTCCTTTGTCTTAGAAGTGAACCTTTAGTTGTAGACATCTGGCCACGAGATATTCAGCTACTTAGACTGAAAATAATGCAGCAGCAGCAACAAAAATTTCTTTTGTAAATTTGGGAAAACACTAAATTGTTAACTTTTATCAAACATTGATAGTCATAGACATTTCAACGTATGAATACAAGGTGATGTGTATGTGTATGTGTGTAACCTATTTATGAACTGAGATATATATTTTGGCATACTGCCGGTCACTATATATATGTATGTAGTATGTATTTGTCATCCTATATAGGTATGTATACATAGCAAAGATAGCACTATACAGCTCAGAGTGATCAAACATGTTATGAACAGGTGTATTATATAATTTCAAAATCTCTAGGTGTTCGCAAATTTTAACCCTTCAAACAGCCAAAAAAGAGAACTTTCTAACAGTGGTCAGAAGACCAGGGCGAGAGTTAATAGTGGTTAACGATTTGGTGTCTCATTTTCTATATTTGGTCTTTTAAAACTAATTACCATCAACAGACAAATGAATAAACAAAATGTGCTCTATCCATGCAACAGAATACGATTCAGCCTTAAAAAGCAAGGACATCGTGACACTGCGACACAGATGAACCTTGACATTGTGGTCAGTGATATAAGTCAGATGCAGAAGGACAAATACTGTGTGATGCCACTGGTGAGAGGCACCCACAGTCATCAGATTCCTAGAGACAGAAAGGAGGATGCTGGGTGCCAGGGGCTGGGGGAGAAGAAAATGAGGGGTTGTTTAACAGGGACAGAATTTCCGTTTTGCAAGATGAAGAGTTCTGGAGATGGGGGGGGGGGATCGTTTTCAACAAGATGAATGTACTTAATGCCCCTGAAATGTACGCTTAAAAATGGTTAAGATGGTAAATTTCGTTATGTGGATTTTATCACAGTCAAAAATAATTTTCAACCTACCCAGTGCGTCATGAGTATTCAAATAACGCCACCGTATATAAAATGAAATAGGATCCTCCCTGCCTGCATACGTGGCCCCAGCCCCCTTTCTAGGCGATCCCTACAGCCCGCTCTTAGCTGGACAGTTCTCCTCACGTTTGTCTCGGAATGGAGTTGGCGTCCCACAGAGCTGGGCTGTGACCCCCGCCCCATCATTCACTGGCTACATGTCCTCCAGCAGATAACGTCACCTCTCAGCCTCACTTTGCTCATCTGTAAAATGGGCACAGTAACAGCCTGCGCCGTTGGTTGTGAGAAGTAGGTAGCAATCTGTATAAAACGGGCGCCTCCAGGCTAACAGTTTGATGCCATGCGAGGGGTGAGAGTTGTTTTTGCTGCTTTTTGCCGTTGCTGTCTCATTCTGAAGCCTTCTGCTCTTACTCTTCCAACTGGGGTTGAATTTGTATTTGTCTGCTGCTCTGAGCTCCAGCAGCAGGCTCCCTTTCAGCTGCCTTGCCTGGTTGGGTCTTTAAGCCATGGCAGGACCGTTAGTACCTTTGCGTGAGAAATTCCCCAGTTTCTGGACTGGGCCGGCAGGGATCTCATCTCATGCCAAACACAGTCACATCTGTGCCGTTAAATCAGCTGGAGCCCAGCCAGGGCACCTGCCTTTTCTGTTTCTCTATCTCAAGGTGAACACTCCGCCTTTGCTGAGGTACCCAGTGCAGGCTGACGCAGCCAGAGATTGACCCTGACAGTCAGCGGCGGGGGAAATGCTTTTCAGGCACTCAAACAGGATGGGCTGTCACATGCTTTTCAGACTCTGGTTTTTACAGTTTTCAGGGACTATTTTGCTCTGTGATGATGCTCTCAGAGTCGGTCCCTCTGGTGTCTCATTGGAAAACAATGCAGAGGCATTTCCAGGCAGACGTAGAGAACCATCAGGTGTGGGCACAGAAACAGGGTGGGCTTTTAGACATGCCGGGGGCCCTCTTATTGTGTGGGAACGGAGACCTACACAGACAGGGCGACAGCATGGGCATGGCGGGGGCGGGGTCCCATCTGGGTTCCTTGCTTTGCTGCCCTCCCTCCTGTGTCTTGCTGCATCAGCTGGACTCAGGAGCAAGGGAAGAAGTGAGTGAGAGCCATGAGAGTCTTCAAACATCCAGAACTGACTGTCTCCCCAACCGTTCGGAAGATTTCAAATGTCAACAGAGAGGTTGGGCGAGACTTACTTTTTTAAAGTTAACCTTTCTTTATTAATACTCAGCACAGCTCCTTTAACTGTACTGGGTGTACTTGAGTATCCTGAAAGTCACAGACCAGAGTTCCAGCCAGGGTTGCACAGTCACTAAAAACCGGGGTTCGCTAAATAAATACGACGTGAATATTTATATTAGAAAAAACACAGCAATCTGAATAGGTATTTAAATCTATAGAAACAGCTGTTTAAACACATATTCATTTGGGGTTTTTGCTGCCCTGATGTCAGACTATTTTTCTTCACGGATTTAAAATAGGACATTTATTAGGTAACACTTTGTTAAGCAAATTTCATTGATGATACATAGCTTGGGTTGAACAAAGATGGCATTTCTTCTAAACAAAGTGTGGTTTGCAATGTAGGTTTTTCTCTGTTTCCAATAAGCCTTTTCCGCATCAAGCAACTAGATCGGGGACATTTTGGTTTTGCTGTGGTAAAGTTTCTGTCACGTACGTGCAGTGTTAATATTCTTTTAATGGACAAATTTAATGTAATTACATCTCTAGTTATGAAAATGTTCTTTTCTCTCTCCGCTTCACAATAATTCTGTTTTAGGAATAGCTGCATTCTCAAAAAAGTTTTTTTTTTTTCTTGCTTTTTTGCCAAATTAAGGTTGTTCAGAAAAATAATTTAGTTTTTGCAGGGGAGACATTACGCTGTTTTTCAGAAGTGAATGTGCTATACTCTTAATATCTTGGAGCACTTTTATTTAACTTTTAAGTACTTTTATCAACTAACTCTTTTAACAGTTTGAAACGTCTTTAGAAGCACTTTGTACTAATCCATGTTTGTGGGGAAAAAATAAATTCTGGTCACTTCAGACAATAATAATTCAAATGCAGTGGGATTGTAAGTGGCTGTTGAGAAACATAAAATTTGAAACATTCTTTATTGGACTAGGTGGTATTTCTCACATTAGCCTTAGTAATATCTACCCCAGACACATTTTGGACCTATAACTAATGATACACGGTCCCAGTGAGCGAACCAAAACCATTTGGCAATTCGGAAATTAATATAGATATTAATAATTATTAGCGGACTTTTGCCCTATTGGATTTCAATTAAAAGACTTTACACATAGGGACTTCCCTGGTGGCGCAGTGGTTGAGAATCCGCCTGCCGTTGCAGGGAACATGGGTTCGTGCCCCGGTCCGGGAAGATCCCACATGCCGCGGAGCGGCTGGGCCCGTGAGCCATGACCGCTGAGCCTGCGCGTCCAGAGCCTGTGCTCCACAACGGGAGAGGCCACAACAGTGAGAGGCCCGCGTACCGAAAAAAACAAAAAAAAGAAAAAAGTTTTACACGTAAACTAACCCTCTCACTGAACAGCACAGAAAATTGGAATGCCTTTTTTTTTCCCAAAGAGCACCCATGTGTACAATGGGTCCTTACTACAGCAACATCCTAACATGGAGAGGATTCAAAATCTTAAACCCCAAATGTTTTCTCCTTTATTGTGCTCTTTGACAGCTAACGGCCCCTGTCTGTTTCCACAGAGCAAAGTTGAAGTACCATTCACGGCCCTCTCTTCCTGACACTTCCTGTCCCGTTAGTTACCGAGGTCTACTGATTGCATCTCAATGCAGTTCCGTTCTCCTCTGCTGCCTGTCCCCACCTACTCTGGGTACCGACATCTTTGTAGGGTCGTGGCCTTTATCTTCATGTCCACTCCAGCCTGTGCCAATCCATCCGCCACAGAGTAGCAGAATGACCATCTCAGTGGAAATCAAACCTGCCTGTCCCCTGCCTCCTTAAAATCTTTACTGTCTCTCCATCACTTCTGGATAAAAATGAACGTCCTTCGTGTGCTGACAGTGTCTTCCATGTCTGACCCCTGCTCTTTCTTAGACTTTTCTCCGCCCTATAGTGAGAGATCTGCTTGGAAAAACGAAAACAGCGTCCAGGGCACAGAGTCATAGGAGTGCCGTGCATTCAGCTGTTGACACAAGCATAGGAAAAAGAAAAACCTGGAGAGAAACACAGGACCTGAGTGGTTCTCTGAATGGTTGGTTTGTGTGTTTTTTCTTGTGTACACTTAGAATATAAGTAAATACAGAATGAAGAAAAATTTATTTGAAAAGAAATCATATTTGATTTTTCTGTACAGTACAAGCGTAGTAGCCCGAAGTAGGTCTCTGAGTAGCTGGATTTGGGGCTGAGACTTACTTAAGATTCACACAGAGTCTCAGTTTCACACCATTTAATCTCTTTCACACGTGTCTGCCACAAGAACATTTATTCCTCTTCTGGTATCTTCAACTTTCAATTGTAAAACAAAAATTCATTTTTCACATGGTGGGTGAGCTGAGCCATGTGTCTTTACTTTTTATTTCATTGATTTTTGCTTCGGGAGTGAGCTTGGTCTTTTTATCATTAACTTTCATTGGAGTATAGTTGCTTTACAGAGTTGTCTTAGTTTCTGCTGTACAGAAAAGTGAGTCAGTCATACATACACCTATAGCCCCCCTTTTTTTAGATTCTTTTCCCATAGAGCCCATGACAGAGTATTGAGTGGAGTTCCCTGTGCTATACAGTAGGTCCTTATTAGTTATCTCTTTTATATATAGTAGTGTATATATGTCAATCCCAATCTCCCAATTCATCCCACCCCACCCCCTTTCCCCCTTGGTATCCATGCATTTGTTTTCTACATCTGTGATCTATTTCTGCTTTGCAAATAAGTTCATCAGTACCATTTTTCTAGACTCCACCTATAAGCAATATTATACAGTATTTGTCTTTATCTTTTTGACTTACTTCACTCTGTATGACAGTCTCTAGGTCCATCCATGTCACTGCAAATGGCATTATTTCATTCCTTTTTATGGCTGAGTAATATTCCATTCTATATATGTACCACATCTTCTTTATCCATTCCTCTGTCAGCAGACATTTAGGCTGCTTCCATGTCCTGGCTATTGTAGATAGTGCTGCAATAAACATTAGGGTGCATGCATCCTTTTGAATTATGGTTTTCTCAAGATATATGCCCGAGAGTGGGATTGCTGGGTCATATGGTAGCTCTATTTTTTTTTTTTTTTTTTTTGCGGTACGCGGTCATCTCACCGTTGTGGCCTCTCCCATTGTGGAGCACAGGCTCAGGACGCGCAGGCTTAGCAGCCATGGCTCACGGGCCCAGCCGCTCCGCAGCATGTGGGATCTTCCCAGACCAGGGCACGAACCCGTGTCCCCTGCATCGGCAGGCGGACTCTCAACCACTGCACCACCAGGGAAGCCCTATTTTTAGTTTTTGAAGGAACCTCCATACTGTTCTCCATAGTGGCTGTACCAGTTTACATTGCCACCAACAGTGTAGGAAGGTTCCCTTTTCTCCACACCGTCTCCAGCATTTATTGTTTGTAGATTTTTCGATGATGGCCATTCTGACTCTTGTGAGGTGATACCTCATTATAGTTTTGATTTGCATTTCTCTAATAATTAGTGATGTTGAGCAGCTTTTCATGTGCCTCTTGACCATCCATCTGTCTTCTTTGGAGAAATGTCTGTTTAGGTCTTCCGCCCATTGTTTGATTGGGTTGTTTGGTTTTTTTTTTTTTGATATTGAGCTGCATGAGCTGTTTGTGTATTTTGGAGATTGATCCCTTGTCAGTTGCTTTGTTTGCAAATATTTTCTCCCATTCTGAGGGTTGTCTTTTTGTTTTATTTATGGTCTCCTTTGCTGTGCAAAAGCTTTTAAGTTTCATTAGGTCCCATGTGTTTATTTTTGTTTTTATTTTCATTACTCTAGGAGATGGATCAAAAAGGATCTTGCTGTGATTTATGTCAGAGAGTGTTCTGCCTGTGTTTTCCTCTAAGAGTTTATCTGGCCTTACATTTAAATCTTTGATCCATTTTGAGTTTATTTTTGTATATGGTGTTAGGGCGTGTTCTAATTTCATTCTTTTACATGTAGCTGTCCCGTTTTCCCAGCACCACTTACTGAAGAGACTGTCTTTTCTCCATGGTATATTCTTGCCTCCTTTGTCTTAGATTAGGTAACCATAAGTGCGTGGGTTTATCTCTGGGCTTACTATCCTGTTCCATTGATGTATACTTCTGATTTTGTGCCAGTACCATACTGTCTTGATGACTGTGTAGCTTTGTAGTATAGTTTGAAGTCAGGGAGCCTGATTCCTCCAGCTCTGTTCTTCTTTCTCAAGATTGCTTTGGCTATTCAGGGTCTTTTGTGTTTCCATACAAATTGTAAAATTTTTTGTTCTAGTTCTGTAAAAAATGCCATTGGTATTTGGATAGGGATTGCATTGAATCTGTAGATTGCTTTGGGTAGTATAGTCATTTTCACAATGTTGATTCTTCCAATCCAGGAACATGGTATATCTCTCCATCTGTTTGTGTCATCTTTGATTTCTTTCATCAGTATCTTATAGTTTTCTGAGTACAGGTCTTTTGCCTCCTTAGGTAGGTTTATTCCTAGGTATTTTATTCTTTTTGATGCAATGGTGAATGGGATTGTTTCCTTAATCTCTCTTTCTGATCTTTCATTGTTAGTGTATAGGAATGCAAGAGATTTCTGTGTATTAATTTTGCATCCTGCAATTTTACCAAATTCTTTGATGAGCTCTAGTAGTTTTCTGGCGGCATCTTTAGGATTTTCTATGTAGAACATCATGTCATCTGCACACAGTGACAGTTGTACATCTTCTGTTCCAATTTCGATTCCCTTTATTCCTTTTTCTTCTCTGATTGCAATGGCTAGGACTTCCAAAACTATGTTAAATAAAAGTTGAGCCATGTATCTTTAAATTACTTATATAAATTCCTCCTACTCATTAATAATGAAACATCTTCTTAAAATACATTCAGCATGACCTTCTGAGCCACCAGCATGGAAAGCTTTTTTCAGGTCCTCATCAGCACAGCTGAACTTCCCATCTTAAGCTACTGCACTTTGTATTAGTTACCTACTGCTGTGTAACAAACAGCCCCCAAGCTTGGCAGCTCAAAGTGACACACATTTGTTATCTCACCGTCTCAATGGGTCAGGAACCCAGGCACAGCTTAGCTGGCTCCTCTCCTTGGATCAAGGTACCAGCCTGGATGGTGGTCTCATCCACTGGCTCAACACTGGTTCAACAGAGGCAAGCTCTGTTTCCAGGCTCAGTAAGATCCTTGTAGGCAGGGTTCAGTTCCTTGTAGGCTGGTGGCGTGAGAGTCTCATGTCCTTGCTGGCTCTTGGCTGGAGGCCTTCCTCCGTTCCTCGTCATGGGGGTCTCTCCAATGTGGAAACTCAGCTAATCAAAATCCAGCAAGAAGTAGAGTCTGCTGGAAAGACAGAGGTCATATTCGTTTGCAGCCTCATCACAGAAGTGATGTCACATCACTGTTTTCATCTTCTGTTAGTCAGAACCAAGTTTCAAAGTCCAGCCACATTCATAGGGAGGGGATTATGCAAGATGTGAGTACCAGGAGGGGTGTCATCGGGCCATCTTTTAGTTGGCCTCCCACATCTTCATTTAAAGCTGTGTGACTGTACTTATTAGAGTCTACACAAAATTATAGTAATGCTGCTGATAACTGCAGCTAACAAGTACTGGCACCTACAAGTCCCTTACTGAGTCATAGTGCTAAGTATATCATGTTATCCTCACAATAATCCCCATTTTACAGAAGAAAATGATGACAAAGAGGCTAAGTAAATGTCCTGCGGTTTCACCACTGTGAAGCAGGGGTACCAGGATTGGAACTCATCTGCAGAAGCCACATCTGTCACTTAGTTTAGTGGGTTCATAGAAGATCTCGTTTGGCCTCTTGGAGCCTTGCAGGGATGATTCAGTGTCTCATTCAACCATGAAACCATCACAAGACCATCATGGTGTCGTTTAGCCAATTTTTACCTCATAGGCATTTGTGGAAATGGATTTGGTTGAATTGTCAGTGAATGGCTTTTAGCTGCAAAGGTATTGAAAGACAAAAATACTCCTAACAAGTTACATTTGTCTAGTACTTTATCATTTTGGAAACCCTTTATTTCTTTTTCTTTTTCTTAGCAGGAGGGAAGGGGATATTCTTTTTTTTTCCAGCTCAGTTGAGGTATAATTGACAAATAAAATTGCGTATATTTAAATATGGTGATTTGATATACATATACGTCATGAAGTGGTTCCCACTGTCAAGTTAGTTAACACATTGGTCACCTCACACAGTTAAGACTTTTTTTTATGGATAGAGTGCTTAAGATCTACTGTTTAAGCAGATTTCAAGTATACAATACAGTGTTATTAATTATAGTTACCTTGCTGCACATTACTTCCCAGAACTTATTCATCTTATAACTGGAAGCTTATACCCTTTGAGCAATATCTCCCCATTTCTTCTGTGCCACCGCCCCCCGTCTGCCCGGGGCAACCGCAGTTATACTCTCTGTTTCTATGAGTTGAACTTCCTCTTTTTAGATTCTGCATATGAGTGAGATCATGCGGTATGTGTGCTTCTGTTATTGGCTTATTTCCTTTAGGATAACATCCTCCAGGTTCATCCATATTGTCACAAGTGGCAGCATTTCTTTCTTTTCAAGGCTGAGTAACTTTCCATTGTATCACATTGTCTTTATCCCTTCATCCGTGCGTGGACACCAAGGTTGTCTCTGTGTGTTGACTATTGTGAATAATGCTGTGACGAACATGGGGGTGCGGGGATCTTGGTTTCATGGAGACCCTTTCTTTCCATCTTTTTATGGGAGGTGGGCTCTGTGTCATCAGCTGAAAGTTCTCTGCACTGAAAAAAAAAAAGAAAGAAACAGGCGTTTAGTTGACTGCCCGACCGCAGAGATGGCATCTTGGTGAAATGTGGATGAGTCGCCCACGCGAGGAGGTGGCCCAGGCCTCCTAGTGGCTGGCCTGAGCTGATACGAGACCCTTGACTCTTCATTCTGCCCTCATGCCTCTACTCCCCGACAAAGACAGGCCACCAAAGAGAGCACGCGGGAGACAGGAATGAGAGAGTGAGCTCTAGAAGAGCGCGTTGAATGGTCACATTTCCCTGGTCCGTTATCTTTAGACAAAGGGCGCCGAGTTTGCCTTTGTGAAAAGATCCTTGAGAGACAGAGAGGGGAGACTGAAAGTAGGTCAAGAGAGAAAGGTATGGCTCCAGTTATCCACGCACTGGGGGTGAGGGTCCTTTGATCTGGACTCAGAAAGGCAACTGGCAAGATGACTGTTCGGAGAGCAGAACATCTGATGAAAAGGTGTGGTGGGGAGAGATGGTCCACGTGGACCAGAGACAGATAAGTCACAGGTGAGGCAAGACGAAAAGGAATGCTCGGAGCCTAAGGTCCTCTTCGAAGAGCCTCTTTGAGCTTGTTGCCCACATGCCCAGGAATGCAAGGGCTTCTGTGACCGACGGGGACACGGGATGGCCGAGGAACGTGACCTGTTAGCATTGAAGATGTACTAGTGGGTGCAAAGGA
The DNA here is from genome assembly GCF_011762595.2 of Tursiops truncatus. Classification (NCBI taxonomy): domain Eukaryota; kingdom Metazoa; phylum Chordata; class Mammalia; order Artiodactyla; family Delphinidae; genus Tursiops; species Tursiops truncatus. The sequence goes on along the minus strand of NC_133428.1, from coordinate 2,343,291 downwards.
GAAAGTCAGTTGCTCAGATGGGCTGGAGCTTCCAAGTCCCTCCACAGAAGCCAAGCTGCCCGCCTATGACAGCAAAGGGAGTGAGGCGTCACCATGTACATACAGGAGCGAAGGTTTCGCCGATGATTTTACAGATGATGAAGAGGGTGATGGGCCGGCGGTGACTCGGTGGTTCTGCACTGGGGGTGACTTCATGCCCCAGGGGACATGAGGCAGCGTCGGGAGACTTTCTGGTGGCGCAAGTCAGGGTGGGAGGGTGCGCTGCAGACCTCGAGTGAGTGGGTCCAGGGGTCCCGGCACAGCACAGCTCCCATGACAGAGAACCGTCCCGTTCCAAGTGGGCTCCAGGGATGAGGGCCTGCACATCTTTGGGGGCTGGGCTGTCTTTCCACATCCCACTCTAGGTGAGGATCCGTGTGACGGAGAGCAAGGGGGTGCAGTAAAAGAAGAGGACCACGTGAGGGTGGCTGGGTTGGCGTCTGGGTGTCCTCTGGAAGCAGCACCCGTGTTGTTTGCTCCGACGAAACTCTCACGGGATTTCTGCGGCATGTGGCCATCATGCCTCCTGTGGAACCCCACAGCTCCCGTGGGGTTTGCACGTCCCAGGCCCCTTCCCGCCCCCGATGAGTTCCTGATGCCGCAGGTTCTGCTAAGGTTTCCTCTCGTTTCCCTAAGTCCTGAGTTCTCTCGAGGTGAGCGATAGCTCAGGTGTGTGCATCCCTCGGTCTGGCCCCTTGTTCTGGCCCCGAGGACGTTGAACCCCACCCAAGGGGATAGGCCTGAGGATGCTTCTGCCCCCGGCTGCTCAGACGCGGGCAGGTTCTGTCCCTCTCCTGAGTGTTCACTTGGTAGTTCCTACGGGCGACAGAGCAGGAGTTTCAGGTGTGCATCCACCCCCAAAGTCCTCCGGCCCGTCGTTCTTGAAGGGGGTGAAATGCCGGGGCAGGGGGGTGAGTGTGCGTTGGGATGACAGCCATAGAAGGTGGATGGATTTTCCCTCCCCTCCACTGCGTTTGCTGCCACTTACTAACACCCAGAGCCGCCCCAGGCTGTGAACCATGTCTTCCTTGAGCTTGGAAAGGTTTGCATCACGCCCAACTCTACGTGTTTCCCTTTGAAAAGCCGCTACGCCGAAACTCGTGGCTAGTTTTAGAAAGGATTTGACATTGACAATTGGATTGTCCTGAAATGCCCGGTTTTTTTTTCAGTGTAGAGAACTTTCAGCTGATGACACAGAGCCTGCCTTCCATAAAGAGATGATTGTGTCTTCATTTTTCTAGACAGAGCCTATGTTTTGGTTTGGGGTAGAAAGGAGAGGTCACTGCTATCCAGGGAGAAAGAAGTGTTTGTTTTGGAAACAGACACACAGGACAGAGAGGATACAGTTCTTCGCTACGTGATATCTTAGATGCTTTGCAGCCCATGTCGTCAGGGGTGGCCAGGTCGACAGAACGTCCTCTACTGGGAGGGGGGGGAGGGTCGCAGAGAAGGAGGGTGGGCCGCCTCAGGCCAGCATCCTTCATGTCTCTCTTCCCCTTGCCCTTTGCAGGAAGATGAGGACGCTTTTGCTTCTGCTGCTGTTCATCTATGAGGCCCGGAGCCATGCGGTGTCAACGCCCAACTTCGTCCTGCTGATGGCCGACGACCTTGGCATTGGGGATCCTGGCTGCTATGGAAACAAGACCCTCAGGTTGGGTGACGTGTAAACACAGGGCTCCCTTCACGGGCCGCCGTCCTGGGATGGGCAGCGCATGTTCACAGAGCACAGGCCATGGGGAAACGTTCAGAGCCCCCCAACGGCGCACTTTCCTGTACGACTTTACGTAGACACACACAGGCGTTAGTAGGCAGGTGTGATGACTTATCTATTCGAATCACTGTTGGATGAACTCAGACGGCTCACTGGGAAGGTATTCATCATAATTCTTTCTTCCTCGCCCCCAGTCTGTGGCTTTTTTCCCATCATCATGTTTCCCTCCCTTTGGTTCGCCTCTTCTGTTTTGTCTTCTGTTTTCGGCCTCTGGCTCCGTTCCCATTGGGACCCAATCCATCCCCCCTTGTCAACCCCTCGCTGTCACCTCTGTACCTTCCTTCACCTCTGGGCCAGGCTGTGCTGGATTCTCATGCAGACACACCGGCCGGGGACAGATGTCCTGGGGACACGTGTCACGTTTGATGGTGTCAGAACTTTTCAAGGGCTAGGGGTGACTACAATGGTAGGGAAAACACAGTGGGAACCAGACTCGGACAGAGGAGGGTGTTTTGTTCCCCAGCCCCCCGGTGTAGGGCTCTTGGGTTTAGAGTTAGTCGGTCAGGGTGCAGTGGAATATTGGTCTTAGGGGTGCACTTTCTCTATGTGATCATGGGGAAATGTTGACATAACTGTGGTTCTGTGGAGAGCTTCACCTCACACGTGATGAGCGCAAACAAAATGAAAGGAGAGGGTGGGATTCACCAGAATTTTCTCGGAAGAGCTACAGATAATTAGCTGAAGCTCACAGGGACATGCTGCTGAGTGCCACGGGGTCCGATGTGTGTTCACACCACTCGCTGTAGGTCCTCCTCTTCTGTACAACATGACCGTGCGTCTCAGGACGTCTGTTTCATCGTTATGTGGCACAGCAAACAAAAATGAAGTAAATTACACTTTTTGAGAAGGACCCGGCCTGCAAGAGGCAGCCGAATGTGATGTCACTTCCAACCTGATTCTGTGTGTCAGATGTCACGTGTTATTTTTAAAATGTATGCTGACCTATGATGTTTGTTAGATTTTGTTTAAAGCACGTGCAAGGATAAGATCTGCACTCAGTGTTCTCTTAAAATTTTAATTGACCACGTATGTTTCCTTCCTCACCTTCTGCTTCATTTTGTGAAAAGTTTAGATCTCACTGTTAGGCATTTCAGACATGAACCTTGTGAGTAATTTTTCTTATCGAGGTCACAATTTATTTTTTTTTCATTTTAAGTATCATTTTAAAATACCATATGATATGAGTATTAGATATAATATTAGATATGATATCCCTAAACTTTAGTGAGATAATAGATAACTGTTCCTACTAAGGTGTCTTAATTAAAAAATCACAGTCAAGCCTTTAAGGTTCAGTGTCTGCCAATTATCCAAAAGAAAAAAAGGGTTATAAAATCCTAAGTAAGAATTCATATCAAGAATACCCTAGGGCTTCCCTGGTGGCGCAGTGGTTGGGAGTCCGCCTGCCGATGCAGGGGACATGGGTTCGTGCCCTGGTCCGGGAGGATCCCACATGCCGCGGAGCGGCTGGGCCCCTGAGCCATGGCCGCTGAGCCTGCGCGTCCGGAGCCTGTTGCTCCGCAACGGGAGAGGCCACAACAGTGAGAGGCCCGCGTACCGCAAAAAAAAAAAAAAAAAAAAAGAATACCCTAAATCTGCCTTGTCCTCCATCTTAGCATCCAGTTCTTTTATTTATTTTTTTTAATTGAAGTATAGTTGATTACCATGTTGTGTTAGTTTCAGGTGTACGGCACAGTGATTCAGTTTTCTATCAATATATATGTATATATTTATATATATATACTATGTATATATTTAGACATACATTTATATATGTAGATATTCTTTTTTTCCGACTCTTTTCCATTTTCCACTATAGTTTATTACAAGATAAAGAATACAGTTCCCTGTGTCCTACACTAAATCCTTGTTGTTTATCTATTTTATATGTACTAGTCTGTATCTGCTAATCCCAAATTCCAATTTATCACTTCCTCCCCAGTTCTTTCTGAAGGACATTTTCCATTTTACGTTTTATAATATCACACCTCAAAAGAGTCAGATTTTTCAGTGGCCAGTCTAGGCACTAGGGGGATTAAGTCAAATATACAGACAGCCTCAGTGTTCTCAGAATCTTGTAATTTAAGGCCAAAGCAAAGTGGAAATGTTGAGAATTAAAGGCATAAGTTAAACTAATAGATGAGCGAGCAGCTTGACATTACAGTGCAATGCCGTGATCTTCCCCTTCGAGCTATGCATTGTTACAGGACTAGCCTGTGGGCGCTGAACCAGGGAAGCAGTGGCGTCACAACGGAACAAGATACGTGCCCCACGCCACAGGCAGAAGTCTTGGAGGGGAGTGCCGTTAGCCACTCCGTCCCTTTACAGGGAGGAAGCTGCCGTGATGGGGGATAGGGACTGACATCCTACAGATGGAACAGGCCTCTCCCGCAGGACAAGGAGGCCATGGCAGGGTGGGGGGAGTCCCATCTATGCTCAGAACTGAAGTATAGAAGATGAGCAGCCTGGCAGAGAGGCAGGCGCTGGGGCTCCCACTGGAGGATAAGGGATCGTCACTCAGCGTGAACCCAGCCCTGAAGGAACTTCCCCTCTGAATGCATAGGAAGTCTGGCATGATTTCCTAAGGTGATGGACCACACCAGTCCTGGATAAGAGGTGGCAGGATGGCTTGTCCTGCATAAGGCGTCATCCTAGAAGTCAGCCCATAAATGAGTGTTTCTTTAGCGGAAAAAAAAAAAGACACCCAGAGGGTGTGCGTGTCTCACGGCATGTCGTGTTTCCATGTTGCTGTGTCCCTTTTCCCTGGAGTCTGTGACCCCTTTGTTACCGATCCCTGGTAAGTGCACCTGGAGCCCATCGTCCCTTTCCCCGGACGGTGCCGTCACCCTGTTCTCCCTGGGGCCATGTGGAAAGTCGGCAGAGCCTGGTGAGAACTGGTTAGGAGCTTCTCTTTGGCTGTAGTTGGCAAGAGAAGAGTCAGGCTGCTCCCAGAGCTTTCTCGTTTGGGACACGGAGGTAGCTGGTGGGGGGCATAGGTGACGGAGGACAGAGACCTTGACCCTTGCCCCTCCCGCTTCTCAGAGCAGCCCCTTGGAAGGACTTGGCTTCTCTCCTAAATCAGCAGCTCAGAGCCCCCAGGGGGGCATGGGTGGGCCCCTGGAGAGGGCAGACCTGGATGACTTCATCCTCAGTGTGGTTCTGTTGTCACTCTGAGTCTCAGTGCTGTGTCCCCTTCCTTCCCCCGTCCCATCGCAGTTTCCCTGGATAAGTGACAAGCAACTCACTGTACAAAGCCAGAGAGAAAGCTTTCTTTTCAGGGTCACGAGGAATGACCTGAGTCTTTGTTCCAGGACTCCCAATATCGACCGCTTGTCCAGAGGGGGAGTGAAGCTCACGCAGCACCTGGCAGCATCACCCCTGTGCACACCCAGCAGGGCGGCCTTCATGACGGGCCGGTATCCCATCCGCTCAGGTACCCAACGTCCTGGTTCCGTCGCTGCGGCCCTGGTCCACCTCCCAGTCCTAGGGCTTCCCCTGTCCTAATGGTGGGTTTCTCCTGGCTTAGGAATGGCATCTCGGTCCCAAGTGGGAGTTTTCGTCTTCTCCGCCTCTTCGGGAGGACTTCCCCACAGTGAGATTACATTCGCCAAGCTCCTGAAGAATCAAGGCTATTCCACAGCTCTGATAGGTATGGGCAGCTGGTGGGGGGGGGGGGGGCGGCGGTGCGAGGACCTGGGTGAGTGGGAAATTGGGGAGGGCATGAGAGCAGCCTTCTTGAAGATGAACTGACTGATAGCGTTTGCACAACTGTAAGTAGGGGAGAAATTATTGCAATGCTAAGTTCAAACACCATGCGTCTATATGTGCTATTGGAATGTGTAGATGTGTGTCCTTATATATGTACGTGTGTGTATGTGTGTGGATGGATGATGGATGGTGAAATGGATAACTAATCATGCACACACACAGCATGCAAAACTACACACACACACACACACACACACAAACACACACACCATACTATTGATAAAGGTTTACATTTTACGTTTCAGTACTAAAATTGCGTCTGAATTTTTCTCAGTTGACATTCCCACTGATTTTATCCCCTGGGTAGGAACGAATCCTTCTCCCCTTTCACTTGATAAACTTGGGTCTATGCAGGTCATCAGAGGAACCCTAGAACATCTCATGGGAGCAAAATAACCGGTCTCTTTCCTCCCACATTTTGTCAAACCACCATCACTTTTTCTCTGTATTTAGTGATACAGTCACATTTCAATTTTTTAAATTTATTTATTTTTTTTTTTTGCGGTACGTGGGCCTCTCACTGTTGTGGCCTCTCCCGTTGTGGAGCACAGGCTCCGGACGCGCAGGCTCAGCAGCCAGGGCTCACAGGCCCAGCCGCTCCGCGGCATGTAGGATCTGCCCGGACCGGGGCACGAACCCGCGTCCCCCGCATCGGCAGGCGGACTCTCAACCACTGCGCCACCAGGGAAGCCCTCATTTTTATTCTGTTTTTTTATTTGGCCACACTGCGTGGCATGCGGGATCTTAGTTCCCCGACCAGGGCTCGACCCCGTGTCACCTGCAAGTGGGAGCCCGGAGCCTTAACCACTGGACCTCCAGGAAAGTCCCGGACAGTTCACATTTTATAAGAAGTGTTTATAGGTGTTTACAATAATTACTGAGTTATGAGTATGATTTCCTCATGCCTCAGGGGTAGTTTTTACATATGGATTCATTTCCACTTCTGACATTTCAGGGACAAAATCAAGTTGGTTTTAAGACTTTCCTTTTAAGGAAATGTCTTTAGAAAAAAACACATGTCCCCCAAAAACATTGGTGTTCATCTATGTAGTTTTGTCTCCTGCCTATGAAGTATGTGAGGTGTGTGTCTTTCATTTTATTTGTATTTTTTCCAGTCACTGAATCCCCTCTTGTTTTCTGGTGGAGAGAGTGGTTCCTACCCTACCGTTTTTGGAAACGGAGGTGGAAACGGTAGAATGGTTTTGGCTGATGAATATGCAGAAAGAGGCCGCCTTCCAGCATGCGCAACTCAGAAGCTGACCTTCGTGTCGGGGTGCTCATGGGGACTAAACATGCCACCTGTTTGTTTGTCTGCTCAGGGAAGTGGCACCTTGGCACCAGCTGTCACAACAGAACGGACCTCTGCCACCACCCCTTGAGCCATGGCTTCGACTATTTCCACGGGCTGCCCGTGACCAACCTGCGGGACTGCAAGCCGGGAGAAGGCAGCGTGTTCACCAGGGCCTTAAGGCTGCTGGTCTTCCTCCCCCTGCAGGTCATCGCCATCACGCTGCTGACCCTGGCCGTGCTCAGGTGCCTGGGGCTCATCCAGGTTCCCCCCTGCATCTTCTTCTGCCTCTTCTTCCTGGCCGCCCTGGTCCTCGGCGGCCTGCTGTGCTTCCTGCATTACTTCCGGCCCCTGAACTGCTTCCTCATGAGGAACCGTGACATCACCCAGCAGCCCATGTCCTATGACAACCTCACGCAGAGGCTCACAGCGGACGCGGCCCAGTTCATACAACGGTAGGTATCGCCTCCCAGCCTGATGCTGCCTGGGACACATGTCATATGCTATTTCAGGTGTTTCCATGGAGGTGGAGGAACCGGGGTGGCCTTTTGAGCCATGTTTCCCCTTCTGTGGTTGGGAGATTTCTCCAGCTGGGCGTGTATTGGGCGGTGGGGGGAGTGGGTCGGGAATTGCCATGACCTGGGCTCCCCCCAGAGATGTTTTGCCAGTTTCCCGCACGTCCTCTGCTTATGAGGCCATGCCCCAAAAATGTCTGGGTGACAACAGGGACCTTAAGGCATCACCACGGTCTTTACTCTTCAGGTGTGTGATTAAGAGAGGAAAGGTCATGTGTATTGTTTACTGTAGATGTTATACGACATAAACAACGTGAGGAGATCCGCAATATTCTGGGCACGTTTCCGAGCAGAGCAACTCTGAGAGTCAGCTGGGTGAAGCAGATGATCTCTTGGGAGTCTGTTGGGGCCTCTTGAGTTTGTAGATTTGGTGTTTGCGGTCAGCGAAGGGGGTAGCCATCCACGGAGGGCTTCACAGCAGTCTGTCTCAGGAACACTTGCTGTTAAAAACGAACAAAATTGTTTTGTTGCCTTTAAAAGTTTAGAGGATAGTCCTATAGAGAAAGGTGGGAACGCAGTGTGAAAATCAGATGTTTGGCCTTGGTGGTTGCTTGCCCTGCCCACGAGAGCAGGTCTGTTCAGGCACCAGAGAGTGGAGGAAGCTGGCAACATGGCGTGATGAAGGACATATTGATAATTCGATTCTTAAGAGAAAGGGGAAGATGTTCAGCTGGCCAGCACGCTGGTGAACATCTGTGTCCGTCCGTGATTTTGAACCTGGAGACACTGTGGAGCTATCAGTGCTCACGGTCAGCCTACCCCTCGGCCCGCACGGCCAGAGGCGGCCATAACTTGAACGGACACCCGCCTCGTGGGCGTGGCGCTTGGCGCAGATCTGTCCCTTGTGGGATTGCCTTTGATAGCTCAGTACGTGGTGGCGTAGAAAATTGGATCGTTGGAACTTCCCACAGGTAGACCAAGAAGGGAAGAGGGGAAAAGCTCTTGACTGTAGGTGGAGAACTGTGAGTCCTCAGACTTTGTGTAGGGAGGTGCTGGGGTCCTGGCTGAATCTGAACATTGCCAGTCTTACATTGAGAAATTCCTACGGAGAGTAGTTCTAAGGTAAGGCTTTGCCTCTCCCTGTTAACAAGCTCCCCTAGAGTTCTAAACTCCTGTAGAACACTCTGAGAAATACTAGAGCATCTGTGGGTTTTTGCTGTTAGAGAACGGCACCATCGCTAAGCTGCCTAGATTTTTCTAGAAGGCGGTGCTAACATGATCTACTGCAGAAGCTTCTGAACTTCGTAAGACATACATTTTACACCATCATCCAATGAGATGTCATACACAGATGTTTAACCGAAGCAAAAGTTTCCAGAAAGGATTGATTTCTTCATAGAGTGATCACTTCTGATACTTCCTGATTCCCTTCTGTTTTATTATTTCTTTTTAATTATCTGGTTGTGACACGAAATGAATGTCATGACTCAACAGTGGGTCCCAGTCTGCATGGCAGACAAAGCTTTTACCTCATGGGTGGGCCTTACAGTGTTTTACGAGTAAGAGAACGGCCCTTCCCAGGTACAGTGGCGCTCTGTGGATGGCAGCCCTACCCGTTTAAGCCACAATACAACCGTCTGCTGTTTGGCAAACTTGCGGAAGCAGCGGAACCCTCTCCTGTCCCTGTCCATTGACTAGCAGTCCCTCAGAAACCTGTGGGGAGGGGGTGAATAATAACGCTCCTGATAAAATCACAGGCTTCAGGAGTGATCCTCAACGTCCAGGGTGAGGCACATCTTGACAGCATGTGGTGTTTGGACACAGATGATCGAATCTCTAGGCTATATGAATATTCATATGATTAGGAGGAATTTTAATGGGTTCCTTGGCGTATGACTTTGGGACGGGATCGAAACAAATTTGATTAGCCTAAGGGTATTGAACCTCAACCAGTTCATCTTTGTTTAACTTTAATTTCATTTATTTTTTATTGACGTGTAGTTTATTTACAATGTTGTGTTCCTTTCAGGTGTACAGCAAAGTGATTCTGTTACATATACTATAGATATACTATGTACATATATAAATTCTTTCCCAGATTCTTTTCCATTATAAGTTATCACAAAATATTGAGTAGAGTTCCCTGTGCTCTACAGTAGGTCCTTGTTGTTTATTTGTTTTATGTATAGTAGTGTGTATCTGTTAATTGCAAACTCCTAATTTATCCCTCCTCCTGCCCTTTCCCCTTTGGTAACCGTAAGTCTTTTATGTCTGTGAGTCTGTTTCTGTTTTGCAAATAAGTGCATTTGTATCACTTTTTTAGGTTCCACGTAGAAGTGATGTCATATGGTATTTGTCTTACTCTGTCTGGCTCACTTCACTTAGTATGATAATCTCTAGGTCCATCCATGGTGCTGCAAATAGCATTCTTTCATTCTTTTTTATGGCTGAGTAATATTCCGTTGTATACTTGTACCACATCTTCTTTATCCATTCATCTATTGATGGATACTTAGGTTGCTTCCATGTCTTGGCTGTTGTAAATAGTGCTGCAGTGAACATTGGGGTGCATGTTTCTTTTCAAATTAGCGGTTTCATTTTTTCTGGATATATGCCCAGGAGTGTGATTGCTGGGTCATATGGTAACTCTATTTTTAGCTTTTTAAGGAACCTCCATACTGTTTTCCATAGTGGCTGCATCAACTCGCACTACTGCCAGCAGTGCAGGAGGGCTCCCGGGCTCCCTTTTCTCCACACCCTCTCCAGCACTTTTTTTTTTTTTTTTTTTTTTTTTTTTTGCGGTACTTGGGCCTCTCAGTGTTGTGGCCTCTCCCGTTGCCGAGCACAAGCTCCAGCCGCGCAGGCTCAGCGGTCATGGCTCCTGACGCGCAGGCTCAGCGGTCATGGTTCCTGACGCGCAGGCTCAGCGGCCATGGCTCACGGGCCCAGCTGCTCCGCGGCATGTGGGATCTTCCCGGACCGCGAACCCGTGTCCCCTGCATCGGCAGGCGGACTCTCAACCACTACGCCACCAGGGAAGCCCTCTCCAGCATTTATTGTTTGTAGACTTTTGGTGATGGCCATTCTGACCGGTGTGAGGTGATACCTCATTGTAGTTTTGATTTGCATTTCTCCAATACTTAGCGGTCCAACCAGTTTATCTGGATTGTAATGGGGTTTCTGCAGTTTTCTTCCAGAACTAGATATTTAGGATGCTCTAGCAACACCATAGTGGGAGGTTATGCTTATTGAATTATTTGAAAAGGGTTTAGTCTTTAAATAGGTGATTCTAATGTAAACGACTATTGCCCACATTGGAGCAATGCATAAATTGGTCAGTATTAGGGACAGTACTACCATGTGTGTACCATGATGTCATTCACACCACAACCTTCTCATATACATTATCTGAAGATTCAAAGATTTTAAACATCTAGGTAAAATCATCCTTGGGTAACATCGTCTTCCTGTGTTACAGGAGATATCTGATTTGCTGAATTGTTATTTTCAGGAATCTAGAGAGAATTGCCTTAATATGGTACCAAAGAATCATAACAGACTGTGACACTATCATATTTATAAAAATTTTTTTCAGGGATCTGAAGACATTTAAATGTGTGTCTCTTTGACCAGAGTGTCCTGAGAAATTTAGGCAGGCCTGACGAGCTCTGTGAGACATGGATTCAGGGCTACTCAGAAGCAGAAGAAGGAAAACCTCATCCAAGCAATAACGGTGTTTGTGAAGTTTATTCAAATGCTCTTGAATCAAAATTTTCCGATTGAAACCAGTGCTTTATTTCAGTGTATTGATCTAAAAACCAGTTTTGGGGTACACAGCTCTCCCTGGGTTCATTTGTCAAAGGTGATGAGGAAAATGATTCAAGCTCTCATTTCTAACATTTATATTCTCTCTCTGAGCCTTGTGGATGAAATGATTTATACTCAGACGTTTGTTCTCGAGATACTAACTTGCGATGTGAAGATACAGATGACAAGGGCATGAGGGGATGATGCTTTATTGGTTTGTGACTGTCTCAGATGACGTCTGCTGAACCAAATTTAGGTACGTGCCCCAGGATTACAAGCAGGTGTTTCCAAGTTGAGGAGAGTGACGGTGTGGAATATATAACTGTGCACTCCACGATCCCTCACCCTAATTTACTCTTTTAGGGATAGAACTTATCTCGGGAAGATGCTTCTACTATTAGAGACCTAGATAATTAGCTCAACACTTGTTCTAAGCTGTACAGTAATTCGAGACAGGTCATCCTAAACACACTTTAATTAGCAAGAAATCCTTGTTGCTCTGACAGGAAAGGAATGACCTGTAGATTTCTTAGAGATACTTAATCCTCCTTATATGCCCTGAATGAAGGGCCCTTCAGTCTTTCCAGCTTTCTCCCTGGTCATGACTCTCATCCATGCTTTGTAAAACAGATCCAGCTTGGGTGCCCAGCTAGGGATGTGTTCAAGTTTTAGCAGATACTGGTTAGATATACGCCAGGCACTGTGGCTATACACGTATTCTTGGTCACGTTTCATACCCGTCACGTCTTACGTGCTACAAAAGGACCCTGGAAGATGGGTGAAGAGATGTCTTCTTGTGGAGGAATTTGAGGCTCAGAACTTTGGAGTGAGAGCAAAAGCCCCACAGGGCATAGTAGATAGCGGGTTAGAACCCATATCTAACTCTCTGTGAGGGCTCTCCTGAGCGGACCATAACAAGCTTGCTGCCTTCCTTGCTGCCACATATACTCTGCAGACTTACCAGTAAGGTTCGAGTGTGGATTATTTGGAAGGAGACTAGGAAATTCAATACCCCTTCTCCAGATGGAAACGTCCGGGTCCCATGCCCCCAAAGGAGAACACACCTGGGAATTCTTAGATAAACTCATGTTCGTAGTACAATCCTTAACCGTGGCAAGCATTCCGAAAAGATAAAGGCTACGTGGTGACGGGTGAATTTAGCAAGTTAATTTTGTTCCCAAGGTAGTTTTTTAGTTCAGGTTGAACTGCATTGAAAAAGGTGCGATGTCAGCGGGTGGAAAGAGATTCACGTTTCCCATCATCCTTCATAGAGAGAGGCGAACCCGGGTCATTTCTGCCATGGCAAGAGCCATATTTGTTGGCCCCTTCCCTCCCTAAAGTCACTGAAACCGGCGTTCCGTTGCTAGAAAAAGCATTTCAGTTGAAAGGAACCACTGTGTGTTTCTCTGCCAGTAAAGACACCCTCACTCTGAAGAAATACTCCAAAGTGGTGACTTTATACAAACCCACGTAATTTGTATAGTTTAGGGTATCCAGTTACTGGATTCATAAATGCATATGAAATCTACCAGGAGTGTTCTGTTCTCCAGGTCCTGGTTTATGGGAGTTGCATTGACATTACACACAGACACACAGACACAGACACACACACACACGTGTGTGTGTCTGTGTGTGTGTGTGTGTGTTTGTAGCTTTAAAGCCTATAATCAAAAGTGAAATCAATGCTAACCATTTTCAGGTAAGCTCATTTTCAGATATTTCTTGTGCTTCATGGAAGTGTCCTTTAGGGTCTACCAGAAAACAAGTCCAAAAGCTGGAGATGACATAGAGTTCTACTTTTCATTGGATTCCCCAGAGTTGTAAGATCCCCTTTTTCTAACTTTACCAAACCCTGATCCCTGACCTCTCCCCACAGGGAAGCCACGTGACATCAGAATTATGGGGAGTATGAGTGACTGCGGGCAGTAACATCCACAGGGAAATGTCCTGCCCTTGGTGGGGAGTCACGGGGAAGAGCCCCCCACCCCAGACCTTTGCTGTAGTCCGCAGTTTTATAGTAAATAAATACGCCTTTGTACAAGCATCGCTTGTGTCCTGGTAACGCCCTCAGACCTGTGACAGCTGATAAACGTATCATCGGATATCTGACCTTTTATCCTGTCCTAGTGCTGTCAGCGTTCTGCACACTCAGGGTCCCGAGATGCACTTACAGGGCACCTCCAGCCTAGCCTTTCACCTTGCCAGCGGGGCTGTGGTCTCAGTGGCAGTGATGAATAGCTGTGATGGGACACAAAGCTTCTTTGAAGCAAAGGAATCATTTCATTAGTTTAAGCCAGAAAAGAATAGGGGCGCCATTGACTTTAGTTCTTGGTGAGAAAAGTACATCAGATGAAAGATGAAGGGCAACACACAGGGAGACACGCGCGTACAGACACGTTCAAAAGTGAAAAGGTTAAATAATCAAAGAATTGTCTTGTTCAGTAAGGGTAGATGCTACTTGATTGGTTTCCTTTTTTTTTTTTTAATATTTATTTATTTATTAGGCTGCGCCAGGTCTTAGTTGCAGCAGGTGGGCTCTTAGTTGAGGCATGTATGTGGGATCTAGTGCCGTGACCAGGGATCAAACCTGGGCTCCCTGCATTGGGAACACGGAGTTTTAACCCCTGGACGACCAGGGAAGTCCCTTGGTTTGTCTTCTGCCTTTCATCGGGCAGCAGGACGTGAATTTAGGAACGGGGAGTGGTTCTTTGGGCGCGCCCCTCCTTCCAGGCTGAGCAAAGCCGCAGGCGGAATGCGGTCCTGGAGGATGCTCGTCTGTAGTCATCCTGGGTCCAGGCCCACGGCATTCCTACCTGAACGGGGTCTGGATAAAGCGCGCTCGGACCTTCCCTTTTTCATCAAACCGCCAGATCTCTTTGGTGCCCCAGGATTATGACCCAAACGGGAATCAGGAGGTGTGAGCTTTGGTACGTCAGGCGTTAAGGCGCAACTACGCCGAGGCCCCGGCTGGCAACGAAATGCGCGCTGGGCGGGATGAGGCTTGGGGCCCGAGAGAACTGGATTTGGTGCAGCCCGTTCGGATGGCTGACTCCTGAGAGCTCCCGCGAGCTGCTGTCCCGAAGGAGTGCGGGTGGTACTCCCAGCATCCCAACGTTCCAGAGAAATCAGAACTACCGATCTGCGTGTGTGCGGGGGACTATTTCGGGAGATTTTTTTAAGTTGGACATTTCTCGATTTTTAAAAATATTGGCCTAGTTTTTAGCATTCGGTCCTGATGTTGAGTGAATTGCTGTGTGCTCCACGTCTTAGAAGGGATCCCCATTATACTCACGTCCCTGGTTCCCTCTGGCGAAGCGTGAGGGTGGTCTGCTCACATCCTGCATGTGCTTCTTTCGTGGATCCAGGCTGGGAGGGAACCTGTAGAATAGATGACCTATCTTTATATCGGGCATCCACCTACTGACAGAGGTATCCCAGACAGGGCAGATTTCCTGGGATGGGGTAACACAGGCAGTCTTGTTTGTTTCCCTTGGAGGGTCCATTCAAGGGGGCACACCCCCATGCTGTTGTACCCCCATCCTTTTAGGGCACTCCTGAGCACCTGGCATGATTACTCAGCCATACTTCCTCTACCTGCTTCCAGGACAAGTCACGATGACCCCTTCGGCGAGGCAGTCCCCACTCATCGCCCACCTGCATTGTCCCCAGAGATAGTCTATGAGGATCCTTGTGTCCACTTAACTGGGCGGGGGGCCTTCTCCCGAGAGGAAGGGGCTCCGTCTAGAAAGCTGAGAGTGGACAGGGCCTCTCGTCAGTTTGTCGTGAGCCTGTCATCTTTGCCAGGGACCAAGCATAGACTTGAAGGAGGGGGACACGAGGAGGAAGAAGACAAGAAACAGAAGCAGGAGGAGAAGAAGCAGCAGAAACAGAAGTGGAAGCAAAAACAGAAGAAGCAGCAAAAACTGAAGAAGCAGCAGAAGCAGAAACAGAAGTAGTTTGGAAATCCGTCTTCTTCCCTAGTGTCAAATCTCCTATTACAACGATTTTCATAGCTTCTTCTTTCCTACTCCCTGAAGCATAAAGAAATTTGACTTTTTTTCCTACAGATGTTCAATACCTCCGGATTAGGATACTTAACGAACGAACGCCAGGTAATTTAAAGCCGGAAGCATCAAAGAATCTTCCCACCACCTGTTCTGGAATGGGGCGTGTGGCTGACCTCAAGCCCTTTGATTGAAGTCCAGCTGTGCGTGGAGGGTTGAGCCCGATGATGGATGGTGTCTCCAGTCGGGCGTCCTCACTGTACCCCACTGTGGGTACAAAGCCATATAATCTATAGGAGTCGCACAGAGTCACAGGCAAGGCTGTCTGTGAAGGATCGTCTCACAGAGAGAGCCCGTCCTGAAGCCTCACAGATGAGGCCATCGTGGGGAAGCTAGGGTGCTTGTGGGGAAGCAGGGGTGCTTGTCAGAGCTGGGGGGATGCCAGCATGACTAAAGTCAGGGCAGCATCACAAATCTCGTTACACAAACCGACTTCCACACCCGGGTATCTATTTCTTTTCCCTCTGTGTTTGTGGGGGGAAAGGCGGCTTTCATGGTTTTCCTGTCTTCGTTTTTATATTGAAGATAGATCTTCGTTTTTCTGTGGTTTTGAAAGTAGCATGTGCTACTTTAAAAAATCAAAGCAGTATAAAAATATAAAGAAGTAGAAAGTTAAAAGTGTTCCCAGGTTTTCCCCCGTCCCAACTAATCGTCATCCTATTAGTGGTATCTTTCAGTTAGCGGTAAAAATCCATACAGTGGGGTTTTTGTTTTAAAAAATGTATTCTGAAGTGTTCAGTGACTCGTTTGGGACCACATGCCGTAGAAAGTGTGCTTTTGAAAGCTCACCAGGTAAGGACACAGGTTACGTCTCTGCCGTCGTCCACTGCTGTATCTGAATAGCACCCAGGGGACAGTGGCTCAGACACCGACGCATTTATGGAAAGCGCACGGCAGGAACTTCTGGAATCTCTGTCTCTCTCTCCAGGAGTGAGTCCTGACCCCTACCAGGTTGAGATTCACTCTCCTTCTCTGTATCCATCCTCTGATGTGCTCCATCGTGGAACTTAAAGCAGCTGAGACCAATTATTGATGGTCTTGTCTGAACTGTGGGCTGCTGATGGCAGGAGCCGGTCCAGCTTAGCTTTATATTTTTAGTGCGTGGAGTCACGTGGGCAGAATAGATGTGAAAGGCCTGGATGGATGAAGGGAACAGCCAGGCGTGTCCATCTCTGTGCGTACAGAGTGGTGGTCACACGGACTCCGGCTGGGTGACTGTTGACAGCGCTACCTGGTTTATGCCTTCGTCTAATCACCAGCATCTGAGGGGTCTCGGGAGGAATGCACAGACGTCCCTAGTTGCATTCCTGTCATTCCCGACGCTGACTCAACTGGGGACACTCGGTGAATAATCAAGGTCAGACTTTGAGAAGAGGAACACGGTATGCAAGACCGTGGCAGACAGAAAAAGTAATAATAATAATGTCATAGCCGTCTTCTTGCCTAGGTTTCACTCACGCGTGGACGGGATGTAAATCTTTTTGACTCTGAGATTGGAGTGATTGCAGGTTGCCGGGAAGGTGCAGAGCTGCCTTCTGTATTGGTAACAAATAGAGGGAAGGCATGTAGCAGCTGAAAGTTCTATCTTTTCACACAGCGTGCGAGACAGTGGCAATAAATTTTCAAGAGAGTTGTTTACTGAAGCAGCTAATAAAAAAGGAGCTAAGCAGTTATGGAGAGATCTCCCTCCCGCCAACTTGCTCCAGCGTCATTTAGTTTTCAAGGTCGTAGAGAGAAGAGAGACCTGGGCCTTCTGAACGAGGGACGATGGCCTTTCCTGCGCTCTTGAAGGATAAGGCTGAGCAAGGGTTCCTCCCCCCACACCAGCGATCAAGCTGTCAGTCACATCTCAGGGTGTGTGCAGGGCAGTAATGGTGGATGTCTGTCCAGCCCACATGCCCGTGCTACACTGATCACACCTCTGTTCCCGGAGGGTAAATCTTCGTGGTTCGGAGTTTGTGCAGCTGGGTACGCTTCCCTAAATGTTCCAGGGTTGGGTTTTGTGTATAAAACCTCAGCAGTCTTCTTGGACACCTGGCACCTTGGCTGGTATCTGTCACGGGCAGTCTACTGGATGCCAAAGAGATTATAGAAAAATAAATCTGTACATAGGGGCGTATTTATAATCAATGCATGAATGGCCCTCTCCCCTTCCACCCAGGGTCCCCCTACATCACAAGACAGAAATCACATCCCGTGGTCATTGATTAAGCCCCAAAGGGGTACCTCTTGGACTCAGCTCACCTGTTCTTCCTGCCCTCTTTATGAAGGATGTTTGTCTTGGGCTCCCTTGTTTGCTTGTTGCCCCCACTTTATCCTTTGTTTTTTCATCCTCACCTCACGTTTTCAAATGCCTTCGTCTCATGATCCCTGTGATTATAAAATGCCGATAATGTTGGTGGCTGCCTCTTTCCTCAGTTTTCTTATTTTTTTTCCAAGCTGTTGGGCGTGCAGTAGCTCATCCTTCTCTGCCAATCACATCCTGCATTTTTTTTTTTTTGTTTTGCGGTACGCGGGCCTCTCACTGCTGTGGCCTCTCCCGTTGCGGAGCACAGGCTCCGGACACGCAGGCTCAGCGGCCATGGCTCACAGGCCCCGCCACTCCGTGGCATGTGGGATCTTCCTGGACCGGGGCATGAACCCGTGTCCCCTGCATCGGCAGGCGGACTCTCAACTGCGCCACCAGGGAAGCCCACATCCTGCATTTTAAGTTATGACCATGTACATGCTTGGGAAATGGAGTTTTTAAGCTTCCTTGTCTATTTTCCTTAATGGTCTAAAGATAAATGGGAGAGCAGAGGAGCCTCAGGTGGCAGTGAAATTGTACCCATTCGTAATGTAACGAATGGGTACATTCGTTATTTTGGGACGAGTATGAAGAGTGAGATTTTATGTTCCTTTTGGGAAATCCAAGCCAGTTTTTAGCGCCCTAATCTGCTTCTTGAGAAGGAGGTACAGTGTATCCAGTTGTGAGGAAACGTGCGCCCAGAATGACTAGGGTGGAAATTGAACAGGCCTCCTGTGTGGCCAAAGTCCATGGTGTCCCATGGCTTAGTCTCACTTCTTTCAGGGTCTTCAAGGGTATGTACCCTTTGAGGTAGCCAAGGGATGCCTTGGGTACACACGCTCATGCAAATATCATCAGATCGGATGACAGCCCCTGTGCATCTGTCTGCACGTGAATATCTCTTCTTTTCTTTCTGAGAGGCAACAGTGAGATTTATACAACAGAGGTGGTGGGTTCTAATTCTCCTGCCTTCAAACTCTAGTTACTGAGAGAAGTGGGGCAAGACACTTATAACCTTTTTTTTTTTTTTTTTTTTTTTTTGCTATCCTAGTTGTGAAATAATAGCAGTATTTCTTCATTTTATACTCTTGTAAAAGAAAAAAAAAATGTGACAGAATTCATCTCCCAGCGCTGGAAATATAAAACACTATTCAAGTAATCAACAACAAGTTGCTGAATTTGCTGTTTTCAGAGAACAGGAAGTGCCCGACTCACTCATAGTGTGTTCTTTTGTGTTTATTTTCTGTTCCCAAAAGCGAGCGACCTTGAAAGTGTGATACTCAGTAGATGTGAGCAGTTGACCCACAAGTGCGGTAGGAGCTGAAGGAACCCAAGTTGTATTCACATTAGGAAATTGAAAATGAATTTAGAGGCGTGTCATCCATTTATTTATTAAAGGTAAAGTTACGGCATTTGTGAGACCCAGTTGTAAATTTGAAGTGGTTTTGGTTATCATGAGGGGTTAGGTTAGTAAGTAAACACATACAAGCAACGTTGCTTGAATTAAATAGATTCTTCCTTTAGAACCTTTGCTCGTTGTTTGAATTAAATAGATTCTTCCTTTAGAACTTTTGCTCAATGGCCAAGATGTCGAACACAGCGTGTGATTCCTCCAAAACAGCCAGAGACTTTTGACTTAGGTTAGAAGTTTGGAGATATAGATCTACATATATAGGTAGACACACACACAGACACATATGTGTGTGTGTGTGTGTGTATAAAATATTTATACATATATGTGTATATATATTATTTTGTATATATAAAATATATATACACGTATATATATATATATTTTTTTTTTTACATGAACCACGTTGCATTCATGAGTCCCAAGTAGTTCACTAAAGGTCTGGGTGGTACTTTTGAAGCTGAAAGAGCTAATGCAATATTTCATTGAATAACAGAGGTTTACGGAAGTGATGCTACCTGCCAGGTGTTGTGCTGGTGCCGGAAATCCACAGATGTAGATGACATGCCCCAGCCTGTGGTCTAGTGGGAGAAGGAGAGCATATAAGTGATCCTTGGGGAGACCAGCAGATGCTTTATCAGAAATTACATTCATTCACCCATTAGTGCATTCATTCCCTTCTTCATTTATGCCCTGATAGCCTTCAAAAGGGCACTCACTCAGTATTCCCTTTTAGCCAGAAAGGAATTGCTGATGGTCGCCTGGAATAAGGTATAGGAGAAGGCTATTGCATGAAACTGAAACACAGCAACTGAGTGCATTTCTCAGAGGTCCACTAGATGTCAAGCGGAAGTGATGTGACTAATTGATCCCTTTGAGCAGACTCAGGTGTGAACCCCCAGACCTCCCTACAGTAACCATGCTGCCAGGCAGTTGTCCCAAGGACCACATGTGCACAGTGACTTTTAACGCTCCAGGGACTTATAATGCTCCAGCATCTGTGCTTTCTCAACAGTTCCACCAGACTAGGTTTAGGTGTACTCTGAACTACGAAAAGCTTTTGCAATACCATCCGTCTCTCTCAACTAAAGTATAGATTGAGGCCAGTTCAGAGGATGTTCCATTCAACGTCCAAAATTCAGTATTGACAGTGGAGTGTTCCTGCCAGGAGACTTGTTCTCTAGTAGGAGGTGTGCAACATGACAGCACACGAAGTTGAACTGGCTTTGAACTGTGGATCTAAGTAGTTGACAACTCAAGATAGTGTCCTTACTAGGTAGGAGCGTGTGCGCACGCGCGTGTGTGTTTTCCAGAAAGAATACGGTTTTGTAGGTGCTTCAATTCATATAAATTTCAGAGAGAGAGGGAAGAATAGAATTCAAGAAAAAAGTAGGTCATTCTCCAATACATTTTTTTTTTTCTGAGTTGTCTCTTTGGAGAATATCTCAAGGACGTAGCACATCAGTCTGCTGAACTGTAGAGGGTACAATGATTACCTATGGAGAGAGACTTGCCATCCCCCAAATAAGAGATTCAGTATTCGGCATCATTCAGTGGTGTTTTCTAAATTTTCAAACTGTATCGTGTAATCATAGGTTGATCCTAATCAGAATGGTGGCCATATCTTCTTTATCCATTCATTCGTTGATGGACACTTAGGTTGCTTCCATGTCTTGGCTATTGTGAATAGTGCTGCTATGAACATACGGGAATGGATGAGGAAGCTGTGGTACGTGTATACAATGGAATATTACTCAGCCACTAAAAAGAATGAAATAATGCCATTTGCAGCAACATGGATGGACCTGGAGATTATCATACTAAGTGAAGTAAGTCAGAAAAAGACAAATATTATATGATACTGCTTATACATGAAATCTTAAAAAACTGATACAAATGAACTTATTTACAAAACAGAAGCAGACTCACAGACTTAGAGAACAAACTTATGGTCACCAGTGGGAAAGGGTAGCAGGGAGAGACAGATTGGGAGTTTGGGATTGACACGTACACACTGCCATATTTAAAAGAGATAACCAACAAGGACCTTCTGTATAGCACAGGGAACTCTACTCAGTATCCTGTAATAACCTAAATGGGAAAAGAATTTGAAAAACGACAGATACAGGTATATGGATAACCGAATCACTTTGCTGTATGCCCGAAACTAACACAACGTTGTTAATCAACTATATTCTGATACAAAATAAAAATTTTTGTAAAGTTCACTGCCATTAAGTCGGAGCTGATTTAATTTTCCTCAGTTCGTATGCTGAATCTGATATTATCGTTTGAGACTGAAAATTATACATGCCATCTTTTTTAACCAAGGGAATAAACATTTTCACTTTCAGAATAAAAAACAAGCAAGCGGCAACGGTGGCCAACATGTTTATTTTGCTCTTGGATGTTGGTTTTTTTTTCAGGAACGCTAAGACCCCTTTCCTGCTTGTCCTGGCTTTCCTGCACATGCATACGGCTCTCTTCTCTTCGAAGGACTTTGCCGGCAAAAGTAAACACGGCGCTTATGGAGATGCTGCCGAGGAAATGGATTGGAGTGTCGGTATGTGTCCCTTTATCTTCCAGTCTGTCCTTCAGATGTGACTGAGGCTTTTCCTGCTTCTATCTTACTTCCTCTGAGTTTCCACCTATGTCCCCGATGCCTTTAGAGACAGCACGTGCTTTTTGTTTTTGTGTTTCAAAAACACTAACTGTGAAAGGTAAGCAGAATACAAAACGCATCTCAGCCCCGAGTCCATGCTTGTGTTTACCAATGGATACAGCAGCAAGAGGAGTCTGCGTCTGTGGGCTGGTGATCAAAGAGATGAACGAAGAAAAGGAATCAAAGCATGAATCCTCATCACCACTTATGCTTTTAGCGATTCAATGTGCACAACCCCTTGTCTGTAGCGAAGTTAAGCACAAGGCAGATTCGGGAGGCAGAGGCCTCGCCATGGGCTACGGCCTTGGTGAGTCTCCGTGCAGTAGCCCTGGAGTCTTCCATGGATGCCGCGAGCCCCGCTGTGTTTCCTTCTTCTGCAGCTTGTGTTCTTCTTGCTGCATCTGTGAGGACGGCAGGAATTGCCTTGCTCTCTGTGTCCCTTCTCCCTAAGCAGGTTACCCTGTTTCTGAGAAACGTAGCATGTTTTTCAGAGGTACTGGGAAGCCTTCCTTCTGAGGTTTCCTTTTTAAACGGTGTCTTGCACATCGACGCGAGATCACGGTGACCGTGCTTTCTTCTGCACAGCTAAGCCGTCTCGGGTCTATTGCACAGAGTGTGGAGGAAGCCAGAGTATGTGGGTTAAGCAAAGGGATGGAAAATCAGTGGGTTCTGAACTTTGCATTCAATTCCTATCTATCCCAGAGATGTCTCTTATGGTGACATTGCTCGCTCCATCTGGACAAAATTGGACAGAATTGAGCAAATGGCACCCGTGAACAGGTTGCTTAAGATTTTTGCATATTTCCTTTCTTTTCCTTTCCTCCCCCCACCCCTCGCCCCTCTTGTTCTTCCTTCCTTTTCTCTTTATGCCCTGGATTGATAGTTTTTTCATCGAGATGTTTTGGAGGTGTTTGAACATGGCCGCAGAGTTTCTTGGTTGGTTTGTATTAAAAGCAAACTGAGCGTGATTCGGTCACCAACGTTGGGAATGACAAGAACAAGTTTTGTTTCATTTAAATCTTCTAAGGAGCACCATCTTTTAGACAAGATGACTGTACCCTTATTCTAGCTTCTAGCTCTTTCTGTTACTATCTCCGGGAACTTCAGAGATGTCTTAAACCTGTGGGCCTGATGAATTCAGACGAGGTAACTTCCAAGTTTCTTTCTTTTCTAACCTTGTCTGTGATGCTGTCAGATAACAGAAGTGAGCACAGATGCTGAATACGTACTAGGAAAAACAAAACCAGAATAACCTGCCTAATGAGATTCGTAAGAAGAATTCATTATACTTAGGGCTTTGACATACACCCATACAAGCCTGCCTTCTTTCATTTTTCATTCTTAAAACGGTACATGTAAATTAGTATCCATTTTCCACACCGTAGTAGTGTAAATCACTAGAGTACTTCGTAGTGTGAGTCAGTAGAATATTTTATCTCTTTAATGAGCATTATATGTTAGCCTAACAGGTTTCGTGTACACCTCTCTGACGTTTGTTGGCTGGCAAGCAAACTCATGCTGGTGTCATCACACCTACTGATTAATTTTTATTAGAGCAGTACATATGCCTACCCTGACTCATTAAAAAAGTCTCTAAGTTCCAATGTTTTCCTGCTACTGGTCCCTCTTGAATAAAAGAGAATGTTTTTTAATCTTCGAGATCTGCATTAGACCCTGATATCATATTAATAGATGATTGTGTTCTTTTTTTGGCCAAAAAATAAAAGTCCTTCCCTTAAGCCATTACATTCATTTCTCAGGATGTTTCTGTTGTTTTACAAATACCTCTGAGCATTTGGAGGAATAGTCCTTCTTTCCAAAATGAGCCTTTTATTGTCACACAGAAGGGGACTGTAGCACTCTGGATAATTATGTAATAAAATAACATGAGAGTATTGGCTTAAAAAGAAACGCTGCTAGTACCATGGGCCGCTGAGCTACAAGATGTTACCCAGAGAGGGCACGTCTCTGTCCTTTAGCGCATTTTCTTTCTAAATGTTTGGAGGCGACATCGTTATATGCGGCATAACTTTCCACACTGTGGGTTTCTCTGTACCTATAAAGGCAAACTCATAAAAAGAACCTTTCTTACTTAATTGTCCGCCACGGCCAATCTCACCCCATATCATGGTGCTGGATGGCCTTGTTCTTACCTGTGTGATCGCTGTAGCTTGTCTTGTTATCATGACGCAGGAAGGACTGACTGCACAGATGTGGTGTAAGGTCTACGCCGTGGAGCTCGCGGTAAAAGCTGGCAGGGGTCGCTGAAATCCTGGAACTCGAATACTGCCACGCAGTTCGAGGGGTGGGCAGTGTTCTAATACTCACAGCCACCGCCTACGAAGTGTGTGCCCTGCACCTGGTCTGGGGCTTCACAGGTGTCCCCTCCCTTCGTGCTGTCAACAATCAGGGCAGCATTCCTGCTGCGTCAGAGTGGTTTACAGTCGACGGTAAGTCACAGGGAAAGAGCCGGTTCCTTCATTCATCACCTCTAGTAGATGCCATTTGTGTGCCTAACATTGTTGTGTTTTTTTTGAGGGAGAATGCAATGATGATGAGACCTTGGCTTAAGAGAATTTAGGGGCTCCTAAGGGATTTAAGATTCTTCCAGTTGACCTTGTAATAACCCAGACCAGAAAGGAATGAATGAATGTCCCGAGGGAGGTGCAGGTAACACTCGAGTGGTTTCGAAGGGGAAGGGTCTCCGTATGTGACCAGTGGCCGGCCTCACCATTTCAGCAGGGCACACTTACGGGTGAAGCCTCTGGGCAGTCGGGGCTCTATTGCCGAGTCTGATTTTCAGCTTCTCAAGCAGCAGAGCTTTGGGGGAGGAACAAATGGGCAAAATCACAGTGTTTTCCAATGCACTCCAAGTATTTTTTCTTTGGGGGGAGGGGGGCGGGTGCGTGTCATTCTATCTGTTGTAATGACATCTACCAGAGACCTGTGAATGGGTGGGGGGCAGAGGGAGCGGGTGCAGGGATGGAAGTGGTTCCCGCCAGTGGTTTGTCATCTGTGACGTGTCCCCGTTACAGCGCTCACAGGGGCTCGGGTGGAATTTGCCTGCAATGGGCTTTAATTTTGCTGAGGATGAGACTAGCAAATTCTGTAACCTACAAAGAGAATGCAAGTTGAATGCAAGTTGAGAACAATGAGGTGAACCTAAAAATAAATCTCTGACTTCAAATCAAACCTTTCAATTAAAAAAAAATCCCTGCCACTTCTAAGGGTTGAGACCCCGTGGCTTACGTGAGATTCTTTCTTTCAAACAAAAACGCTAAGTCTTTTTCTTACGTGGAAGGAACACCAGCCTTCTTAGTGGGACCCCGGAAGTCTTCAGGTGTTTGGTTGTCAATTGCTTTGGGTCTGTGATCGGGCATCCCTACGGGCCGTGTCTGATAAGGCAACCTCAGTTTCTCCAGCTAGTGATTTTCCCGTTGGGGCTCTGGGCAGCGCCACTGTCTGTGGGTACAGGAATGGAACAGTGAACCCAGCGGAAGGAAAAATAATGGATGAATTCATGAAAGGCGAGCTGGGGGGATGGTACAGAATGAATCCTTTTCCATACCTGCCGTGTAGTAAGCCATGTGCCACACAGCTTTCTTGGCCACACGTCAAATCTGTCTTGACAAATGGAGAATACATTGGAAAGCCTCATTTAGCAGGAGATCAGGATGGTCCCAAGAACCTCGAGAAACCCAAGGAAACTCTGAAAATAAGAAGGCTTAGGGATTGGTCCAAGTCCCTCAAACATACAGCAGAATTCTAACCAGCGTTTGGCTTATGGGACATAGGTCTAAGGAATGATCCATTTAAAAACGGACTGTTTCTAAAACTCTTGGATTAAAATAGTTGTTGGAGTCTGAAATGCAGTGTACGGTGAATAACCCCTCAGGGACAGGTGCATTTACTCAGGCAAAAGTGCTCTGGTTGCGTTTCTGTAGAAGACATCTTCTTTAGAATGCTATAGACCAGGCCCATAGCAGGTACCCAGTAAGTAATTTTTCAAGGTCAACTCCCGGGGAGCAGGTGCCTGTAAGTTGTAAGGCCCTGACTGTGGTGCTGGAATTGCTAGGAAAGCATGGCTTTTTCTTACACATGGGGATACTGGTCCAAAACGTGTGGCAGTGGATTCGATGACTTTGCAAGAATATTCAAAGCAGTCGAGCACCTCGTGACTCAAGTTGTATCTCCATCTTAATCCAGGATAAAAGGTTCAAAATCCACCTCCCTGTTTCTAGTTCTCGAGAACTAACATTGCAATGTCGATATTCTTCGTCCTTCTTCTGTTCCATAGAGAGTGTCATCTGAGCTGTAAGCTTGTGTGTTTCGCTTGGGATTCAATACATCACTTTTCCATCTTGAATTTTTAAAATGCTCTCAGTCTTGATAAATGAGACCTTCTTTAAAACGTGAAAATCTGTACTCAGCCGTAAAAAGGAACAGAATTGGGTCGTTTGTAGAGACGTGGATGGACCTAGAGACGGTCATACAGAATGAAGTAAGTCAGAAAGAGAAAAACAAATATCATATATTAATGCATATCTGTGGAGTCTAGAAAAATGGTACAGATGAACCTATTTGCAGGGCAAGAATAGGGACGCAGACATAGAGAACAAATGTGTGGACACCAAGGGGGGAAGGGTGGGGTGGGATGACTTGGGAGATTGGGATTGACATATATACACTACTATGTATAAAATACATCACTAATGAGAACCTACTGTATAGCACAGGGAACTCTACTCAGTGCTCTGAGGTGACCTAAATGAGAAGGAAATCCAAAAAAGAGGTGACATTTGTAAACGTAGAGCTGATTCACTTTGCTGTACAGTAGAAACGAACACAACATTGTAAAGCAGCTCTACTCCAATGTAAAAAAAAGTGAAAATCATGTGTTTGTTTCTGAGGCATCCTGAAAATGGAAGGGTAGGTAGGCATTCAAAGGAAGGGCACAACAGGAGGAACCCCCAAAAGAACAACGAAAGAACAGCCAGAGGATGAGAATAACGACGAGGAGAAGTAGGGTCATGGCACTCAGGGGTGAGGAGCATCTCAAGGAAGGAGGATTAGCGCCAGCCAGGACTTCTGAGACATCACGTAAGGAAGAGGTGAAAAGGCAGCAGTGCATTCAGTGACCGTGAACTTCAGGATTGCATCAGATTGCAAAGCGAGGGATCTTTGAGGAGCTGGCGGTCAATGAGCTTGGATATTCCTTTTCTTTTAACTGAAGTGTAGTTGAGTTACAGTGTTGTGTTCGTTTCATGGATATTCCTTTTGAAGAAGCACAGAGGAACTCGAACACAGGGATGACTTATCAGACTGTGTCTAGCTCAGCTGTTTGGAGACTGTGATTTGAGTGTTGGCATCCCTATGTGGGGACTGAGTGATTTCCAGTCCGATGCAGGGGCAGAGAGAAGGGTCAAGGAGTTGACGGATGACTGAGATTTTGCCGGGGTATACCACAAAACACGGCTGGACGTGAGAGTTGGGTGGTCGTCAGGAGAGCGACTGGGCTGGCAGAGTAGGGGAGGGGAAGGGAGAAGGAAGGGGACTGGTGGCTTGGGAGGTGACAGGTTGGAGGTCCAAATCGGATGGTAGGAAAGGTGTCGGCAGGCTAGGACAAGGTGAAAGTGTTTACATTTCAGGAGTAGGACAATTCCAGCTGTTCCCAGATCCATGGCATGTATTTAGGTTTTTTTTGGCCACGCAGCATGGCATTCGGGATCTTAGTTCCCCGACCGGGGATGGAACCCGTGCCCCCTGCAGTGGAAACGCGGAGTCTTGACCACTGGACCACCAGGGAGGTCCCTGCGGCATGTATTTAGGATGATGAGTGACAGACTGGGATGCAGTCGTCTCACGTCAAGAGATGAAGTAACTGGGAAGCCAGGGTGTTCAGCGGGCACCTTTGGGGTGACAGGGATACACCATAGATGGGGACCTTGGCAGTTTAGGGCTGGGTGGGGGGCTGGAGGGCTAACGGTGGACTTTACAGGGAGAAATGCCGAGTCATTAGGGACCACGTGTTCAGGAGCTGAACTTCCAGTTTCATGAGTTAGACAGTCACAATGGAGGCTTGGAAATTATTTCAGGGCTGGGTCACCCGTGGAAGGTCCCAGTGTTTAAGAGGTTTCGGGGAGGAGCAGGGGTGGTCCACGTGCTCCAAAAGCTCCCAGCCCTGTGCAGCAAAGCCGCATCTGTCAACTCAGGGACGTAGAGGCGGTACTGAGAGCTGGGTGCTCGAAACACCTGGATCGTTGTCACTTTGTAGCCTTCGGGCCCAAGGTCGTGAGCAGTGCTGGGGGTGCACTTTGAGGTCATAGGAACCAGAACGTGCAGCGTTCCGTCATAAAACGCTTAAGCTTCTGAAGGAAAGCACGTGTACTTTCCAGTCTTCTGCAGCGGAGGTTGGAGGTGGTGGGAATTCTTAAATGTGTTTTTTTTTTTTTAATTTGCATTTTTGTTTTAAAATATGCTCTGCATGAAGGGATGCTCAATGTAGCTAATTATTAGAGAAATTCAAATAACCACAATGAGTCAGAATGGCCATCTGGCCATCATCAGAAAGTCTATAAATGGTGGAGAGGGTGTGCAGAAAAGGGAACCCTCCTATACTGTTGGTGGGAATGGAAATTAGTGCAGCCACTGTGGAGAACAGTGTGGAGGCTCCTTAAAACACTAAAACTAGTTTTTGCCATATGATCCAGCCATCCCACTCCTGAGTATATGTCCAGAGAAAATCATAATTCGAAAAGGCACATGTACCCCTGTGTTCATTGCAGCACTATTTACAGTAGCCAGGCTGTGGAAACAACCTAAATGTCCATCGACAGATGAATGGATAAGGAACATGTGGTACATGTATACAATGGACTAGTACCCAGCCATAAAAAAGAATGAAATAGTGCCATTTGCAGGAACATGGATGGACCTAGAGATGATCACACTAAGTGAAGTAAGTCATGCAGAGAAAGATAAGTATTATATTACACCACTTATATGTGGAATCTAAAAACTAAATGAATCTATGTACAAAAGAGAAACAGACTCACAGACGTAGAAGACAAACTATGGTTATCAAAGGGGAAAGGGTCGGGGGGAAGGATAAACTAGGATAAACTTAAAGGAAAAGATTGCTAGATTTAATGACAAAATCTATTATTTCCTGATGTCAAAAGAAGAAGCTAGCCAGACCAAAATCGATTAAAAAGCCTTTGCGACATCTATGTAAAATGAAAAGAAAATCTATGTGATACAGAAAGAGCTCATACAAAGAAATTGATAAAAAAGATAAGTATCAGAAGAAATGAGTTGTACCCATTTGTAGTATCAGCTCACCACAAATTGCTAGCATTACAATTTCCAAAAAATAAAACCACCCCCCAAAAAAACACTTTGTTAATGCGTGAAAGAGGGCATCTTATTATATTTTTTTATTTTTTAAATTTTTGTATTGAAGTACAGTTGAATTAAAATATTATGTTACAGGTGTACAGTATAGTGATTCACCATTTTTAATGTTATACTCCACTTACAGTTATTATAAAATATTGGCTATATTCCCTGTGTTGTTCATTCTTATAGCTTATTTTATACCTAATAGTTTGTACCAAAAGAGGGCAACTTTTTTGAAAGTTACATATGCCGTCCCGTATTGATTCCTAAAGAGGTCAGTTTTCTTTCTTTTTTTAATCAAACAACAAAAATACTGTTGTCGTTTATCAAGTGGGGTCAGTACATTTCACAAGCCCCATCCTCCAAGGATGACATGGTAAGGAGCTCCAGCAGCTGAATTTTTCACGAAGTCGCCTCTGCTAACCATACTTCTGAGTTTAGCTTACAAAGTGTATTTTAAGTATTCAGCCAACACTTCTTCTGAATCCCAAGCCATCAGTGACACAATTATTAAAACTCAACTCAAGCAACAAACTGGATCTTATTTTCTCACTGGTGCTTTCCTTCATTGAAAATTCCCTTTAGGAATTTTGAAAAAATTTTAAGTCGCCTGGGAGACAGAGCGAGTGTGTGTGTGTATGTGTGTGTTTACACTTGTCCTTTTGCATTTTCTCTTCAACTGCATCCTTAATAACACACCTTAAAAAATGCATGAGTTTGTAAAATTTGCTTAATTCAATAACTTCCGTGAGATGCTAATTCCCCAAAGTGGAAATTGAATTTTTTAAAAGGGAAATGCACCAGTTTATTCCAGACTATCAAATCTTAGCTATATGCTTGGGACGGCAGTTTAGCTCTGAATCAGATGAATTATGACCTCCAGTGCTATCACCGTAATCCCTGGTTACCGAGATAATCAGGAAACAGAGCCTGCAGACAGCGTCATCCCTGGGACTTTTGACAGGGTCTGGTATTACAAAAACCTCTGCCTAATGAACAGATTTTTCATTCAAGCAGATCTAGACAGGAGAGAAATGAAATCCTTTCCATTGCAGAGCACTGTTTACCTGAATGCAAGATACATAAGGAAGTTTTGAAACTTGAAGAAAACATTGAACAGGAAATGATGACAACCTGTATGTGTAAAGGAGTGACTAACACAGACCCACCTACACATCCTTCTCTTTCCACGATTATCAAATCTATTTAATAAAAAGACAGGATTAAAAAAAAAAACTACTATGCTCAATTAACAAAGATAGACAATAAGTTTCAGGACATGTACCAAAAAATTAAGAAGATGTGCTCTTAGGCTGTTTGGGAGAGCTTACTGTGAACTTTCAAAATGCAGGGCTTCTGCAAATAGTATATGGGGTATTGTTACTGGAATATACATTTATTTTTTAAATTTTATTGAAGTAGAGTTGATTTACAATGCTGTGTTAATTTCTGCTGTACAGCAAAGTGACTCAGTTATGCATATATATATTCTTTTTCATATTCTTTTCCGTGATGGTTTATCATAGGATATTGAACATAGTTCCCTGTTCTGTGCTCTACAGTAGGACCTTGTTATCTATCCTATATATATATATATATATATATATATATATAATAGTTTGCACCTGCTAATCCCAACCTCCCAAGCCATCCCTCCCCCACCCCACTCCCCCTTGGCAACCACAAGTCTGTGTGTCTGTGAGTCTGTTTCTGTTTTGTAGATAAGTTCATTTGTGTCATATTTTAGATTCCACATATAAGTGACATCATATGGTGTTTGTCTTTCTCTGTCTGACTTACTTCACTTCGTATGATAATCTCTAGGTCCATCCATGTTGCTGCAAATGGCATTATTTCATTCTCTTTGATGGCTGAGTAATATGGAATATATGTTTATTGAGGTTCATACTCCTTGCAGCTTTGAAGGAAATGAATTTATGATACATGAAAATCAAATCTCTTATGCCAAGATTTCCCATTGTTGACAATTTCTGAAGTGTATGTTTCAGGAGTTCTTTGTGAATGACAGCATGGGTTGGCGGACACAGTGGGTGTGAAAGATCGCTGACCAGCCCGGAATCATGCTTTCTTCTGTGCCGCTACTTTGGGGCAGTTTTCTATTCCTGCAGTGGCTGTCGTGTATCGGGATGAGGTCACCCTTTTTGTTCTGGGCTCCACAGAATTCAAGAGCAGAGTTCTGAGGGCCCCGTCTACCTGCATCTCATATACCCTTTTGTAAGAGAAAAAAAGTTTTTAAATTGTTGTCAGTGTCATCTGTATTTTTTTTTAAGTTGAATGTTCTCCTCACTAGATGTAACGCTTTTTCTGATGTCCAACGTCATCCATGTTATGCAAAACCAAGTAATGCAGACACAAGCAAGAGAAAGGGATTGCCCCATGTGACCCCACCCCTATTAGGTAACCTCGTTCATGGATCACTCCATAGCTTTCCTGTCTTATATGTTGCCAGTGCTATATAAGACTAAGATGCAATCCTTATTATTGAGAGTGTCTTATACAAACCCTATACACTGTTTTGCAACTTTCATTTTCCACTTACCTATATATACTTAGGCATTTTTCAATATCAGCATTTCAATCTTGATGTCCTCGCTCTTAGACTATGGTTTACTTAATCAGTCCCCTGGGAGGGACATCTGAGTTCCCACCAAATTTTTGTTTTTCTGTTTCAAGCAATGCTGTCATGATTATTCTTCTCTGTATCTCTAGATGAACTTGTTGGAGCATTTTTTTAAAGAAAAAATTCCCAAAATTAAAATGCTGGATCAAAGCATCTTTAAAAATTGAGTGTTAGTAGCGACTGAGTAAAATGTCTTACCCTTGTTTTTCCTGCAACAGTGGGACACCCACTGAGGATCTATGAGAATGCTAATTTCCTCATAATCTTACCAACTCTAGAATTATGATTCTAACAGTGTGATTCTGAAGGTATTGGGTTGGCCAGAAAGTTCGCTGGGGTTTTCCCATAACAGCTTATGGAAACCCGAACGAACTTTCTGGCCAACCCAATATTTTTACTTGTAAATTTGTCAGGTGGAAAATACTCTTTCACTACTTAAATTTCCCTTTCTGCTTCATGTGAAGTTGAGACTACATTTTAGTCCAGGGTTGTATTTTTTTCTCCTAAGAATCCCCTGTTCATATTTTTTGGCCACTTTTCTGTTGGATTGTGGGTCTTCTTCTTGTTGATTTGTATGGGCTCTTTACATATTAAGGACATGAATATTTTACTTGTATGTTGCAAATATTTTTCCTGCTTTTTTGTTTGTAGTTTCATTTTATTTATAGAGTCTTTTGTGATGAACTCCCATGGTCAGATTTGACTGCCTTTCTTTCATGACTTTGGGGATTGATAACTGGCTAAAAAGGGCTTTCTCTACCCACCAAATTATATAGCATTTGTCTTATATTTCCTTCCATTATGTTTATGGTCTCATGCTTAACGGTTAGGTGTTTAATCTATGGAGAGGAATGTGTGAGTGTGAGTGTGAGTCTGAGTGTGTGTGTGTGTGTGTGTGTATCCCCATGAAATGTCATTTGTCCATTATTATAGGTATTGTTCTTGGTTGGGTAGCCCGCCTG
The DNA here is from genome assembly GCF_011762595.2 of Tursiops truncatus. Taxonomy (NCBI): domain Eukaryota; kingdom Metazoa; phylum Chordata; class Mammalia; order Artiodactyla; family Delphinidae; genus Tursiops; species Tursiops truncatus. Next base: position 2,310,678 of record NC_133428.1, on the reverse strand, counting down.
GCTGGTGTGGGACTTGCAGAACTTGAGTAAGATGAGTGTTTGTGGCCCGATGCTGTACCTTGCCTCTGGGCAGCAGGCAACAGGTCAGGCCCTTTCTTCAGGTCTCTGTGCATTTCACAACAGTGGAGTCCTTACAGCCACTGTATATCAGGTGTCTGTAGTTAGGGGATCTCCTCCCATGGGGACCAGCACGGGACAATTGACAAGGAAGGTCTACCCTGTGAGTGGACATGGGGATCGGCTCACACCTGTCCTGACACCCCCGGGGGTTGGTGTCAAGCATCTTAGGGCAGACAGGGATGGCAGCCACACCCCTTCCACTACCTGTTTCTCGTTGGTGTTACTGTCCCACCTGGCCGGGGTCACAAAGCCTTCAGATCGTGCAGGGGAGAGGTTATCCCCAAATATCCCCAAAGGGAGGTCCCTGCTCTGCTCCTACATGTCTTTGCGGGCAGTGAGGAGGGAGCAGTTTGGCAGGTGCCATGTTTCCACTTGCCCTCACCTGTGCAGATCCCACCTGCATCCAAAGCTCAAGGTGCACGCCTGGGGTCCTGCTCTGCCTTCCCCCGATGGTCCTGAATTGGTCATGTTCCTTCTAGATGAGTCACCTTTGCAAAGAGAGTTAGGACGCACATTCATCCTGTTTCTAGAATCCTCAAAAAACAGAGTGAAAGCTGTATCGATTTTTACTTTTAGAAGATGGAAAAAAATACGGGATTGTTGGAAGACATTTATAACCATGTTTCTGAGTGTGCGGTTTCAACAAAGGCAGGCAATTCATGAGCTGAGCCCTTTCTTCCAGGTAAGACAGTTCTCAAAAGGCTGTTAGGATATACCCAGAGAAAACCATAATTCAAAAAGACATGTGCACCCCAATGTTCATTACAGCACTGTTTACAATAGCCAGAACATGGAAGCAACCTAAAGGTCCATCGACAGATGAATGGATAAAGAAGATGTGGCACATATATACAATGGAATATTACGCAGCCATAAAAAGGAAGGAAACTGGGTCATTTGTAGAGACGTGGATGGACCTAGAGACTGTCCTACAGAGTGAAGTAAGTCAGAAAGAGAAAAACAAATATCGTACATTAACGCATATTTGTGGCATCTGGAAAAACGGTACAGATGAACCAGTTCGCAAGGCAGAAATAGAGACACAGACGTAGAGAACAAACATGTAGACACCAAAGCGGGGGAAAGCAGGGGTGGGATGAATTGGGAGATTGGGATGGACATATATACACTACTATGTATAAAATAGATAACTAATGAGAACCTGCTGTGTAACCCAGGGAACTCCACTGTACAGTAAAAACTAACACAACGTTGTAAAACCACTATACCCCAATTTTAAAACATTAAGTTAATTTTTTTAAAAAAAGGCTGTTAGGGATGGAGTTGCTCTTGGCTGTGTTCAGTGAGACGTTTGGTGTTGCGTTCCTGCCTCTAGTCCTGGCCCTTGTGGTTTTCACTGCGTCTTCAGACTTCGTCCTGTTGTCACACCGCCACCACCTGGCTCCCTAGCAGTACTGATTCTCCCAGCAGTAAGCGTGTGCATCTTCTCTCGCCTGCCACTTACTCTCTCCAGGTGCCGTGCCTCCGTAGCAATTCCCACGTAGTCCTGTGAGGTGGGGGCTGCATTACCCCATTTTACAGATGTGCAAACCAAGGCACACAGGTGGAACCGGCTTGTCCCAGCAAGCTCTCGCAGCTGGCGAGTGGCAGAGGCAGAATTTTGACGCAGGTCCATGCTGTGACACCCCACATAGTGTTATTGTGACAGATGTCGTCGTGAGACGTGGCTTCTGCATCTTGACGGCAGTGGGCCTGTCAGGGAAGGGCATAGACTTTGGGACCAGAGGCCCAAGGTTCCACCCCACCTGCTCCAAACCTGGGTAAACCGGGGCAGGTTACCTCTCTGGTTGGACCTCTATTTCCTCATTTGTGAAATGGGATGCTAACATTGCCTGTCCAGTTGCAAACTGGTATATGTATGTGTACATCTGGAAAGCTTAACATAAACCGTAATGGAAAAGAATATGAATATGTATAACTGAGTTACTTTGCTGTACACCAGTAATCAACACAACGTTGTAATTCAACTATACTTCAATAAAAAAAAATTTAAAAAGAAAAACTTTGCAAAAAAAAAAAAACACTGCCTCTCTTGCTGGGCCATCTTGGAAACTGCCCAGGATGTGTTAAGAACGCTATAGATGTCCGTTAGGATTATGACAGCTACACACACAACTTTCACTGTGTGTCTGCACTTCACCACCTCTCCTCGAACTATACTTTCTTAGTCTTTTTTGGTGGGAAAGGGGAGCAAATGGCCTTTGATGTCGCGGGTGCCAGTTTCACGTGTCTCGTGACATCCTGTTGGTTTGATGTGTAGCCATGAGAAAATGGAGTAAATGTGACCGAGTTCAACCTCATACTGCTCGCCGCACAGCACGCCGATAAATAGAGAGACGAGTTACTGGGGCAAGGGGTAGCGACTTTATTCAGAAAGCCAGCAGACCAAGAAGGTGGTGGCCTAGTGTCCCAAAGACCCATCTTCCCCAAGTTAGAATTCAGGCTTCTTTTACACTAAAAGGGGAGGGAGTAAAGTCAAACATTTTCTGGTGCTGGTCAGCCTCTGGAGGGGATGTGTTCATTTCTTCCTTCTTGCAGTCGTTCACAGGGGGACCTGGTCAGGATGTTTCCTGTGAGCTAAGCAAAGGTATTTTAGCTTCATGCTCATGACCTGGAACACCGGGTCCCCAGAGATGGGCCATTAGGTATATAGGCACCATCCCTTCAGTGATGAACTTGTAATAGAATACAGAGGTTCTTCCCTATTACGTCAATAGCATCTTTCTGTAGTCTTTGCCATCTGAGATCACTGGAACATGACTCTGCATACAGGCTGAAGGAGCGGCATCTCCAAGAAACCCTGTGGATCGGGAATTCAGGGCCACTGACTGAGTCTGCGGGGAGATAACTGTGTGTGTTTGCAGGTGGTTTCTGGGCTGACCCACTTGGCTGCATCTCTCAATATGGCGGCCGTAGCCCTGGGTTGGGGGCAGTTATGACTTTCTGCTTTTCAGTTACCTTAGGATGGAAGCATTTGGGAAGGAAAGTCTCTTTACGGAGGACTCTATAAGTCATTTGATTTGCTCCCAACCAGTAGAGAAAAAGCGAAGCCAGGTCATCAAGTAGCATACATCCCTAAACAAACTCTTTCTCCAACCAAAATGGATCCTTGTCCGTTGGGTACCCCAGATACCACTGATGCAAAAAGACTAAAACAGAGCAAAGCTCTGTCGTTTCTGGAGTTTGCTGGGTGCTTGCGGCCCTGAAAAGAAAATTTCATTTATTAAGGTCACTGACAGCAGATGCACCCATCGGCTCTAATTTACAGAAAAATGTGCATGTTTCTCAGTTACTTAACTTTTAAAACCAACACTCAGTGACATTCAGCTCCATGATCTCCTGGCAAAATGTGACTTTGGCAACGCGATCACATTCCCAGTTCATAGAAAATCGTTAGAGAAGGAGCAGTGTTGTCACAGTATCTTTTCATTCTAAAGTAAGACAATAGCCAGAAGAGAGCAAAAATGACAAGCTTACAGCATTTTCACTTTTAACTTCGATCATTTGAAGGCAGAATTGCCCGTCAGATAACTCTGTCGACACCCCCGTCGCCTGCCTGCGAGATTTCATCGGTAACAGCCACCTTATAAATGCATTTATACATCTGATTTGTAGCAAGTAAACAAGCCACGCATTAGGATGACGGAAACCTACAAGAAATAAGTGTCTTGGACAATCTTGGCAGCTTTGACTTGGAGAAAAGTCACTTTGCTTTGTCTCTGCAACTTGGCATTTGGGTTTTGCTTGGTGCTGCTTTGCAGTTAAGCTAAGGGGAAGAAGAGGAAGGAAAGGGCATTGCTGTTTATTTTGAAACAGAAGGAATGACCATAGATGCCGGTAGCGTAGCTGCTTCCATTCTTGGACACCTCATCCCCATTCGGGGATGCTTCTGTACGAAACAGCTGTTCCGCACCGGAGCGAGGCTGGCTCAGACATCATTGGCTGAGGAGGAAGCAGTCCGTTCAACTGGGGCGAAAGAAAGGGAACCTGTCCGCTCTGAAAAACAGTGTGGTATCTTTTTAAAGAATTCTAAACATATATCAACCATTAACCCAGCAATTGCACTCCTGAGCCATTATCCCAGAGAAACAAAAATATATCTTTAGACAAAAGTCTTTACATAAATGCCTATAGCATTTTTGCCTATAACAGCCCTGAACTGGAAACAACCTATAAACAAACAATGGTACATCCATACCAGCATGAAAAAAGGAATGAACTTGTGATACCCACAACCTGGATGAATCTCAAGGGGATTATGCTGAACGAAAAAAAAAAAAAACAGTCTAAAAAGGTTACCTACTGCGTGATTACATTTATGTAACATTCTTGAAATGACAAAATTATAAAAATGGACGGGATGCCAAGGATTAAGGAAAGGGTAGTGGCCAGAGGGAAGTGAATGTAGCTATGAAAGCGCAACCATAGATCCTTACGCTGATGGAAACCTTGTCCGTTGACATTGACTGTATCAATGTCAGTATCCTAATTGTGATATTCTACTAGAGTTTTGTAAGATGCCACCATTGGGGGAAACTAAATACTTTACCGTGGATCTCTTTGTATCATTTCTTACAATCGCCTATGAATTTATAATTATCTCAAAAGAAAAAGTTCACTTAAAGATTAAATAAATTTTAAAAGTTGTTTTAAAAAGAAAGGGAACCTGTGACCAGGGCAGTATAAACAGACTTAGGACAAGCACAGGTTTTGTGAGAGCTGACGGCTCCCAGGGTCGAACACACACCCACCTGCATGTGTGTGTGTGTGCGTGGGTGTGATGCACGGAACTACAAATCGTGTGCTACACGTGTCCTTCCCCTCCTCACCCCACACAAGCCAGGAAGTCCCTTAGCTCATTGTGGCTACGCAGGGGGCCTCCACTTGCTGTCATCCGGAGCTCTGTTGTGCGTGACCTTGTTTTGCGTGTCATGCCACGTGCCGGGATGCCCATCCTCAGAATGGCCATCTCCTGGGGTAGGGTCTTTATTCTCACGGGAGAAAGATGCTCAACCCCTCTGTTCACAGTCTCCCTAGAGTTCCATGTGGAGCATTTCCTAATCCAGAGCGCGATATACATTTGTCTTTCTCTCTTCTTCATTTGCTGCTTGGCAGGTCTACGTGGTGCCAGAGGTGAGGTCACTGGTCAGGGTCTGATCTTCCCGTGCACACTGTCTAAAGGGTCACCCATCGCTGGAGGTGAGGTCACTGGTCAGGGTCTGATCTTCCCGTGCACACTGCCTAAAGGGTCACCCATCGCCGGAGGTGAGGTCACTGGCCCGTGCACACTGCCTAAAGGGTCACCCATCTGCTCATTGGCATCAGTTCTGCTCTTAAAGCAGAACTCATTCTGCTCTTAAACTCATTCTGCTCTTAAAGCAGCCTAGGGAGAGGCTGGAGGGCTTGCCCTTGTTTTAGGAGGGAGAAGAATGATCTCCAGGTCGACGGCTGCTTAACCACTGCAGATCAACCCTGCAAACCCTATTAAGTCTCCGACGCTGTCTACACGGCAGAATCAGACATCTACACACTTGGGCTGCCTCCTGAAGTCTGATACTTGAACCCTGTGCCCACTGACCATGAACCCCTCCACCATGTTTATTGGGCTTCTTTACATGGATCTTTTTAAAGAGGAGAGAAATGGAATCCTAACCTAGAGGCAATGTAAGAAAGTGTGGTTAAGACAAAGGCACGTTATGGCCACAGGGGACATAGAGAGTAGAGCCATTTAATTGGCCCCCTTCACCGCGCTTGTATAGGTGGCGGTGTTGAAGTTCTTTTCTGCTCTATTCCTCTGTGACCCCTGCCCCATCCATTTGTCCACCAAGGTGACACATCCCTTACTTGCTGTAGTGAGTCCTGGGCTCTGCTCTCAACGGCATCCATTTTATGTATTTACTTATTTATTTATCTTTTATTGAAGTATAGTTGATTTACAATGTTGTGTTAATTTCTGCTGTACTGCAAAGTGATTCATATATATATATATATATTTATATATTTATATATATATATATTCTTTTTTGTTTTCTTTTCCATTATAGTTTATCACAGGAGATTGAATACAGTTCCCTGTGCTCTACAGTAGGTCCTTGTTTATCCATTCTATGTATACAAGTTTGCATCTGCTAATCCCAAACTCCCAATCCATCCCTCCCACACCCCCTTCCCCTTTGGCAACCACAAGTCTGTTCTCTATGTGACTCTGTTTCTGTTTTGTGGATATATTCATTTGCGTCATTTTTGTAGATTCCACATATAAGTGATATACATTTGTCTTTCTCTTTCTGACTTACTTCACTTGCTATGACAATCTCTAGGTCCATGCATGTTGCTGCGAATGGCATTACTTCCTTCTTTTTTATGGCTAATATTCCATTGCATATACGTGCCACATCTCCTTTATCCATTCCTCTGTCAATGGATGCTTAGGTTGCTTCCACGTCTTGGCTATTTTAAATAGTGCTGCAATGAACACTGGCGTGCATGTATCTTTTTGAATTATAGTTTTGTCTGGAAATCTGCCCAGGAGAGGGATTTCAGGATCATATGGCAACTCTGTTTTTAAGGAAACTCCATACTGTTCTCCATAGTGGCTGTATCAATTTACATGCCCGCCAACAGTGCAAGAGGGTTCTCTTCTCTCCGCACCCTCTCCAGCATTTGTTATTTGTAGACTTTTTAATGATGACCATCCTGGCCAGTGTGAGGTGATACCTCATTGTAGTTTCGATTTGCATTTCTCTAATAATTAGCAATGTTGAGCATCTTTTCATCTGCCTGTTCACCCTCTGTATCAACTGCATTAATTTTCAATGCTTTGCTCTTGCAGATGACTCTTTATCTTCCAAAGTGCAATTGTTTTCTCCATTAACCTATTCTTGATTTTATATGTGTGCATCAGGTCCACACATCTGGAGAGCTTAATGTAAATCGGGGTATCAGAAAATCCAATGATAGGGCAGCAAGAATAAAGGAAATGTATATAATATATGTTTTCTATATATAGAACGGGAAGTTTCTATATAAGGGAAGTTCTCTTCCCTTCCTGTGTGAGTTTCCAGTGAATCTGTATTTGTGACAAAATAGTAAATTTTCTGCAGAAAGAAGTTTTTGCAACCTCAGCTTAGAGGTGCAAGCATGAAGGGGAGGGCAGTTAGGGTGGGGAGAGAACGCTGGAACAGGACCAGTGCAGGTCTGCTGATCCAGACTTTTTGCTGTAAGATTTAGTTGGAAATTCATTGTGTAGAACATTGATTTTCATTCTCTAAATTAATTTATCTTATATATCACTAACCTCTGGATTTCATAAACTCTATAACCACGTTACCATTTTTGCAAACCCCAAAGCTTAATTTCACGTTCTCGGGCCTGGGATGTATATTATTTTACCTTGAATTTACCTCTCAAATTAAAGCGAGTAGTTTTTAACACTCTTTCGTAAATCATTTCCCTAAAGAAGATAGTACCCTAAGTTATTGAGGAATGAAGTTGCACAATCAATTCAAACAGGATTAATAAAATTTCTGGTTACAAAACAACAACAGTAAACATTTATTGACTCACAATAGCTAAACTCTAAAAGCCTTTGGTATATCCTAGTCACTTATTTAACATCTGCCACGGGTTGTTTAGTTCACTCCCCACAGCTGTGCTATGCGAGATTTTCGTCACCGTTGCAGGTGAGAAAGTGATGTCTGAGAAAGGTGACTTGTGTAAGATTTGCACAGCCACCACTAGGCTACACTGCTTCTCAGGAGCCTTGAAGGATTTCTGGTTTGTTGGATTAATTGAGACAGTAGGTTTGTCTCTTCTCCAGCTGCAGCTCAATATCAAAAAACAACCCAATTAAAAAATGGGTGGAAGACCTAAATAGACATTTCTCCAAAGAAGACAAACAGATGTCCAAGAGGCACATGAAAAATCCTCAACATCACTAATCATTAGAGAAATGCAAATCAAAACTACAATGAGGTATCACCTCACGCCAGTCAGAATGGCCATCATCAAAAAAATGTACAAGGACTTCCCCTGGTGGCGCAGTGGTTAAGAATCCACCTGCCAGTGCAGGGGACACGGGTTTGAGCCCTGGTCCGGGAAGATCCCGCATGCCGCAGAGCAACTAAGCCTGTGCACCACAGCTACTGAGCCTGCGCTCTAGAGCCCGCGAGCCACAACTACTGAAGACTGCGTGCCACAACTACTGAACCCCGCGTGCCCAGAGCCAGTGCTCCACAAGTAGAGAAGCCACCAATGAGAAGCCTACACACGGCAACAAAGAGTAGCCCCCACTCGCCGCCACTGGAGAAAGCCTGCGCACAGCAACGAAGTCCCAACGCAGCCCCAAATAAATAAGTAAATAAATAATAATTTTAAAAGAAAAAAGGAAAAGAAAGACAAGCCTGTTTAGACCAATGGCCTCCAGTGGTTTTCATGCAGCTTCTGTATCCTAGGAGTCCCTCCGTTCCTGTGTTCTTGAGTTTGCCTTGTACACTTTAGACACGTCTGCCTTGGAAATTAAACAGCAGGTGCACAGAACAGGAGGATGTAGATGTGGGTATCACAGGGGTGTTTCGGATAATACTTCCTCCACCTTCAACCTCTTCCAATTAGCACATTTAATTTGCTAGTTAGATATTTCTAGGCAGAGTGAGAAAAGGTAAATTAGGATTGGGGAGATGGGGTTAAAGCAACGTTCAAATGATATTCCACTGAGGACCAGTATATATATATTTGAAAGGTGAGGTCAAAACGTGGCGTCAGAAGTAGTTTGAATACCTGTTGCTTTTGAGCCCTGACCCAGGGAGGACTCGTCAGAATGTCAAATGCAGCAATCCCCCTGAGGAGATGGATGGCACCTGCTGGAATTAGTTGACTTAACCCATCAGATGAAATGACGTCATGTATTTACAGTAGTCAGCATGGCGTCTGGCATGCAAGAAGTGCTCAATAAATGCTAGCTGCTATTCTTATTATCACTGTTACTGTTACTCTCACTCTCCCTTTCACAGATGGTTAAAGCGTCTTTGCTTAAAATGTGTGTAAGAGGCCATTACACTGAATAGAAAAATCATAGAGGAGAAAAAAAGTCTACGATGGAAAAGGAGACATCTATTTGGACCATCTTGTGGGTTTTTATATCATCAGTAGTATTTCACCTTCTATTTGAAATGTTCCCTTTGGACACTTCACACTTCCGAAAGAACCCTTCTGTCCGTAGCTTTGGTGTTTAGGATCTTGCGGGCAGGCCTAAACTGCTTCTAAGAGCTTGAGCTCTCCCCATAAAGTCAACGCATCACCCCAGAGCTAGACGGACGTTTCAGGGGAGCCGCAGGCTGGCGGACTGGAGGCCCCTTGGATTCGGAACCAAACGTAAGAGAGGAGCTTGGTAGGGTGTTAGTCAGTGTGTTCGGGTTTGAATCTGTGATTAATGCACAAGGTTTCTGCAAAGGAAAGCATAATTTTCCATTTTGTATCTTCAGCTTCATAGACGATCAAATCCAATGCAAAAAACAAAACAAAAAAATCTAGTCCCGAAACTGAAAATGGGTATGGATGGTGTAGGAGAGCGTCATAAAATAAGAGCGCTCTGAAGGGCTCGGTTTCCGGGATCATTCACCGTCCGTCGTCTCTGGACATTCTGTGTTCACAGCCCAGCTCAGGCGGGAAGTGTGAGGTGATCCCTCTTATTGCTGGAGAAGTTCTGGCCCATCTCTTTCTAGAGCTTTTCACTGGCTTCCATCACAGAAATGGCCCCATGGGCATGCAGGCAGCGTCGTTCTCCATCACAAAGCCCGGATAACCTCCCAGGACAAGTTCAACCTGTGGTCATTCCAGAGAGCAAAGGAGCTGCAAGCTTTTTCTGCGAGACAGTGAAGTCCAGCAAATAGAGTGGCACAGCTGCATCAAGAGTGGGGAGACCTGTGTTCACTCCTAGCACTGTCCTGTCAAACGATTCCCTGCTGGTCTGGTTATCCGCTGCCCAGGTCAGCCAGCCCGTTGTGATGCTTGTCACCCCGGGGAAGCGCTGACCACACACACCGACCACGGAGCCTTCCTCTGATTCACAGGCACACCGACTCTGGTTTTCCCCCAGACGCATGTGTGCAATGCCACTGCACGGAACGGGGACACTTGTGTATGTGCAGGAAAGCGCTGGTGTGCTTGGTGACAATGAGGGCTATTTAGAGTTATTCAGATTCTCTCCAGCAAATGCAACACCCTGGAAGAAAAACACTTATAATTTAGTGTTAATTGGAGAAGATCAGCTGAGCAGAGCCACAAAAGCATCCCAGATGGTTGAGAGCAGATGCCAGAGCAGGAGGTACCATCACACATTACAGCTGTGATGCGATGAGGTCAAAGATGGGCTTTAGGCAGGAAACCACAGCATTACCATAACAACCAGGTACAACACCAAATAAGGATGCGTTTCCTGGAAACAGTATGAACTCGCACAGGAAACCCAAGAAGGAAGTGAAGCCAAGTCAGGGAAGGGTCATCCATACATAGGCAGCATTTCTGTCTTACAGTTTCCTGTTTCTTAGTTACCCTAATAATCCTAATTCTCTAGTTACTGTGTTTAGTTACCATGTATAAAAGTTATGTGTTCAGTGGTCTGCAACTCAAATCTCATTCCTGGTGTAATTCTTGAAATCTGTAAAAGGCCAACCCTCTCCTTTTATTATATGTCAGCAGGTATTAAACGTGTCGTCACTGGGAAACTCTCTTCTAAAAGTATGCTCCTCAGATAGGCATCATTTAGGAGCTTTTAAGAAACTCAGGTTCTCAGACCTCACCCCAAACTTACTGAATCAGAATCTTCATTTTAGGTGGGGCAGGGGAGATAAATTAGGAGTTTGGGATTAACATATACACACTACTAAATATAAAATAAACAAGGACCTACTGTAGAGACAAGGGAGCTCTACTCAATATCTTGTAATAACCTAGAATGGAAAATAATTTAAAAATATATGTATATATAACTCAGTCACTTGCTGTACACTTGAAACTAACACAATGTTGTAAATTAAGTATACTTTAAAAAAATAAAGCAGTAAACAAATGTTGATCAAATCATTAAAAAAATATATATTTTAGCATGGTTCCCAAGGTGACAAATAAGCTTGTCAAAATTTGAAGGACACTGATATATAAGAAGAACATGCTACGGAACCTCTATTCTACATACAAGGTCTTGATTATTATTTTGGTCATCCAGAAGAATGAAAAAATGCATAAAGTAGCCTAATCAGTTCCTTACTATCACATTTGCTTACTTTTCTGTCACTATTTGGAAAATGATTAGGGACAGCTTCTAAACGTGTTTCTAATGAAGTTCTTCTGCATGCACTTAGGAGATGGGAAAGTGAGTGACGTGGTAAGAGGATGATCCCAAAATCAATGGACGTGGGTGAATCTGGTTGAATAGGAAACACACAGGATGTGGCGATGGGTGTGTTGATGTCTGTTTCACCGTGGCTGCCAGGGAAGGATTTAGCCTTTTATCGAGGGCCTTCGGACAGGAAGGTTCCAGGACTCCTGCATCACAAGCTTGCGGCAGGTGTGCCTGTGTTCAGCAGAAAGGGCTCCTGACATGGTCGGAGCCTCTCCTCTCCTGCACGTTGTTGTTGTTGTTGTTTTTAATATTTATTTATTTATTTGGTTGCACTGGGTCTTAGTTGCAGCAGGCATGCCCCTTAGTTCTGCCTCACCGACTCCTTAGTTGTGGCAGGTGGGTTCCTTATTTGCGGCATGCGGGCTCCTTAGTTATGGCATATGAACTCTTGCAGCATGCATGTTGCAGCATGCATGTGGGATCTAGTTCCCTGACCAGAGATTGAACCCGGGCCCCCTGCATTGGGAGCGCAGAGTCTTAACCACTGCGCCACCAGGGAGGTCCCTCTTGCTCAGATTTTAGCGGATGTGGAGGCCACCCTGGTCTCATCACTCAGGATGTGGAAATGCAGTGCGTGTAGTAGCCTCTTGCTCCCAACTCCTAGGTCCTAAAACCATCCTGCAAGAGTTTCATTTTCAATGCTTCCTCGGACCTCCTGTCTGGGCGGCATCTGAGTGAGTCTCAGACTATATTTTGTGCAACCTTTGCATTAGATCCAAGTATAGTAGGGCAAAACACCTCATCTTCTGTTTATTTATTACAATATTTCACTTGCTACTGTCTGAAAATACCCTCGAATCAAATAACAAATGCAAAGCTTCTGAACAAACAACACAAGCTCTCCCCCACGTATCCCCCACAAGCCAGCACATCATTTTTGTATCTTATGCATTGCAAATAAATAATCCAATCTTTTTTGGTCATATATTATTTTTCCCTTTGATGTGTAGGTTTTGTTTTTGTTTTTGTTTTTTGTTTTTTGTGGTACGTGGGCCTCTCACCGCTGTGGCCTCTCCCATTGCGGAGCACAGGCTCCGGACGCACAGACTCAGCGGCCATGGCTCACGGGCCCAGCCACTCCACAGCATGTGGGATCTTCCCGGACCGGGGCACGAACCCGTGTCCCCTGCATCGGCAGGCGGACTCTCAACCACTGCGCCACCAGAGAAGCCCTGATGTGTAAGCTTTTGAACTTGATTTTATACTGTAGGTAACCCATATGCTTTCAAATGTCCCATCTGTGGGATCCCTTGAGCTCCATGTGATGGAGAGGACCACGACCGGTGTTTTGGAAATCTCGACCATTAATTTTGGGAAGAAGCACAAGATCGAGTTTACCTACATTCCATGGACATTGCTTCCAGCTGGAGACATTAATCTATGTGCTTGTTGACAGATATGTCCTGATGTTTGGCGTGTTGATTACGCTTCTAATCCCACGTAAGCTAAACAAAGAATTGCCTTTCCAGGGTTAATCAATGATGGCAGAATTTCTCTATCCCACTCAATAACTGATTCAGGAGAGCCTCGGAACATAGGGTAAAGCTCGCTTTCTGGAGCAACGCCTAGCATTTCCCATGCCCCAGGGAGAGTCATAGCCACCACCAGCTGCTGCAATTAGAAACTCATTTATCTTAAAATCCTAGCCTCCATGGGAATATTTGACTTCCACCATTCACCTGTTGATCACAGGAAGGACTTAGCTAAAGTAGTTTTAAGGGAACTTTTTAGGGTTTCCTGCGTTTCCTGGAATTACATTGAGTAGGTGGATGGTCTTCCTTAATTATTCATGGTGGGTGGCTGCCTCAGGAGATATTTTCTTTCCTTAATGAGCTCGATGTTTCCAAAAGGGTGAATAGGGACATCAAAGCATTTTGCTTCCACGTTTTGCCTGAGTCGACCTACCTTGTAGAAGAAAAAAGACAGATCTGCTGAAATAGCAAGGCTTCCATCAGGCAAGCTGATTTTTTAAAATTTTTTATTGAAGTATAGTTGATTTACAATGTGCGTGTGTGTGTGTGTGTGTGTGTGTGTATATACATATACACACACATATATATACATGTTTTCAGATTCTTTTCCATTACAGGTTATTCCAAGATATTGAATACAGCTCCCTGTGCTATACAGTAGGTCCTTGTTCCTTATCTATTTTTTTTTTTTTTTTTTTTTTTTTTTTTTTTTTTTTTTTTGCATTACGCGGGCCTCTCACTGCTGTGGCCTCTCCCGTTGAGGAGCACAGGCTCCGGACGCGCAGGCTCAGCGGCCATGGCTCACGGGTCCAGCCGCTCCGCGGCATGTGGGATCCTCCCAGACCGGGGCACGAACCTGTGTCCCCTGCATCGGCAGGCGGACTCTCAACCACTGCGCCACCAGGGAAGCCCTATTTTATATATAGTAGTGTGTATCTTTTAATCTTAAATTCCTAATTTATCCCTCCCCACCTCTTCCCCTTTGGTAACCATTAGTTTGTTTTCTATGTCTGTGAGTCTGTTTCTGTTTTGTAAATAAGTTCATTTGTATTATTTTTTTAGATTCCACATGTAAGCAATATCGTATGATATTTGTCTTTCTCTTTCTGAATTCACGTAGCATGATCAACTCTAGGTCCATCCATGTTGCTGCAAATGGCATTATTTCATTCTTTTTTATGGCTGAGTAATATTCCATTGTGTGTGTATAGATATAGATATATAGATATATATATCACATCATCTTTATCCATCCACCTGTTGATGGACATTTGGTTGTTTCCATGTCTTGCCTGTTGTAAATAGTGCTGCTGTGAACATAGGGGTGCGTGTATCTTTTCAAATTAGAGCTTTCTCCAGCTATACCCCCAGAAGTGGGATTGCTGGATCATATGGTAGCTCTATTTTTAGTTTTTGAAGGAACCTCCATACTGTTCTCCATAGATGCTGCACCAATTTACATTCCCACCAACGGTGCAGGAGGGTTCCCTTTTCTCCACACCCTCTCCCGCATTTGTTATTTGTAGACTTTTTGATGATGGCTGTTCTGACAAGTATGAGATGATACCTCATTGTAGTTTGGATTTTAGGCAAACTGATTGCTTAACTCAGATTTTTAACTCCATTGTAAGAGCTGAGCTGCATTGAGCACTCCTAGTGCTGGGCTAAGAGTTTGGGATGCAATTCTCTTTCATCCCTTACGGCAACCTCTTCTACTATTACATGTTATCGCCTCTGACTTAGAGGCAAAGAACCCCAGTGAGCAAACCAGGGAGCCAGGGCTCAAACCAGGTTGGCTTCTGTCAGGACCCAGAAGCCAGAGCTTGAGCAGTTAATTCTGCATTATAGCACTTCCCTTTCACGACAGAGCTAGGATTCTGCCCAAGCCCGAAACCCTTCTCTCCTGTGTGGCGCGTCACAGTCCTGACTCCAAAGAGTGGCTTGGCACCCGCTCGTGGTGTGAATCAATGGAATGAACAAACTCTCCAGGACCCAGGCTTCACACCTGAAGGAGGAAGGACCCTGATTTTCACAGCACCAAGTTTTCTCCTTTAGAATGACAAGTTCTCATCTTTTCCAGTGTGCTAGCTCTTGTTGTCTCTGGTTAAATAACAAAGTGCTCTTCTCGAAATGGCTTGTTTCCTGTATTTGTTTCGTTCCAGGAAGAATGTGAGAAAGCTTTGGAAATAAAGCGTTTCATTTATAAGCTATCCTGCAGCCCACCATCGGTAATTCAAAACTATCATCCTACGTAAATTGGTATCATTATACCTGGAGAACCTTCTGAAAGATAATATTTGTGGACCTCTGACTTCCAATGTATGGGTCTGAAAGCAAGAATAATCCAGCAGTATTTGTTCCCACAGGAGATTTCTGGGCACAATTTTTAGAAGAGAAATATGTTAGAACTTGATAGGATCAATATCATGAAAAATTTAATGGTTAATGGGCCCCGGGCTTTCTGAATGAGATGCTGGCATAAGACCCAAATAGTTATTAGGTACAAGGGTGCCTCTTGCAGGAGAAAAAAGAACTAAAAGGAAATCAGAAATCTGATGGTTTTCTGTGTGTAAATGCATGGTGGCCTCAGCTAGATTCTCTCGTATTAATCCCAGCCCAGTGGTGTGCAGTGATTTTGATGAAAGGGATAAAGTTATCACTCTAGGCAATGAATCAGAAAAATTGATGGGGACAAAGAAAATATCATGTATCATGCAGCAAGTATCATGGTCATTGGAAGTCTTGGAATTTGGAGGAAATATCTAGGGAGGAGTGTGAAAATGGGGAAGGATGCAAGATATATTTTCGTAGAAGGAGTCTGTGTCGTAAATGCAGCTGCAGCTTCGTCTGAATATGAAAATAGCCTAGAGGGGAATCTGTACCTAGGAGATGTAGCTGGCTTGAGCAAAGGCAAGGGTCACCACGAGGCTTTGGGAACAAACGCTGTCCATGACCCTCTGCGTGCCCCGGTCTCTAGCCTGTGTTTACTAGGCTTTTGTGAACACGTGTTGAATGCATGGATGAGGAAGTCTAGGAGGCAACAGTGCATTTGAAAGGCATCTTTTAAAAATTACTGGACTATTTTTTAATATGTATTTATTTTAATAATGCTTCTTTTTTTTTAAAACTAAAAAAAAAATTTTTTTTTAAATTTTTTGGCCGTGTCGTGTGGCTTGCAGTATCTTAGTTCCCCGACCAGGGACCGAACCCGGGCCCTCAGCAGTGAAAGTGCAGTCTCCTAACCACTGGACCGCCAGGAAATTCCCAGTAGACTTTTTTTTTTTTAGCAGTTTTAGGTTTATAGAAAAACAGAGTAGAAAGTACAGAGAGCTTTCCTATATTCATTTCTTCTGCACACAATTTGCCATGTTATCTCTTGTATTAGCGGGGTACATGTGTTGCATTTGATGAGCCAATATTGATACCTTATTATCAATTAAATTACATGGTTTACATTAGAGTTCACCATTGGAATTGCGCCTCCTGTGGGTCGGGACAAATGCGTAATGATTACAGCATCGTACATAATACTTTCCCTGCCCTAAAAATCCTCTGTGCTCTGCCTCTTCTTCCCTCCCTCCCCTCCAACCTCTGACAAGCGCTGATCTGTTTACTGTCTGCCTAGTTTTGCCTTTTCCAGCATGTCATAGAGTTGAATCATGCAGTATGTAGCCCCTTCAGATGGGCTTCTTTCACTTAGCCCTATGCATTTCAGGTTCTTCCATGTCTCTTCATGGTTTGGTAGCTCATTTCTTTGTATCACTGAATAACTTCGCACCGTCTGGATGGACCACAGTTAGTTTATTCGTTCACCTGCTGAAGGACACCTTGCTTGCTTCCAAGGTTTTGGCAATGGTAAATAAACGTGCTCTAAATATTTACATTGTGTCCATAGAAGTTATCACGGAAGCCATATTTTTTAAAAAGGCATTTCTTCACGGCATTTTCTTCATGCTAAGATACTTCTATGTAATATATGAAAGGTGAATTTCATTTGAAATGGAGGTGCGTGGTTGTATGCCCTTTTGCAAAATAGCAATTAAAACACAAGGAAGTAAAACCCTGAATGCTCTGCTCTCTGCCTAATCTGTGTTATTTTATTTAGAAATTACTATATGCACCAAAAGGGGCATTTTTCTTTCAAAGCGTTAAGTGGGGGGGCGGACTTCCCTGGTGGTGCAGTGGTTGAGAGTCCACTCTCAACCGATGCAGGGGACACGGGTTCATGCCCCGGTCCGGGAAGATCCCACATGCCGCGGAGTGGCTGGGCCCGTGAGCCATGGCCGCTGAGCCTGCGCGTCCGGAGCCTGTGCTCCGCAACGGGAGAGGCCACAGCAGTGAGAGGCCCGCGTACCGCAAAAAGAAAAAAAGTGTTAAGTGGGGGTTACATCGCCTTTTTGCTTCTTCCTCTGTGAACTCATTAAACTAATTACCATTTTCAAAGTGATAAGCCTTAAATTAGTGTCAGAGTCAAACTCCCCCAAGCCCGAGTGCACACGTGGTTTGCTTAGCTGAACCAAATCACAGCACGATAAATGTCCGGCTGACGATGATTTATCATGGGTGACAAATCACTAAAATGTCCCCGTGCATATTATTTTTGGTCCTGAGGATGACATATAGGTATATGGTGTGGCTTCTAGGAATGTTTATTATATGAGTTAAAACACTGAAAAAAGATTAAATGTACTCTAGCCTGTGGCACTGCAATCAAATAACAAGAATGTGTCTGGTAACAGATGACTGGGGTCTTGCTTTCACATCAGAAATCATCTCTGCCACCTCCGTGGAGGGTTGTCTCTGTGGCCTTCTACCCCTTTTCTGGACCAAGTTGGAGAAGGTGCAACCCTGGAGTGCAGGGCCTGTCTCCACGGAGGGCGTGACCTACCTGATGGATAGGATTACCCATATCCAGTTATTATTTCTGCTGCAAAGGATGCCTGGTGTCCTTTTAGAATTCCAGTTGTGTGGTTACCTACAGTGAAGAGATGGTCCCCTGTCGAGACAAGTGATGCTATAGCCACCCCAAGAGGATGTGGAAAAGGTTGTATCTCACATATAATGAGGCTTTCTGAGGAACGCAGGACAGCGCCTAGGCTGGTCTGAAGATGGCTTGAGGGAGATGGGAAGGAGACAGATCCAGCTTTCATGGTGGGTAGGAGCTGGGGCTTGGATGTGGGTTCCCACATGGAGGTAGGAGCTGGCATAGTTTGAACCTTCCATGGGCACTGGGGGAGGGAGCCCCCAGGCTTTCTTATTAGCTTGTTGGGCACAAGTGGAAGAGGCAGAGGTGAGACTTAAAAGCTCTTAGCTGTCAGACATCAAAAAACTGAGTCAGACCCTTTAATACCTCAAACAGTAACTGCATGCATGGACTAAATTAAATTGGCATCATGTGAATGTAGCAATCTCTGTGAAAATTGTAAATTTTATACCTCTGGTCTGACCATCATTTTCTTCTGATCTGAGAGCAGGTGGTAGCTTCCTAATCAGAGAGTCCGTGTTTCAGCCCATTTCTCAGTCTTCAGCTGGCTTCTGTTTTGTTTTGTTTTGTTTTGTTTATTCTTATGGAAAATTTGAGGTATCCATAGAAGCAGAGAGAAAAGTGCAGTGAACTGCCATATGCCCTGGATCCACATATAACAATTAATGAAGTCACGCCTGATTTTATTAATCCACGCTCTGTACTCACTTCCCTTCTTCCTGGATTAATTTGAAGACAGCAGCCATCATTATCATGTCATCCATGGGTGTTTCAGGATGTAACTCTAACTTTTTTTCCTTCATGTCTTTTTTTTTTTTTTTTTTACTCCTCTGTGATTTTCACTGAGTTCATCCACTTAACTCTGCAGGGTTTGAGAGTTTGGGTTTTGCAGTCAGACTTAACTCTTCCTTTCTGGGTCTCTCACTTCCTAACGGTGTGACTTTGAACAGGTCATGTATCTTTTTGGAGCACTGTTGCCCTCAGCTGTGCAATGGAGCCAATGCTCTTTACTCGTAGGGTTCGGTATGATGTAATCAAGAGAACATGGAATAAAGTCCTCTGCAGGCAGAGTGTTCAACAAATGGTACCCATTACTCTCATTGTTGACCATGGTATCATTATTATTTTGAAGGGTTGCTATATGGGGGTTAGTATACAATGGGAAGTATGGGGAAAGAAGGTGAGGAAAAGAAAAAGGAAAGTGTGAGGAATATTTATCTTCATGATGGACAGTTTTAGACCTGGGTATCTATGGTAAGTATGAAAAAGGTCATTCATCATAAAATAGTTTTAGAAATGTTTGTTTGTATAAGAGGAACAGTGATGATTTAGTTTTTTCCAGTCAATAAGGAAAACCAGTAGACTTCTTTATAGCCTCAGGCCAGCTGGTGATTGCAGCAATTTGGCTTCTCTCTTCCGGCATCTTCCTCCAAGGGGCTCATGATCTGTGAGCCTGATTCCTCTAGAATCCTTTATCAGGTCTCCCTACAGGGTCACCCCGTGATGCCTAGACGTTCAAATGATGCTTGTAGATGATACTTAATTCACTGACTGCATCTTCTCATTGTCTCTGCCAAGAGCCCGGCCACTGTGCTCCTTCTGATTCTGCTGCATCCCCTGTTGGGATCAGCACAGGAGAGCTCAGTGTGTAAGACCATCTCCTTCTCACCATGAGAAATTAACAGACAGGTCGATGAGGGCGAATCACCTCCCTTTCTTTTGTAAAGATTGCACTATTTTAACACTGAGTGTTTTCTCCCCTTCAGGACAGATCTTGGATGTTCTAGATGAGTTGAAACTGGCTAATAACACCCTGGTCTACTTCTCCTCGGACCAAGGAGCACATGTAGAGGAGGTGACTGTCAAAGGGGAAGGTCACGGAGGCAGTAACGGAATCTATAAAGGTGAGCAATCTGTGCAGGTGGGAAATGGCACGGTGTCAGCTCTGTGCTCTGCCTGCCCCCCGCCGCTTACCCCCTCATCACCTTCTCCTGGACCTTGGAGCTGTGGTGCTATTCTTCTGCCACTTGAAACATACAGGGCTTTATGGGGTCACAGGCATTGAAAACTCAGATGGCCAAAGTGACCATTTCCGCTATGGTCCCCCCAGAACTTAAAAGCACGCATTCTGTGTCCAGACATTAAAATGAGGGTGTTTTCCCCCTAAATCTAAATTCAGCCCCATAGTAGTTGGTTCATAGTGTAGTTGGCCCCATAGTGTAGTTGGTTCAAACAAGACCCCTTACACCCTCCCCCCATGACCTCTACAACTACAATTGCTTTAAGCCTGGAAGTTTGTGTTGATTTGTTACAGCAACAATAAAAAGCTATTAACTTGTATTTGGGCATCAGAAGTTTGAAATGGGTCTCACTGGTCTAAAATCAAGATGGTAGCAGGACTGCATCTTTCTGGAGGCTCCAGGGGAGAATCCATTTCCTTGCCTTCTCCAGCTTCTGGAGGTGGTCACTCTCCTTGGCTCGTGGACCCTTTCTTCCACCTTTAAAGCCACCAATGCAGTGTCTTCAAACCTTCCTCTCTCTCTCTCTCTCTGACCTCTGCTTCCATAATTCCATCTCTTTCACTTACTCTGACTTTCTTGCCTGCAATTTTAAGGACCCTTGTGATTATGTCAGTCTTGCCCACGTAATCCAGAGTAATTTTTCCTATTTCTAGACCCTTAATCACATCTGCAGAGTCCCTCTTGTCATGGAAGGTAACCTAGTCACAGTGTCCGGGGATGAGGATGCGGACATCTTTGGGAGGTCATTATTCTGCCTATCTCCATATGCTACAGCATTGTGGGCTGATGCTTTCTTCCTGACAGAGCATTAGCTAAGCCACCACCAAGATGGATCAGGCTGCCTGTCATTGGGGATATTAGATAAGACCCATCTGCTGACCCCAAGTTGCTTATACAACATACACTCTGCGAATATGAGACATAGATACCTGGGTATAATAACATGTGGCCCATTTCACAAAGACTTAGGTGAGATACCTCAAAGGGCATATCCGTGCTAAGGGTTAGGACACCACCCGAATCTGCAGTGAGTGTGGGTTGGATGTAACATGGGGGAGGATGATTAGAAGTGACCATGCAAAAGGCAAAGCAAGGCGTCCCAGACAGTAGAGGCTGCTGAATAAAGCAAGATGCGTGACACATAGGGAAGCGCATTGAATTTTGCTCCCTAAAGCCATGAGGTGCTTTATTGCCCTTTCATTATTCTCTCACATGGTTGTTTCACAGATTCCCAGGGACTCAGGAAATCAGAGTTTACCTACAAAGATATGAAATGCTAATCTATGGAGTGCTTTCATCCATTAGTTTACAAAACCCTGATTGAACTGTGTATCTGGCACTGGGTTAGAGGCAACAATACGGTCCCTGCCCTAAAGGAGCCCATGGTCAACGGGTTGGGTAGGTGGGTGGCTGGTTGGTTGGGTGGCTGGTTGGATGGTTGGTTGGGTAGATGGTTGGTTGGGTGGGTGGTTGGTTGAGTGGGTGGATGGTTGGGTGGTTGATTGGGTGGTTGGTTGGTTGGGTGAGTAGGTGGGTAGCTGGTTGGTTGGGTGGATGCTTGGTTGGGTAAATGGCTGGTTGGGTGGATGGGTGGTTGGGTGGGTGGGTGGTTGGTTGGGTGGTTGATTGGGTGGTTGGTCGGTTGGGTGGGTAGGTGGGTGGCTGGTTGGTTGGGTGGATGGTTGGTTGGGTAAATGGCTGGTTGGTTGGGTGGGTGGTTGGTTGAGTGGGTGGATGGTTGGGTGGTTGGCTGGGTAAATGGCTGGTTGGTTGGGTGGGTGGTTGGTTGGGTGGGTGGTTGGGTGGGTGGGTAGGTGGGTGGATGGTTTTTTGGGTGGGTGGTCGGTTGGGTGGTTGATTGGGTGGGTGGTCAGTTGGGTGGGTAGGTGGGTGGATGGTTGGTTGGGTGGGGTTGGTTGGGTAAATGGCTGGTTGGTTGGGTGGGTGGGTGGATGGTTGGGTGGTTGATTGGGTGGGTGGTCAGTTGAGTGGGTAGGTGGGTGGCTGGTTGGTTGGGTGGATGGTTGGTTGGGTAAATGGCTGGTTGGTTGGGTGGGTGGGTGGATGGTTGGGTGGTTGATTGGGTGGGTGGTCAGTTGGGTGGGTAGGTGAGTGGATGGTTGTTTGGGTGGGTGGGTGGATGGTTGGGTGGGTGGTTGGTTGGGTAGATGGTTGGATGGTTGGTTGGGTCAGTGGCTGGTTGGTTGGGTGGTTGGTTGTTTGCATGGGTGGTTGGGTTGGGGGTGGTGGGAGGAAGCCTAAGGAGGCCCATGCGATTTAACAAGGGTGTCGACATTCTTGGCACAAGATGCCTGTGGTGCATACGGCAAGGAGAGCCTCACTCGGCCAACAGGGCCCAAGAAATGTTCCCAAAGGAGACCAGGCTGGGAAGGAGGTAGCCAGGGTGTGCTTGAGCTCTTATCCTTCTACCTCGAGCTCTTTCCACTCTCCCAACCACATACCCTCCTCAGTATAGCTGGGATGAGGAGAGAAGCACATGGCTTACTCTGCAAACTGGCAGGAATTGGGTAACACCAGATCACACCAGTCCTGAACCAAACAGACAGCGAAAAGGCAGTCTGTCACCCATCCCACTGGCAGCACGTAGCCTGTGAAACCTTATACTTCTATTTACGTCCTCGACATGCACATCTGAGTCCTTTCAAATTCTGAGCACTGGGCCCCCCCCCCCCCCCCGGGACCTTTGTTTACACCTTCGGTTACCTGGAACCCAGGAGGGAAGGATTCCTGTTCAGTGCGGGTCTGGACAACCTCGCTGGATGTTCATACCACTTCCTTTGCTTGTCATCGTTCCCTCCCCAGTGCAGGACACACGACTGATACTCAACACGGGTGAAATGACCGAGCAGGTGTCTCTACTCGGAACAGGATTAACCCACTCTTTCAGCCAGCCCTCCTCTATTCAGTCTTATTTTCGAGGAGCGAGAAGTGAAAGTATGTATTCCTGTAGAGTAAGATGAGGTGCTTTCGTCGTATTTCCTTTAGTCATGGACTGTGTGCGGAGAGTTGTTTTTATGTTATTTTATACATGATAGCGTCTCTCGAGATGGAGTCCCAGACTGCATTTCATGCACTGGCTCCCCCGTCCATTCATTCCCCCGGTGAAGGTCTGTTAGGTTCCAAAGTTGCTTAGTGGCTGCTGCCGAGACGTGTACATCAGTCACAGTAATAGATGTGGTCAGCAAGTAATACGTTATTTAAGAAAGTCACATATATGGTGTGACGGAGCTTTGGTTCGGGGACAGATGACCAGATGACCACCAGCGATGAATCTGAGGGAGCCTGGTGTTGAAAAGAAGGAGATGTACTGTCATTTTGTGTCGATGGCTGACTCTTCAGAGACCTAAGTGGATGGTGAGGATGAGTCACAAAGAGAGTGTCCAGGGTCTGAAGGATGCCTTGGAATTGGGCTTCTCGTACAATCTGAAGAGCAGGCTCACAGCTGCTCCCTGGTTTTTTTTGTTTTTTTAAGAAACATATTGAATGTGTTAGACATACTTTGTTTGAATGCTAGAACTACCATCGGTGTCTGACACTGTATTAATATCTCAGCCACCACTCTATCGCAAAGCATTATCCCTTTGTCAAGTTTAGTTGAAATCAAGTTCACAGTGAAACATTGTTAACGGTATGATGCTCAAAAAAAAAAAAAAAAAAAAAAGATGCGGTTTCCTTCTAGCTATGGGGAATGACCAAAGACTTCTCAGTGTCAAGACGCCTTGTTTTCTAAAGCTGTGAGCTTGCATGCACTCCTATGATTTATGCAAACACAGAGAAATCACACCGTTTGAGCTCACTGATCAAAAGGGCATCCTTTCAGAACAATCCTGACTTGCAGTCTTCCTCAGAACTGCTCCAAAAGATCTATCCTTCCTCACATGGCCTTCTCTTCTCTAGTCACATCCCATCCTGCCTCACTCTACTAAGGGCACTCCTACTGTCCCTTAGGGCCCCCCGAGATAATCCACGATAATCTCCCCATCACACCATCAGTCATGTAATCATATCTACAAAGTCCCTTTTTCAGAAAACAAGGTACAATGCAAAGGTTCCAAGGATTCCAACATGGACATCTTTAGGGGTCATTATTCAGCCTTCCCCTAAAAAAAAAAACTATTACTATTTGAGCTCAGTGATCCCTCCGTATTCCTCAGTCTGTTTCACTAATGAAATCTACGGACCACCTTGGTAGAATGGCTGTGATTAAATCACGACACAGAGTTCAACAGCTAATCCCTTTTAATCAGAGGAACATTAGATTCTGCTGTAGTCTGCATTTCAAAAAATTAATTTAATTTTGTGTGGTTGAGGGGATAGTGACACTACTAGTTTTTTCTCTCTCTCTTTTTTTTCTAATTGAAAGATAGTTGACTTACAATGTTGTGTTTGTTTCAGATGTACAGCAAAGTGATTCATTTATACACACACATATATCTATTTTTTTCAGATTCTTTTCCCTTACAGGTTATTACAAAATATTGAGTATAGTTCCCTGTGCTATACAGTAGGACCTTGTTGATTATCTATTTAACTTTTAAAAAAAATTGATTTATTTTATTTATTTATTTTTGGCTGCATTGGGTCTTCATTGCTGCGCGCGGGCTTTCTCTAGTTGCGGTGAGCAGGGGCTACTCTTCATTGCGGTGCGCGGGCTTCTCATTGCGGTGGCTCCTCTTGTTGCAGAGCACGGGCTCCAGCAGTTGTGGCATGTGGGCTCAGAAGTTGTGGCTCATGGGCTCTAGAGCGCAGGCTCAGTAGTTGTGGTAGACAGGCCCAGTTGCTCCGCGGCATTTGGGATCTTCCCAGATCAGGGCTCGAACCCATGTCCCCTGCATTGGCAGGCAGATTCTTAACCAGTGCGCCACCAGGGAAGCCCTGTTTATCTATTTTATGTAAAGTAGTGTGTGTCTGTTAATCCCAAACTCCTAATTTATCCCTCCCCCACTTTCCCCTTTGGTAACCATAAGTTTGTTTTCTATATCTGTGAGTCTGTTTCTGTTTCACGGATAAGTTCATTTGTGTCATGTTTTAAATTCCATATATAAGTGATATCATATGGTATTTGTCTTCCTCTGTCTGGTTTCACTTAGTATGATAATCTTTAGGTCCACGCATGTTGCTGCAAATGGCATTATTTTATTCTTTTTTATGGCTGAGTACTATTTCATTATACATATATATCACATTTTCTTTTATCATTCACCTGTCGATGGACATTAGGTTATATTCCATGTCTTGGCTATTGTAAATAGTACTGCTATGAACATTGGGGTGCATGTATCTTTTTGAATTACAGTTTTGTCTGGATATAGGCCCAGGAGTGGGATTGCTGGATCATATGGTAGCTGTATTTTTAGTTTTCTAAGGAACCTCCAGACTGTTCTCCATAGTGGCTGCACCAAAGTACATTCTCACCAACAGTGTAGGAGGGTTCCCTTTTCTCCACACCCTCCCTAGCATGTAATATTTGTAAACTTATTTTCACCTTTTCCCTAACATATCCTCCCTTAGCTGGGACCAGAATAACTTCCCTAAGATTTTCTTAGCGTTTAGAGTTTCCTTCCTCTTCCTCACAGCTGAAAATTCCCCGAAGTCTCGGATGAGAACATCATACTCCTAGCTCTGGCTTCCTTTTCATTCCTCTCCCAAGTCAAGGTCACCCAGCAGGAGGCTCCCCCCTCAACCCCCTGCCTCCCTTTTACTCTGCGTAAAGGCAAGTAATAAGTGTCAATGGAGTGGATAAATTAACCCTATAGATGGCTTCTGCAGAAGCATTGGTTGGGTGTGAGGGCTGAAAATCGTATTTCCCTGAGTGTTCATGAACGTAGACTTTCTCCACGGGCAGAGAAATGCTCTCCGAATTCCCTGATGCCTGCAAGAAAGGCACCGCAGTTTTCCTTGCAGTGCAGGTTCCAAAAGCCAGTGATTGGCTGGAGTCCATGTGGCTTAGGAGTTCCTTCTTACAGTCACTGAGTTTGGCGGCTCTTTGCCTCAGGCAGTCCCACGGCTCTCAGAGCAACGGGTGCTTTTGTTGGAGAAAAAAAAAAAAAAAAAAACAGCAAGAGGCTCTGCTAGTTTATTAGGGGGTGGTTACGTTCAGGTTCATTCTTCAGATTTTAGCAAACATTTTCATCAGCTCCCCAAGAGAGGGCAAAGCTGGCTGGTCTTGCTGGTATCAGGACTTGTGTGCCAGGACGCATCCCCCAGGCTTCCCCAGGCTTTTCCTCTTTGAAAGAAGCTCACGTGTTATCCTCACCTAGCAGTTCATTCCTTCAGTTAAATTCCACTGAGAAGCACGCATATACTGAGCCCCCATAGGATGCCAGGCTCGGGGCTGGCTTCTAGGACATGATGACAGCGAATACAGGGTCCCCAGCCTCTAGTAGCTCATATTCTTTGGTTGAGATGGACATCTAAGGAGATGGTTTCAGAATAACAAAGTAGAAAGGAAGCTCTGAGAAGGGACGATTAGACGTTGTTCCCCAACCTGGGAATTCAGAGAACTTCCCAGGAGACATGGACCTTTTGCAGGCTGATGCTTGGGAGTGTTGGCTGGGAGAGGAGAGGTGGAGAGTTCATTGCAGGCAGGAGTGAGATGCTTTACAGGGAACAAAAAAGCAGCTCAAGGTTGCTATAAGAGATGAAGGTGTCAACCAGGGATACTGGGCGATGTAGCTGATGAAAGGTACCCTACATCCACATTAGTATGTCTGATAGAATGAAGTAGATAGATAGACAGACAGATAGGGATGGATAGATAGATAGATAGATAGGGATAGATAGATATGATGCATGGATGGATGGATGGATAGACATAGGTAGGTAGATAGATAGATAGATAGCTACCTAGATAGATAGATAGATAGATAGAGATAGATGAACAGACATAGGTAGATAGATAGAAATGTGTGTATATATATTGTGTGTTTATATATATTTGTATATATGTGTGTGTGTGTGTGTGTGTGTGTGTGTGTGTGTGTGTGTGTGTGTGTAAATATATAGTTATTGCCATTTGGGTAGTAGTTAAAATTGGAGGTCAAGAATATCACCCAAATCCACTCTAAGGAAAGGGTAAAGAAGTGAGAATAAGGATGAGTTGAGGGGTAACATAAGATGTCTCATGTTTTTGGCTGGTGTGGTTGGGTAGATAGAAGTACTTTGAGGCATTAGGACTCCCAGGCAGCGACTTGGTTCCCTTGTCTTTAGAATTTGAATAATAGGATTGTTATTATAGGAACATCGTAGAAGACTGTTGAGATGACTAAGAAGTCAGTACATGCAAAGTGTGTCCTCAGTGCCCTTAGCGAGGGCGAGGAATACTGTCGCCTGCCAGAGTGCAAGAACTACGATCCAGACGTATTCTACTCACATCTGTATGCTTAGAAGCTAGAATAGGGTCTGACATATTGTAAGAAATTAGTTTTGAGTGAATATGTAAATGAAAAACCACTTGAGCTTAGGTTTGAAGGATCAGTGGTTTAACTCAATGAAGCGGGCAGTGAATCAACGTGCTTGTGTCGGTAAACCCATTGGTATTGGTGATTGATTAGATATTGGGTTTGAGGGAGGGGAGGACGTCAAAGCTGTCTCTTCCGTGTTTGGCTGGTGCGATTCGCTAGACAGAGGTTCCCTTTAGGAATTAGGACTCCTGGGCAGATACCTGTATTGGGTTGGTGTATGGGATCCTTTAGTGTAAGAAGAGAAGAGGGTCAGGGACCAAGCTGAACATAAAAGGTGATACGGGAGCTGATGATCCAACAAAGGAGATACGGAGAGAGTGACAGGGAAATAAGAAGAGAACTGGGGGGGGAAGGGAAGGTCCAGGGAAGAATATGGTTCGTAGAAGTGGACGCTGAGAAACAGTCAAGTAGGATGTAGACCCCAGGGATCCATTGTGTATATTATACACGTGATGTTCCCATGAGTATTTTCAGTGGAGAGCGGGGGGCAGAGGCTGGCTGGATAGAAGGGGGCCGGAAGGTGAGCCGTTTCTCAGATTCTTTTCAGAAATGTGTCTGTGCAGGGAGACGGGCTGTGAAAGGGGTTCTTTGTCATGGGGAAGGTTGGAGTGTATTTCATTCTCTCAAGTCAGCTTCAGTAGACGGATCGTGAAGGTACAGGGGACACCTGAGAGTGTCAGATTTCTGAGAAGACGGTGGGAAATGAGACCCAACAGGTAGGAGGATTGATCTTTGCCAGGAGGAGGGACCTTGTCTAGTCTGGCAGGGAATGTGGAGAGCAGATGCTGGTGCAATGAGAAGGGATAGTGGCTGGAATTTGAAGGTGTTCCCAAATGAAGCCTTCTGTTTCCTCTCTGCAGAAGGAAACAGAGTTACCTACTGAAGGCGGGGTAGGGCAGGGCATGGGGGTGACAAGTAGTATTCTGGGGGAGGGTTGACATGCCAGCTGCAGGTGGGGAACCCTGGATTCCAGGAACAGGAAGGGACCCCATTTGGTCACTTTAACCAGATGTTGAGAAGATCTCGATTTACAGAGAACAGGTAGATATTTTCATTGAGGGCTGGTATCGTACTGGGAAGGCATGAACATGTGTCAGAGGTTCTCTGGGATCCAGTCTTTTGGCAAGAATGTGATGGAAATGGTATATTGCATGATCTGAGCTGGTCATCGGGACCACATAGGATAAAGTTAGCAAACGTCCCAAAAATTGAAGTGTCATTTGGAACAATTGGGACTGTCCACTTAGTAGAAAACTGAACTACTGAATGATCGCAGTCCTCGATGAGATGACTGCATTGGGTTTTGTTTGACAAAACGTGTGACCGTGGTACGACAGGGTTCAATATTGCAGAGTTTGGGCCCAAGGTTGAGAAAGCTGTATTGGAAGGCAGAGGTTTGTGGTTAGATAATAGAGTGTTTGGATCACTCACTTTCGAGACGGCGCAGGTGGGAGTGATGTGGTCTGTGGGTGACGGAGGCCAAGGTTGCCTGGAGGGGCACATGGTTGGGGATGTGACATCAGTGGATAAACTGAGGTCTGGGAGGGCAGGGCATTGATGTATTTCGTGCTAATCGAGCTCATTTTCCTGGATGGAATGCACAGTGAGACTAAGAAGATGAGCTTGTTGGGTAAGACTCTGGAGGAGAGAACTTTTGGAATGCAACAGGTTAGGGAAATGAAAAAGCCTAGCAAAGTTAAGGGACCAAAAGAGGTTGGAAACAGGAGTTTATAACCACTCCCATCTGTAAGGTTCTCTTTTTTTTCCCCCAGGAATACTCTGCATCAATTCATCCATTCTTTCGTTCATTCACTGCATATATTGGACCTTCTCTATTTGGAAGGTATTACGCTGTGGACCGCAGTTGATTCAACAGTCGATTAGAGTTTCTTCTCAAGTACTCTTGGTCCCACTGGGACGATGAGATGGGATCACATTGATTGTCACACATCCCATAAACGAGAACCTTGAAAAATGCCCAGGAAATGGAGAGTAGGAAGACATTACATGTGGTAGTGGTTGTAGAAGCCTTGATTAAATAGGAAGAGCGTCTTATGCAGGCTTTCGAGGGTTTACAGAAATGATTGGGGGTTGGGGGAAAATCCTGGCAGAGAAAACAGCAACAGAACTTTGCAGAAGGTGGGATAGAATGAGTTGTTTGCTGGGGCACTTAGGTGAGACTCAGCTCAACTAAGGACTGGTATTGGCAGGGTGGGCCAGAGCCAGGCTGAAGGAGAGATTCTTTAGTTTTTCGTTCTTGCAGAAGATATGAAGGAGTCCAATTAAGTGAAAAAATAAATCATCAGTGGAAGTTGCGGCGACATTTCCCCCCTAATAACACTGAAGGAGTTCATATTACGGAGTAGGGTCAGGGCTGATGCACGCACCCTACTCCCCAAATCTAAATTCGGTAACTTTAAGAGCAGGGCTCCATATGTGGAATCTATCAATCAAAAAATTTTAAAAAGGGCTACAAATGAACTTATCTACATAACAGAAATAGAGTCACAGATGTAGGAAAGAAACTTACGGTTCCCAGGGGGTAAGGGCAGGGGGTAAATTGGGAGATTGGGATTGACACATACACACTACTACATATAAAATAGATAACTAATAAGGACCTGCTGTAGAGCACAGGGAACTCTACTCAATACTCTGTAATGACCTATGGGGGAAAAGAATGTAAAAAAAGAGTGGATATATGTATATGTATAACAGATTCACTTTGCTGTACAGCAGAAACTAACACAGCATTGTAAATCAACTATACTCCAATAAAAAAAAAAAAAAGAAGAAAAAGAAAAAGAGCAGGGCTCAGTAAACTATGGCATTTGGGCCAGATCCAGCCTGATGCCTGATCTTGTAGATCAAGTTTCCCTGAAACACGGCCATGTTGATTCGTTGGTGTCTGGCCCTCCTGCTTCTGAGGAGTTGGGCAAGCCACCCAAACCA
This sequence comes from Tursiops truncatus, assembly GCF_011762595.2. Lineage (NCBI taxonomy): Eukaryota > Metazoa > Chordata > Mammalia > Artiodactyla > Delphinidae > Tursiops > Tursiops truncatus. The sequence goes on along the minus strand of NC_133428.1, from coordinate 2,280,223 downwards.
CCTAAAATCGTTACTCGCTGGCTTTTCAAAGGAAACACGTGCCACCCCCTGGCTCAGATGATTTAGCCGTTTGATGTCTTGCTTAAATAGTCACCTTTAGCTTCTGAAACCGGGTCCGTTAACTTAAGGGTGTTCTTCAGTTCTTTACCTTCAAGCAGTGACATGAGCAGACGGCTGCTGTTTTATTCTTGCCCCGATAACAGGTGGATGATCGTGTGATAGGACCTGGGCGGTTTTGTCACATCTCCCATCTATAATTGGTGGGGTTTTAGTCCCTGGACTGAATACATCAAGGAGGGTGTAAACTATAGCATCTTGGATGAGAAAGACTTTAGTGTGAATTTGATTCGCCATGTGCTTCCTTGCGATTCCCATCAATCCAGGGAACCGGTGTTATCAGGCGGGGAGATGCCCAAGAGGACAAAAAACTGACAAATAGAGTATTGCAGAAAACTCTGTGCCCACGTCAAGCAAAAGAACGGCAAGCATATGCTCTTGCCATTCAAAGGCATTTGACCTGCCGGGTGGCAGCACGTGCAAAGACAAAAATATAGAAGCGTGGTTTAGAGACAGCTGTTCCTAACAAGAGTCTCGGAGTGAATGGTAGAAGAATTTTCTCTGCACCGTCCTGGAGAGCTTAACTCAGCCATCGTCTGTCTGTGGCTTCCTGTCACGGCCGAGTGCCACCAGGATGTTAAATGCGTGCACTTGACAATTACTCGAGCAGATTTTAAATTTAGACCATGCTCTTTTCTCTGTTCAGACGTTTTCAGAAAGAATCCACTCCCCTTCACCTGTTTTTCCTGTATCTCCCTCGCAATCCCCTGTCCTTCTCTGCTAACCCTATTTCTCCTTCGCAAACCAACTCAAAGTCTGTTGCCTCAGGGCCCGTGTTCCCAGGGAAGAGGCATCCTCTGTGCTTTTTGTTGGGCTGCAATCAGAGTTATGCACAGCTTGTTACAAAGTCATGGGGAACTACTCCTGGGGAAGCAGCGTGTCTGTTTCTCCATCCATCCGCGGGCTCCCTGCTGGAGGGATCCAGCATTTCTGGCCTCTTTGAGCCCAAGGCCACCGTGCTGCTGTCTCCCTTCCCCAAGGACCGTAAGTGAGAGACCCTGGGGAGCATCTTCTGTTGACATTGTGACCCACTCCCAGCTCACCCCTCCAGCCCCTCCTGATACCACTTTCATGCTCTATTTAGTTATTTTCGAATTGCCTCATACGTGCAAAGCTCGTTTTCCCAACTAAACAGTAAGAGCTAGGCCAGTAATAAAATAATAACAATGATGAAAACAGCTATGGTCAGTGGTCTGTCTCTCAGGCTGGGGATCATAATCCCGTGAAATACTCACATCTTACACGTCTGGAACGTGTGGCACAGCGGTGGATCCATGTCCCAAGGGCACAGAGCTGCTGTTTTCGTTGCCTAGGGCTGCTGCACGAATTCCCCACCAGTTTGGTGGCTCAACACGACACAAATGGATGATCTTACAGTTCTGCAGGTCCGATGTCCAAAATGGGTCCCCGTGGGCTAAAATCAAGGTGTCAGCAGAGCTGTGTTCCTTTATGAAGGCTCTCGGGGAGCGAGGCCACCTGCATGCCTTGGCTTGGGGCACCTTTCTCTCTGTTCAGAGCCAGTGACGTAGCATCTTCCAGTCTCTCTGACTACAGCCTCAGCTGCTCTGATGCCAGTTTTCCTGCTTCCCTCTTTCCCTTATAAAGAGCCTCGTGATTGTATTCGACCCACTCACATGATCCAGAATAATCTCTCCTTCTGTCGGATAAGGTACCATATCCCCAGATTCCAGGGGTTGCAGGTGGACATTTGGGGGTACGATTATTTTGCCTCCTACCAGCGGTAAAAAGTAGAAGTGGAATTTGAACCCCATGACTCCAGAAACATTGTTAGAAGTCTTTGTTGCTGCGAGATTTGAGTCTCCCTGATGAGAGTCAGCACTTGTGTCCACCAGGCAATGCTGGCCGTGTGTCATGCATGTAGAGACCATGACATATATATATATCGGGTTGGCCAAGCAGTTTGTTTGGGTTCTTCCGTAACATTTTATGGAAAAACCCGAACGAAATTCTTGGCCAACCCGATATATATTCTTCACCACAAGAGATACAGTATTGCTTGTGAAATTCTCATTGAATCCATGTCATTAAATCACTAGGTTCTTCCAAATCGGCCACCCCACATTAAGCATTGAAGAGTGCATTGAGGTACGTGTTGGAAAGACGTATAAATCTCCTTGATGCCTCTCCTTCGGCATTTTAGGGGGAAAAGCCAACAACTGGGAAGGAGGCATCCGGGTTCCAGGCATCCTCCGATGGCCAGGGGTGATCCAGGCTGGGCTGGAGATCGATGAGCCAACAAGCAATATGGACATCTTCCCGACGGTGGCCAAACTTGCGGGGTCCCCTCTGCCGGAAGACAGGTACTGTGACTCCCAGGTGCTCGGGGCAGTCGCCTTCGGATTTTGTGGGCAAGGGTGTTCCGATTCGCCTGCACGGTGGCATATGCTACTTCCAGCTGGACCCTTTATCCACGCCCAGTTATGGGACTTACTGGTGGGTCCAGCAATGTAAACACCGCTCTGTCCATCCTGTTATCCCAGTGGGAAATAAAGTCCAAAGCCCGAAGGGGATGGACAGTCTTTTTGTTTTTTTAATATTTGTTTATTTATTCATTTATTTGGTTGCACCAGGTCTTAGTTGCAGCAGACGGGCTCCTTAGTTGGGGCTCGCTGGCTCCTAAGTTGTAGCACGTGGGCTCCTTAGTTGTGGCAGACGGGCTCCTTAGTTGTGGCATGTGAACTCTTAGTTGCAGCATGTGGGATCTAGTTCCCTGAGCGGGATTGAACCCGGGTCCCCTGCATTGAGAGCATGGAGTCTTATCCACTGTGCCACCAGGGGAATCCTATGGGATGGACGGTCTTTAACTGAGCCTCCCTCTTTTGGCATTCCGTGGAACCTCTCCCCCTCCCTCTCTCTCCTCTCTCTCTCTCTCTCTCTCTCTCTCTCTCTCTCTCTGTCTCTCTGTCTCTCTGTCTCTCTGTCTCTCTCTCTCTCTCATCTGTGCCCATCATCGGCTTGCAGAAGGGCAGCTGGGCAGATGCCCTCTAACCTCCCTTGTTTCATCCCACACTTCTCCTGGCCCTGTTCACCAGCTCTTTGCTGCAGCAGCGAGAAAGGCAGTTGGGTGCCTAGTCAGGCCCCTTTTTTCCCAGCACGTCTTCATTTAGCGAGTTCTAAATGAAATGTCTTTCTCTTACATTTAAATACATCTTCCGACGGCATCGCCAGTGGTTTCTCCTTAAGTGTTATTACCAATCTGAAGAGTTCTAAGTGAGGCACACTGATTCATTGCTTTCGTTAGTTGGGTGGCAATCCAGGGTGACGGCAGGCACACGGGCTGCAAATCTTGTTCAAATTCAGCTGCCGACAGAACCAAGAGGAAACTGGAAACCAGAGACGAAAACAACAGCTCAGCCAGAGCTGAGTCCACGGAGAGGTTTGCTCACCTCCCATTGTGCGCAACCTTGGTTCACTCTTCTTTTATTTCAAATTTCTGCATTAGGTATACGTTCCTCTCAAAGTGCATGCACACACACACACACACACACACAGATGGGAAAGGCAGAATTGTAGACTTCAGCCCTTCTCAAACTTTGTGGCCTCGAGATTCATGTACACTCTTCCCAGATCCAGGAGCCCAAAGATGTTGTGTTTCTGTGGGCGGTTTCTATCAGCGTTTGTCATATGAGCAATTAAACCTGGAAATAAAAGTTTTTAAACGCAAGAGGGCCCAAGCACACACTGCATCGGCTGACAGAGTGATGATGGAGCCCCTGGGGAAACCCACCGTCAGCTCATGAAAGAGTGGGGCTGACAGAGTTATAATGGAGCCCCTGGGGAAACCCACCATGAGCTCATGAAAGAGTGGGGGTACAAAAGGCAAATAGCATTTTGAATTACTGCAAAGACAGTTTGAGCTCATAGACCTCCTCGTAGGTCTCAGGCATCCCTGTGGGTCTCTGGACCACACCGTCTCAGGGTAGCTGGTGCTTCAGAGAAGAGCAGAGATTCCCGGAGCTATGCTGCTGTGGCTTCACTGCTGCTGAAGCATTGAAGTTCCTGGGCCTTGATTTCTTCTCCTGCAAATGGGTTCACACTTGCACAGGATGGCAAGCACTAGAGCATGTCAAGTGCAGAGTAGGGATGCATGCATACTTGCCATTTTTGTTTCACCCGCCATATTGAGAGGTAACAGGTAGGGAAGTAGAGTTGTTTCCACTTACACGTTTCACGTCCATCTGGGCTCAGAGAATCATCACTGTGAGGGCTGAAGGGGCTTCTAAGAGCTGCTATTCCAATCAAATGATTCTTCTTCCCCTCTAATGACAGAAAACTTGGCAGGAATAACTCATCAAAAGTCTTTTCTTACAGAAAACTAAAGCTCTCACTCCTTATTTTACTTGCTCTTTGGCCCTGGTTCTTTCCCTTGGAATAAATCTGAATAGTTCCATGACCCGTGCACACTGAGTGTTCAGATAGTTTCATTAAGTACATTTTTCTCTCATGGTTCATGATATTAAATTCGTCGGTACTCTCTGCTTTCACAGTATCTTTATATTTTTATTATTTTTAAAACATTTATTTATTTGGCTGTGCCAGGTCTTTAGTCACGGTATGCAGACTTCTTAGTTGTGACATGCGAACTCTCAGTTGTGGCATGCATGTGGGATCTAGTTCCCTGACCAGGGATCGCACCCGGGCCCCCTGCATTGGGAGCACAGAGTGTTAACCACTGGACCACCAGGGAAGTCCCTGCTTTCACACCACCTTTAACTGGTTTTTCACCTCACTGGGAAGAGCCAAGGGAAGGGAAAATTTCAGAGGCAAAGAGGAAGATCCCTAAAGGGAGATCTTGCTGCCGGCACCTTGCACCCACCCCAATCTGAATCTAATGGGGGTCATCCTGTTTTTCTCCCACGTGCCCATTGAGGAAGGAAGCAGCCTCCCTCCTAAGCTGACCCAAACATTTTGTGCACGAGCCAGTGTCCTCAGTGGAACCCATTCTGAGTATTGAAGGTTCTTTCAATGGATGTCACCTGTTGATGGTCCCACTCAACCCAATGATACCATGTCTGGGTTTTGGTCCAAGGCTCTATAAGATGTCATTGTTCTCCAAGCGACAGCACAGATAAGAAAACGGCAATCTGCTTCCAGGTTGCTCATGGGAATAAAACGATCTCACAATATACTATTTAGATCATGTTAGCAGCTGGGTCTAGAAGACGTCCTTGTGTGTCTGCCCTGGAGACGTTGACCATCTAAAGGGATGGTTCTCAGCTGGGGTGACTGTCCCTCCCAGGGGCCGTTTATCAGTGTCTAGAGACATTTTTGATTGTTTTGACTCAGGACGTTGCTGGCATCTAGTGGATAGAGGCCCGGGTTGCTGCTAAACATCCTACAATGCACAAGATGCCACCCCCCAGCAAGGAGTGATCCAGCCCAATATGTTGGGAGCGCTGAGGTTGAGAATTGTGCTCAAAAGCTTATTATTGCTCTTTTACGGGAAATGTCGTTATCTATATAATGAAAACCTCATCAAAACTTTTCAATAAGAGCATCCGGATAATATCCTCATATATATCCATAGCCATCTGTAAATCTGACACACAGGTGTCTACCCTTTAGAAAACAGCCTAACTCTCTCCCACTAAGATTGGTGGAAATCAGCTTCCCTGGTTTCTTGCTTAAGCAATATTAAATTTACGTTTCTCAGGTGAGTAAACACATTCAGAGAGCTGGACCCAGGCTATATGACAATCACTTAATGAGGTTCCCTCACATTTTGCCACATTTTTCATTGAACGAGAGGAGTTTCGTTCAGAAGACCCCTGTCCTTCAAGTACAGCCTTGTAATTCTCAAGAAGCAAGTGCTGTTCTTTTTTTTTTTTTTTTTTTTTGCGTTATGCGGGCCTCTCACTGCTGTGGCCTCTCCCGTTGCGGAGTACAGGCTCCGGACGCGCAGGCTCAGCTGCCATGGCTCACGGGCCCAGCCGCTCCGCGGCATGTGGGATCTTCCCGGACCGGGGCACGAACCCATGTCCCCTGCATCAGCAGGCGGACTCTCAACCACTGCGCCACCAGGGAAGCCCGCAAGTGCTGTTCTTGACAATCCTAGCTTGGTGAGAAATAAAAAGCCCTTCGATGCAGCGTTTCTGCTTAGGTAAAAAGAGCAGCAGTCCGAGGGTTACACATAGAGATTTTCACTTTGCAGCGTCTCCGTGCTGCCGTGAGAATTCTCTAACTCAACCCCGTGGTGTGCCTGTATGAGATTCCTCTTGGCGTGCATCTTCCCTTCATACCGACCGTGGCCATCGCCCCAGCATATGCAGAAAAATCATTCCCCCTGCGTCTCCAAATAAGCTGATTCTGGACATACATGGAGGGCAGTCTTTCTTTGTGATATAAAACATAGGCAACAAAAATATAATACCTCAGGCTTCCCTGGTGGCGCAGTGGTTGAGAGTCCGCCTGCCGATGCAGGGGACACGGGTTCATGCCCCGGTCCGGGAAGATCCCACATGCCGCGGAGCGGCTGGGCCCGTGCGCCATGGCCGCTGAGCCTGTGAGTCCGGAGCCTGTGCTCCGCAATGGGAGAGGCCACAACAGTGAGAGGCCCACATACCGCAAAAAAAAAAAAAAATATATATATATATATATAATACCTCAATACATTAATTCATTAAAGTGAAAACCTGTCAGCCTCATCTTTGCAAGCAGACAGAGTATTACCATAGTGAGTCTATGACCATGCTCCCTCTTAATGAAGATTGGCATGCCCAATTCTCCTATTCCATAATGAAAATTCGATTTCATTTCTTTTTTCCAAGTTTGGAAAAGAAATCCAAATGCTTGGTATCACTTAGGTCTGGTGAACGCAAGGGGAGTGGCTTGGTTCTCCCACTCAATTTTGCTGACATCTAGCTGGGTGACCACAAAAGACTTCTTCCATAGAGCACTACAGATACAACAGCAAGCTGTACCCAGCTCAGCTCCATTTTGCAGAATAAAAGTCGAAACTCTTCACGTACGTGTGACTACGTGTAATTGATCTTGCTTTCTATTCACATATGGCAGAATGTTTGATGTTTACGGGTGGAAACACTTTTAATTATGAAAGAGACTTTCTGGGTACTTGAGATTCCCTTTAATTTATCAAAGATCTATGTGCTTTCTTCTAAAACTGTTTCCTGTCCTACTCTACAGTGAAAAAAATCACCTTATTTTTTTGTTTGTTTGTTTTACATCTTTTCTGGAGTATAATTGCTTCACAAGGGTGTCTTAGTTTCTGCTGTATAACAAAGTGAATCAGCTATACATATACATATGTCCCCATATCCCCTCCCTCTTGCGTCTCCCTCCCACCCTCCCTATCCCACCCCTCTAGGTGGTCATAAAGCATGGAGCTGATCTCCCTGTGCTATGTGGCTGCTTCCCACTAGCTATCTGGTTTACATTTGGTAGTGTATATATGTCCGTGCTACTCTCTCACTTCATCCCAGCTTACCCTTCACCCTGACCCCGTGTCCTCAAGTCCATTCTCCACGTCTGCATCTTTACTCCTGTCCTGCCTCTAGGTTCATTAGAAGCATTTTTTTTTTAGATTCCATACATATGTGTTAGCATACGGTATTTGTTTTTCTCTTTCCGACCCAGTTCACTCTGCACGACAGACTCTAGGTCCATCCACCTCACTACAAATAACTCAATTTCATTCCTTTTTATGGCTGAGTAATATTCCATTGTATATATGTGCCACATCTTCTTTATCCATTCTTGTGTCGATGGACACTTAGGTTGCTTCCATGAATCACCTTATTTTGAATATGGCAGCAAGTGGCTCACCTTGTGCCCCAAGTTAACCTCTTTTTCAGTCCCCCAAGCCTTTCCCTTCTGCTATGATCCCCAAATCCTCCCCAGAGTGGACCCAGCACAGGTGGGTCGGAGGGACGTCCCGAAGTACATGGCTCACTGACTCAGCTGAGAGAGATACAGCACATTCGTGGGGGGATGAAGTCACTGTCCCCCCAAAAAGTTCCCCAAACATGTTCTTTTCAGTTACGTGAGAGTCATCCGCATGCTATTGAAATTCAGACATGACTCTCCTTGACACTGAATTGTTACTATCCCCATGGTTGCCATGATTCAGGAGCCCAAAGAGAATCATCTCACTTTCCAAGTTAAAGGCAATCTCAAATGAGCACGTTTTTCACAGAATCAGGCAGACACCAGGGGAAAAAAGCATCCGATTTTGTAGCCGTGGCTGTCCTGCAAGCGTGCTATGAAAAGTTGAATTTGTTTACAGAAAAGGCCAATCAGACGATTCCCATAGGGAAGCGGCGATGCTTTGCATCACTTTGAAAGTGTAGGGGCCTTTCTGCCACGAATCGTGATGTTGTACAAACATTTCCATCCCAGCCATCCCAAGTATTTTGATAACTCAGACACCGTTTAAAAGTTTAGCTCAATAGAGTCACTTTCCATTTTTCATGGCACAAATGAGCCTCTTTTTGACAAGCCGTATTTCTCCAGCGCTGTTCAACAGTGGTTTCCATCGCAGCGTGATTTATTGCCGGCTTCCGGGAAAGAGTGCGTTAGGTATAGGATGTAAAACAAAGATGAGATCAGTCTCTGCATCGCAAGAAAAAAGAAGTTTGCAGAACAGACTTTGCTTCCCTCCTTAAAAAAAAAGAGACAAATCTGCTTGGAAATCAGAAAAAAAGTCTATGAGATTTACAGTGTTCTTTTTGTCATTAAATCCCCCTTTGTGGGATCAGGCCCAGTTCGGTTATGAAATACCAATCTTAAGAAAACAGTTCTGTCTCCTGGGTTCTTAAGTGCTGAGTTTTGTGGGTTTATGATGAAAAACAGCTTCGAGAAATGAGCCAGACATTGAGTCAGAGAAACAGAGATTCACTCTCACCCTCGAGCCATCGTGGAAAGGCCTTCTCTCCACGTGGAGCTAAAGGTGGTGGAGAGGTGTCGGGCGCATCTGTCCCATCTCTCACCTTCAGGGTTTTCACCCCTGGGGGCTTTTTATGCGCAGGTCCTCCTCTCTGCCCCTCTCCCCTCATCCCTTGCTTCCTTTCCACCTACTTAGGCTCTCCTAATCTCAAGGACTGAGTTTTTCTTGAAATTCACAATACCGGCCATTTCAGGATAGAACTAGTGTCCGGAGAACACACTGCTTCTGGATCGAATCATCTCTCTACCTTGTTCCTCTCATGGAAGATGAGAATCAGTCTTGGAAAGTGAGCCAATTCTGTCTTTTGTTCTTATTTTTAACTTACAATAATAGAATATTTTCAGTTCCGTGGACTTGTGCGGAGTGCATGATTAATAACTAAGGTGGGGACCAGAGAAGCAGTCAGCAGTAATTACATGATGGGATTTTTAGCGACACCAAAATAAACCACAAAGAAAAAAGAAAAAAACAAAAAAAAACTCAAGGGATGTAGGACCTCTCAAGAGTGCTTACCCACATTATATAACCAAGTTAAAGTTCCAGTTTCTCAGTTCCTCATAGTAGGAGGGGCCAGGGATGGAGTGTTTTGGGTTTTTAAAAAATTTTTTGTTGGAGTGTAGTTGATGTAAAATGTTGTTAGTTCCAGGTGTACAGCAAAGTGATTCAGTTATACATATACACATATCCACTCTTTTTAAGATACTTTCCCCCATAGTCCATTACAGTATTGAGTAGAGTTCCCTGTGCTATACAGCAGGTCCTTATTAGTTATCTGTTTTATGTATAGTAGTATGTATATTCAGTCCCCATCTCCCAATTTATCCCTCTGCCCACGCCTTTACCCCTGGTGACCATACGTTTGTTTTCTGCATCTGTGACTCTATTTCTATTTTGTAGATAAGTTCATGTGTACCCTTTTTTTAGATTCCACATATAAGCGATATCATATGATATTTGTCTTGGAATGTTTTTAATCAGAGAAGGAAAACCCTCAAGTTCAACAATCTACCTCCTTCCAAGTAGCCTTCTGCCCCAGGTTTCGGTGTGGCCTAATGGTAATCAACGACTTCAATTTCTCTACTGCCTGTTAATGTATGTTTCACTCAAAACAAAATTATAGGCTTTTTTCCTTTATGTAACATCCAAATAGTCTTAATTTTGCTCCTTAGCAGTTGTATACAGTTATTGCCTACCATCTGGAAAGTTCCCCTTCTCGGCCTAGTTATAGAAGAGATATATTTACCTTTGAGAACACAAACATATGTGTAATGTGTATATGTGATATGTACATGCATGTGAGTACGTTTACATCTTTGGGGTATTTAATATCATCATTATTATTTACAAATCACGTCCCTGGGACTTAGAACTTCATTTGCATTGAAGTCCATCCAATCTAAATTGCCCCATGCTGTATATTACCTTTTTTTAAAAACTCAGATTGTCAGAAATTCTTATTTTCTATAGATCCATAGTTCGTGAATACACTGTTTGCCAAGGCAATAGGCAGAAGACTCGGTATAGGAGCAGCAGCAGGGGAAAGCAGTGGAAAGCACGGACGCCCAGTCAGCTGGGTTTCAATCCCATTGGCTCTTACGACACACGTGGAGTTGGGTGAATCACTCCATTTCTTCATCCCATCATCCTGGAGTGATACTGGTCACAGCTCACAGTGCTGCTTGGAGGATGAAATGAGTTCATGCACGAGCAGAGCTGGCCTCCCTACATTGCATATGGCGCCCAGTGTGGGTCAGTTAGTGTCCTGGGTTGGTTACTTCATTACCATGTTGTAGCTCTGTCATGCCCCCATTTGCTGGAAGGACAGCGCCGACATCGGGAGGTTTTAGCCCAAGGCTGATGTGGCCCCCTGATGCCCACCTGCTTTATCCCCCAGGATCATCGATGGACGTGACCTGATGCCCCTGCTTCAAGGGAGAAGCCATCGTTCGGATCACGAGTTTCTCTTCCACTACTGCAACTTCTACCTGAACGCCGTGCGCTGGCACCCACAGAACAGTGAGCAGACGCATCTTTCTTTCCCTGCTTGTAGGGCTACGTGCAGTCACTGGCATGGGAATAGAAGAAATTGCCAGAGGGCGTTGCTCTCATGAGATGCCCGAAAGATGCTCAGTTTTGCTTTCTCTGTCCTCCTCCGTGTTCCTTCTTCTCTTACGCCTCCCGGTGCCGTGGTGGTCCAGGCAGGGCGTCACACATTGCCGTGACATGTGCTTGCAGCTCCCTCAACGTGGGAGGACTTCCTTTCTTTTCCCTTCCTGGTTAATGCTTATCCATCCGCCCCACCCCCCTGAAAGCCGTCTTCTCTGCCTGCTGTCCTGTAGGTTTTGCACTGGCACCGAATGCCCTTGAGATGTTTACCCGACCTTCTCTCCCGAGCCTCAAAGGTAGGGGTCGTGACTCATCGATCTGTGTTTGGTCACGGATCGTGTGTATTTGCTAGATGTGGATATTTAAGACAGAGTTCAAACGCTTTGATGTTATCATGGGTCCCAAACCCAGGGGTGTTGTAAATCGTGCACTGTATCAGTGACGGGACCTTCTTTGGGTTTTCCAACAGCGGATACAGGGGTGCATTTCTAAAAAGCATAAAGGACCAAGTGGAACCAAGTGAGAATCGTCGGTGTAGTGATAGGGTCACATCTGGTTTTCACGTATTTAAACTTAGAATTACAGTAAGGCTCACATCGCTAAGATGCCTAGGAGTCTATGGGAATCCAGCAACTATTACAGCCCTGCTGTATATCCCAGAGGTAGAGGCTGCTATTGGACTTTGAGGTTCCTCTTCAGTGGGAAATTGAAACTCCCCACTTCTCTAGTGTGTTTTGGGATTCTGCTCCCAGAGGCGAGATTCTCAGAGCAGCTTGTGTATCCCCTGCAGCTGATGACTTGGTAAAAACTCAGGTGACTCTGATACTGGATTTCAATGTACCCCTCACCCCATTCTGCTCACCCAGTCGATTTACCAAAGACATCATTTAAAGAGCAGGTGCTCCATTATTCTTAGAGTGGAAAATGATAACCCTTCCGTTACCCAAAGAGATCACACCAGGTTTACCCTTCAGCGTTTATACTTTCAATCTGGACGGCTTCCTTGAGATAGCTTCCGGAAGACCAATATGGCAAAACCATGGGCGCACGATTCCAGGCCCAGAGGGATCCTATTTACGTATCTCATCAATGTGTCCATCATTCCTAACACCCATAGGAATGCTGTCTCTTCTTAGCATTATTGGCAGCATTTAGATCTGAGCCATCTCATCATAAATGAGAGATGTGGTCCTCGCCACTTCCTTTTGTACAGAGCCTGCGAGAAGCGTAAAGAAAGTCTCGGGGACTCTTGTTTGTCTAAAGAAGGATGATGTCACGTCCTGAGCCTTGCAGAATTGCATTTAAATAAAGCCAACCCCGTCGAGTGAGAGGAGCCGGAAGAAACCTATTGGATCAGGGGCAGGGGAAGCACATTATGTGGAGGAGTAAACAGAAAAGGGACAGGAAGAGGCAGAAAATAGGAGTAAGTGAGAAAAACAAGACCCAGATTCTGATAGGCAGCTGGCCTGGGGATAAAGCTTGCTTCTAAGACAACACACAAGTGACATTTTCTCTTATGCAGTTCCTTACTATCTGCTGTCCTGAAGCAGCAGCACATGAGGAAAAACGATGGTGTTTCCACACCGGAATCATGCATGTAGCTAAAGGGACTCAGGAAACCGTGGGCTTTATGAATCGTCTCATCTACTTTTCCGATTGTGCCTGAAACTCAGTAACAATGGTTGCTGCCTTGGCTGTCACACGTGGCTCCATGGCTGTTTGCTCAGTATTTCATCTGTTCGTTTGTTGTACACGTATTTATTGAGCACCTACTAAGTGGCACCTTCTGGGCTAGGCTGCGCACCTGTCAGTGAGCAAAATAGACCAAATTCTCTGCCAGGGAGTTGCTGACCTCTTAGCTCAGGACAGGCTGAAGGCTGTGCAAACAGCTGGGAATGCACAGGTGTGTAAGGAAGTGTCACCCGTGTGTGTGGAGTTACCTGTCAACTAGAGAATACAGAAAGTAAACTAGTACTAGTTAGAGGAGATGACTGACATCATCTCGGATCTGTGCTGGTAGGAGTTTATGGTAATCACTACACAGGAGACACTTCCCATAATTGTCAGTGGTAAGAGGGCTGCCTCCTGGCATCCAGATACTTTGCTAGAAAAGAAGAGAGACATTTAGGATCAGGGTTTAGAAATGTAGCGTCAGGGCAGCAGTGAGCTGGAGCCACCTCCGGATGGCTCAGGCATCTTGCCAGCTTGTTGGGAAAGCACTGCTACCTGGAAGTCAGCCAGGCGGCGAGCGCTGACACCCCGGCAACTGGCAGACCTGGCAAACGCACGCCCTGTTCCTCGCTCGGAAAGCACAAGCTTACCAGCAGTAAGTAAGCTGGTACCCGTAAACTAGAGCTGAGTGGTGGTGTGGTTAAGATCCAGTTGCCGTTTGTCTTGGTCAGTTGGACGCCTACATGTTACAATTCCCAACTTGTTACTCATTTTCCCAAAAACTTAGAGCTGGAATGCTGTTTCCACCCTTTTAAAACATGAACCCCTTTCAGCTTTCATATACAGTGTCTTCTCTATAATTGAATCATTCTCTAATGATAATGTTTCTGTAATTTCGTTGTCTCAGCAAATTGAATGGCCTAACTTAATCATCTCATATCCTTACGCCCACTGCATTTTAGAAGAACTCACGAAAGTGTTATTAGGACACCGGTAACTTTTCTTGCTTTACAACGGGAATTGTGAGTTTAAATTTACTGTTCCGCATGTATTCAAAAAGTTTGGCTTTAAGTTTTGACCTACGAAGCAGGTCAAGTAAAAATTCAATGTAAGGACAACTTGATTTTATGGTAAAATTTATCTTAAAGACTGGTAGTTAGCTCTGAGATTCTGCTGCAGATTTTTGAGCAGATGAATGTAAGGCTATAAACTAAATGCTCGCATTAGTGTGAGACTTTCCAGGCTAGCTGGTCGTACAGAAATCCATGGGATGTGGTTATGCTGATGTGGAATCCAAGGAGTCCCATAAATCCTGCTAGCTTTTCAATTCAAGTTTGTTGGAAACTTCTCTCCTGTGACTTTCTTTTAAAGCATCATTTGAAAAACCTCAGTAGTACCCCTGAAGCGTACATTGTGTATAGAAAAATGATAAACAATTTTGACTTTTAAGACTTCAAAATAATTTTTTAAAATCTTAAATCACAACAAAAAGCAGTAGGAAATTAGAATTCATTCCAAAGAAATTTGTTTGTATCTAGCTCTTTTAAAGGTGCCTTTTTTTGAAAATAGGAGATAAGTGAGGTTTAAAATTGCAATAGTATTTGAGGAAAAATGCTTGCTTTGTTCACTAAGATTTTCACCCAGTTAAAAAATTAATTTTGCCTCTAAAATGCACCTAAGAAAAGAGAGAAGATTCTAATTACAGCTGCCTATGTCTCAGGAGTTGATTGGTGTAAGAAAGGCTATGCTTAGTTTTTGTCTTTATTAATGACTTCAGTTTGTGTCAGTGGTCTGATTCTCCTTTGTCTGATTACCGGAAGTTAAACCTGAAGGGTCAGAAACAACAAATCGAGGGCAGAAGCTGAACTCACGGGAGCTGTGGCATTTTCACATGAAAGCTGCAAAGAACGTTCCTGTACTCCAGCTTACCTTAAGACGGAGAAGCCCTTGCCCAACCAGAACTTTTGTTGCAATTAAGAAAGAACGCACATACGTAAATCACTTCAAGGATATATTTCAAGTCTTAGGATTTCCTTTTCCTTTTGGTTGAAAATCTCGACCAAAGGCTGCATTCCCAACAGCTCTTGACCTTTGCGATATTCACCCACTAATTCCTTCACCTGCCTTCTCAGCCCGGTATCGTGGGACGTGTGTGTGTGTAATTGTAGGAACGCAGGGTGATGTGTCCCAGGATGGACGGAATCTGCTTTGCCCACAACCTAAGAGAAGGTGTGATGGTGATATAGGAGGATGGAAAAGGTTTCCCGGAAATTGTGTTCAATGTTTATTCAATTTGTTTTATCTCATTATCACTCAGATAGTTCAGTAACGGGCTTATCGTCCCAACCATTCACTTCCTTTAATGGAAAAACACCGTCATAAAAGGATATTTTGTTTTCTCCCACTTGGTCTATCAAACATGTATTTTTATATGGTACTTCCTATTACCTTTTAAATAATATTAGACCATTGTTGAAACATACGTCTACTTTTTTTTTTATTGGCGTATAGTTGATTTACAGTGTTGTGTTAATTTCAGCTGTACCGCAAAGTGACTCAGTTATACATCTATACATTCTTTTTCATATTCTTTTCCATGATGGTTTATCACAGGATATTGAATATAGTTCCCTGTGCTCTACAGTAGGACCTTGTTGTTTAACCCTTCTTTATATAACAGTTTGTATCTGCTAATCCCAAACTCCCAATCCATCCCTCCCCCAAATCCCTCCCCCTTGGCAACGCACAAGTCTGTTCTCTACAGACATCTAATACTTTTCGACTAAAGTTTTCGCTTGTATGACCTAAGATTACATTAATTCTTGGACGAAAAACGTGTCAGCCATGACTTCTGTTCATTTGTCACAATGCAACCTTGCTTCCTTACAGAGACAAAATACATCAAAATGGGAGTTTCTTTCTCGAATGCCCAAAGCACAGTGTTTCTGAACGAGTCCTCCAGTGTTAGCTCAGCACCCAGCTTATTCGCAGCTACCATAGGCCACTTCTTCTGCCCTTTCCCCCCTGACGTACTCGCTCCTACTGATTTTCTGCAATATTTTGCACATCTCTCTTCCTCGATGTCAGCATGGGGCATATGTCAGTTCTCACAGTATTCCTGCTTGTTTCTAGCTCCGTCCTGATTTGCTTCCATCTGCTAGCAGAGTGGGCATTTTCTATGGGAACATTTTAGTTCTAACCAAGGCATGTTGTAGTGAATATTTGTGTTAAGTATTTATATTAGGTATTCATATTTATATTAAATATTTGTGTCTTCCTCACCTTCAGATCTTCTATCCACAAATGTTTTGTAGGTGGTTTTAGGCTTTTCCCTCTGTTACTCTCTTATTCTTTTTTTTTTTTTTAACATCTTTATTGGGGTATAATTGCTTTACAACGGTGTGTTAGTTTCTGCTTTATAACAAAGTGAATCAGTTATACATATACATATGTTCCCATATGTCTTCCCTCTTGCGTCTCCCTCCCTCCCACCCTCCCTATCCCACCCCTCCAGGCGGTCACAGAGCACCGAGCCGATATCCATGTGCTATGCGGCTGCTTCCCACTAGCTATCTACCTTACGTTTGTTAGTGTGTATATGTCCATGACTCTCTCTCGCCCTGTCACAGCTCACTCTTCCCCCTCCCCATATCCTCAAGTCCGTTCTCCAGTAGGTCTGTGTCTTTATTCCTGTCTTACCCCTAGGTTCTTCATGACATTTTTTAATCTTCTTAAATTCCATATATATGTGTTAGCATACGGTATTTGTCTGTTTCTTTCTGACTTACTTCACTCTGTATGACAGACTCTAGGTCTGTCCACCTCATTACAAATAGCTCAATTTCATTTCTTTTTATGGCTGAGTAATATTCCATTGTGTATGTGTGCCACATCTTCTTTATCCATTCATCCGATGATGGGCACTTAGGTTGTTTCCATCTCCGGGCTATTGTAAATAGAGCTGCAATGAACATTTTGGTACATGACTCTTTTTGAATTATGGTTTTCTCAGGGTATATGCCCAGTAGTGGGATTGCTGGGTCATATGGTAGTTCTATTTGTAGTTTTTTAAGGAACCTCCATACTGTTCTCCATAGTGGCTGAACCAATTCACATTCCCACCAGCAGTGCAAGAGGGTTCCCTTTTCTCCACACCCTCTCCAGCATTTATTGTTTCTAGATTTTTTGTTGATGGCCATTCTGACTGGTGTGAGATGATATCTCATTGTAGTTTTGATTTGCATTTCTCTAATGATTAATGATGTTGAGCATTCTTTCATGTGTTTATTGGCAGTCTGTATATCTTCTTTGGAAAAATGTCTATTTACGTCTTCTGCCTATTTTTGGATTGGGTTGTTTGTTTTTTTGTTATTGAGCTGCATGAGCTGCTGGTAAATTTTGGAGAAGAATCCTTTGTCAGTTGCTTCATTTGCAAATATTTTCTCCCATTCTGAGAGTTGTCTTTTGGTCTTGTTTATGGTTTCCTTTGCTGTGCAAAAGCTTTGAAGTTTCATTAGGTCCCATTTGTTTATTTTTGTTTTTTTTTTTTTGCATTATGCGGGCCTCTCACTGTTGTGGCCTCTCCCGTTGCGGAGCACAGGCTCCAGACGCGCAGGCTCAGCGGCCATGGCTCACGGTCCCAGCCGGTCCGCGGCATGTGGGATCTTCCCGGACCGGGGCACGAACCCGTGTCCCCTGCATCGGCAGGCGGACTCTCAACCACTGCGCCACCAGGGAAGCCCTATTTTTGTTTTTATTTCCATTACTCTAGGAGGTGGGTCAGAAAGGATCTTGCTGTGATTTATATCATAGAGTGTTCTGCCTATGTTCTCCTCTAAGAGTTTGATAGTTTCTGGCCTTACATTTAGGTCTTCAATCCATTTTGAGCTTATTTTTGTGTATGGTGTTAGGGAGTGATCTAGTCTCATACTTTTACATGTATCTGTCCAGTTTTCCCAGCACCACTTATTGAAGAGGCTGTCCTTTCTCCACTGTACATTCCTGCCACCTTTATCAAAGATAAGGTGTCCATATGTGCGTGGGTTTATCTCTGGGCTTTCTATCCTGTTCCATTGATCTATCTTTCTGTTTTTGTGCCAGTACCACACTGTCTTGATTACTGTAGCTTTGTAGTATAGTCTGAAGTCAACTCTCTTATTCTTGAAATGCGTCATCTTTTTTATGTGACCACTGCATGTCTTTTGAAGACACACTTGATAACAATACACTGCACCCTTACGTTTATTCTATATCTCCTGTCTAGCAGATGCTCTGCTACGCTCTTTGCATATGATGCCTCTTTTAATCCTCCTTATTAAATGTGAGTTTGATTATATTCGTATTAGATTTGGCCGTAACAGAAACAAAAAGTCACGGTAGCTTATATCAGAGGGAGGTTTCTGTCTTCATCTCGTGAGTGAAGTCTAGCGGTAGGTGGTCCACAGAGTTTCAGGGATGCAGACTCCAAGCTCCGTCCCACCACCTGGAGGATGCAGCAGCTTCTTCTGCGTGGAGAAGGGTGACAGTGTCCACCTACAGGCAGCAGGAGGGAGCAATGGATGGAAAGAATGATGTTCCCCAGGCCAGAAGTTGGTCACCTGTGCACACCTGGTATCAGAGGAGGCTGGGCAGTATAGCCTTCATTATGGGTGTCTGTGTGCCCTGGTGACACCCCACAACTTTGGCAGCCTGAGGATAGTTTCAGTCTCTACCAAAGTTATTTACAGATGAGGACGAAGAGGTGTCAGAGGTCACAGAACGGGCGTGCAGTAACAAGAGTTGACGCCAAGTTGGTGCTAATCCAACACTGGCTACTTTGAGAGTCTGCCCTGTGGTAAATTGGAACTTCTTCCCCCAAGACAATAAGTTCTTTTATTCACACTCGCAAAGATGATTCTTCTTCCTCACTGTTGTCTCTCTGGCCATCTCCACAGCCCCATGGACTGTTTCTGGAATTCATTTGTGTCCTCTCATTCCCTAAGTCCACCCATCCTTGGGGACCTCAGCTCTGGTCTCCCCTGGATGAACTCTGACCCTGATCCACACCCTCCCACTGCCGCCATGTCCACCCTGCACATGCCTCTGTGCACACGCTTTCTTGAAGGCAAAGGTGACGTGGAGACCCCCCGTGGAGAAATCTCTGACTTCCTGGCTCATTTATCTGCCGTGACCAAATGTCACCAAGCAGCCTGAATCTCTGGCTGGCTGGAGGCTGTGTTGGCGCTGAGTGATTTTGGGCAGGACGCCCCCAGTGGCTCTGGAGGAGAGACGCACAGAACGTACCGGGCTTCCTGTCTGCGCCCATGCCGGCTTCCGTGGTGGCAGCTGGCTTCTTCCCTCTTTTTCGGTGTCTTCCTGATCATCCCGTCGGCCCGTTCATCATTAATTTACCAGCACATTTTTATTGAGCATCTGTTCTACGTAAGGCCCTGGGCGCTGGTAATTCACAGATACATTCACTCTTCTATGTAAGGCTCTAGGTACTGGGCATTTTGCACCCGTGGGAGATAACAGTTCTTGTGTTCAGAGAGCGAGTAACCTAGAAAGAAATGGAGTCCACAGACAGTGGTAGCCCTTCAGGGCTGAACGCACGGTAGAAACTGCTGAGAGGCGCCAGGAAACAGGGGTAGCTTCTGGCTGGAGACCTGGACAGGCTCACGGAGGACGAGTTGTCGGACCTTGAACAATGGATAGGATTTCAACACACAGAGACAGTGAAGGGGAGTGGGAGACTTTAGCATGCCTTGTGTACCCACTCAGTACAGGATTCATATTTCCGTCCCCCCAAATGCAAAAACAAACGCTTAGTCAAAGGGAGTGTTTTGCTTTCGGGCGCTCAGGCATCGCTCGTGGAGCTAGGGTTCCTCTAAATCTGAATTTAAAAGCAGGTGCTCTGGGTCACAGCCCTTACCTGCTTCCTCTTCTTTCTCAGTGTTTTTGTATCTTGAGTCTCAGTGCAACCAGCGCAGGAAGCTGGCAGAACCGGGTCTATAATCCATGAGCCCAGTACTGGGTCATTGAGGGTCTCGGCTACAGAGAATGGGTGGGCACGAGTCTCAGGGGTCAAGAACAAGAGCCCTTGGGTCCGCACTTCTCTGGGAGCATGTGTGAAGACACTGGTGCCCTAGGTTGCTCCACGTGGGCCCCCATCCTAGGATCTTTGGGTCTAAGACAAGAATGTGGCATTGATGTCAGGTGGCTGGCTCAGGACAGGGGAACACGGTTGGGGGGCATCATGGAAGCAAGGAGGTCGCCATGAGCGTGGGGACCTTGGGGTGGATTTTCAGACGTCTGTCCAGGAGATGAGATCAACATTACTAAGGGGGCAAGCTGAGGGTCCCAGTGCGGTGGTATGGGCCGCTCACAGTGGGAAAACACAAAAGTCTTTGAAATACTTCTAGAAGGACTCCAAGATGGCGCTATGTAGTGGGAAACACTGCTAAGACCGAAAACCCCAAATGACTCTGGGTGGCTTCTGTATGTATGCAGAATCCTCCAAACACCCAAAATAAATCTTGCCAAGAGTAGCTGTTCAACAACATTCATCAAAGGATGTCTCAATCTGAGTGATAAATTAAGAGCCAGTGTGCTGAAGCCATTTAAATTTTGTTGTCCATATTCTTTAAGAATCCTTAGGAGGAGGGGGAAGGTGTCTTAAGACTTGTATTACGGTGGCAACAGGTTTAAGAGCATAAAGAAACAAGTGTTTTTGTCTTAGATTGACGGAAGCTTTATATTCAAAGCTAACACACAGGTGGTTATTACTATGCACCTGGCATTGTTCTGAGAGCTTTACAGGTGGGCATGGATTGTTAACCCCCAAAGCAAAGCCCCGAGACCAGTACTATTCTTATGCTCACTTATCAGAAAAGGAGCTGCGGCCCTGAGAGGTTAACAGCCACGCCCAGCATCCCACAGCTAGGAAATCGCAAAGCTGGGATTGGAACCCACACCGTCAGAGCCATCAGAAAGGGGAGGAGAGTTCAAGCAGATCGTAGTCCACTAGCCACCAAGACAGGAAACCCTTCTGAGCTCAGAGACAAAGGATGTCTCCCCTTGATGCTGGTCGTGGCTCCAGGCTGACAAGACTCCTCGCATGAAGGGAAAAACACTTTGCCAAGTGGACTGGTATCTGTTAGGCAGAACTTAGCATCTAATGTCTGCAGAGGCTGGTTCCAGTGCCGCATGGACAGAAAAAAACGGGCTCTGCATTCTCTCTGTTTCTGTTCTTGGGGACCCTGTGTGCTCAGGCTTGGGGTTTCTCTGTCAACGGACCTCTGAACCTTTTCTGGTGGCTGAGTCCCTGGGAGTGATCAAAATCACAACAGCTGTTCCTGTCCTGGGCTCTCACGCCCCTCAGATCCCCAAGAAATCCCAGGAACCCACTGCTTATTTTAATTTGGATGAAATAGCTGTTTCACGATTACACTTGGAAGGTGCTGAGTTCAGGGTCTAGCTTAGGAGTCAAGTTTTTCTCACTTCAACTCTATTTGCCTTTTTGTCAAAGGACTGTAAACTTTCTTTTCTCATGAATCCTCTCAGTTTTTTTCCAGTGGTGATTATGCATAAAAATGGGTTTCATAGGTAGGTAGTGATCTCCACAGCGTTGTTTTTTTTTTTTTTTTTTTTTTTTGGTTCGTGTGCCTCTCACTGTTGTGGCCTCTCCCGTTGCGGAGCACAGGTTCCGGACGCGCAGGCTCAGCGGCCATGGCTTACGGGCACAGCCACTCCGCGGCATGTGGGATCTTCCCGGACCGGGGCGCGAACCCGTGTCCCCTGCATCGGCAGGCGGACTGCGCCACCAGGGAAGCCCTCCACAGCATTTTCTATGGCCTTGACAAAGCAGCCCTCTAACTGTATGTCATCTTTGTCCTCTAATAGTCACAATTATTTCTCTTAAATTTTGGAGCGTATTTTAAACCTAAGTCGAATCATTGTTCCCATCAATACTTAGACTTTTTTTTTGAAAAAAATGTTCCATTTAATTTTCCTGCATTCTCCCTAGAAAATGTAATAATTGCTTCCTCTGGTCAGTGGGTGTCAATTGTAAGAAAGATTCAGATCCCGTGGTGGTCAAAATATTTATCTGTGACAGAGGTGAGACAGAAGCAACCTTTGTTCAGAGTGCACTGGAATTTTAACAATAGAGAAAAAAACTTTTTTAACTCAACATTTTTTTAGTAGTATATGGAGAAATCCAGGATGAAATACATTATTAAAATAATTTTGGTAAACAGGGATAAATGTACCTATTAGAAATATAAGGTGACACCAGGTACCTCCTGTCTTATCACATGATCTGCTGATTTACTTTTTTTCTGTTGAAATGACACCTTTGACAATGTCGATTCCTGGGTTTTTGGTGAGCAACGGAACAGCAAGGCTTCGTATCTTATACACCTACATGCTATAAAATGCAGCCCAGTTTCTCTCATTTGAGCAACTCCAAAGTGGTCTAAAGAAATAATACAGAGAATACTCAATGTATCGTTTTATAAAAAGTTTCAAAAGTCCAAATTGCGCTATAAAAAGGCAAACACCCCTATAGCTTACCCAACAAATCTTCAGAAAAATTAATTCTTCATTCTGCACTTGTCCGACCTGCACTGCCATACCGCCGCTGCTCCCTGTGAGGACACTTGAGGTTTATTTACTGACTGGTCCTTAAAACTGCCCGCCCGTCTGTTCACACCTGGGCAGGACAGAGCACAGGTGGCTAGTGACGGAATCTACGTGCACGGCTTTCAAAAGCAAGCGGGTAGGGCAGACCCTTAAATGAATTTGTTCCGGGAGCCTGTACTCTCTTGGGGTTTTACGCACACCAAGACTTGACTCGAATGCCAAGTTCAAAACAGCCACCAGATGTGCAGCTTTGGGGCCGGAGCAGAAGAGACTTGCTTCCCCAGGCCTCTGTCTGTAAGAGCCTCGGCCCCGCTGACCCTGATGGAGGACAGATTCTAAAGGGCTGCAGCTTCTCGCTGCCGAAAGGCTTCTGAAGGAGATCTAGGGGTCAAGGGGAAGGAGAGGGGGGGACGGGAAGAATTTGAAGGTAACCTGCTTCCTCTTGACCTTCCGCTGGAGAGGAAAGCAGGCCCTGGAATTCTTCCTGCAGCCTCGCAGCCTGAATTCATCTTTAGAAGGCAGGTGCTGACCTGTAAGTTGTGTGAAGCGACACAGCCTGTAAGTGCCATCTCTCCCAGCATCAACTACGCGACGGACGGGAGGTTCCCCGTTACGGATCCCTTCAGTGTATGTATCTAGGCCGTACGCACATTGCTTGTCTGTGCTGACTGGTTCTTCCCCAAACCAGAGGGGTTTAGTCACCTTTGAAGATGCTTGTCTGAGGTCAGGGGCTGTTTGGGGAGCACGTGGGACCCGTGGCAATTGTTTTCTGTTAATTCCATTCATTTCTTTTGCATTTGGATCCATGGGCCACTCGATACCTATAACTACACAATCACCATCTCCATGCCGACAAATGATCGAAGTGAATCAAATAGCTGTGTGATGCTTTCTAGTGGGACAGTCTCTATGGTTTTATATAAAAAAGCGGAAAGGATAAAGCGAAGAAGGACATTTTCGGTCTGCACCTAATTCTGCTTGGTTCGTATGTGTTGACTCTGTTTTGATCCGCCACCTTTTTCCACCCAGGAAACACTTTTTAGACCTCTGTCAGAGCATGTGTGATGAGCAGTCAGCTTTCAGAAAGCCATAACGTTGTAGGAGAAACAGGAAACCAAACATTTCACAATTATTTGTTGGTAAATTATTTTTTTCTAAAAATGGCAATATTGGGTGTTTAATGGAACACAGAAGTTACATTTTAAAAACTACGTAACCGGGCTTCGCTGGTGGCGCAGTGGTTGAGAGTCCGCCTGCCGATGCAGGGGACACGGGCTCGTGCCCCGGTCCGGGGGGATCCCACATGCCGCGGAGTGGCTGGGCCCGTGGGCCACGGCCACTGGGCCTGTGCGTCCGGAGCCTGTGCTCCACAATGGGAGAGGCCGCAACAGTGAGAGGCCCACGTACCGCAAAAAAAAAAAAAAAAAAACTACGTAACCATCCTACTCTGGGGTCACATTGGAATTTTTAGCACCTTTATTAAGGTATCACATATAGAGCATAGAATTCCAATTCAGCCATTTTTAGTAACTGTATAGAGTTCTACGACTATAGTCAAATCTAATATCAGAACATTCTCTTCACCCCCAAAAGATCATTTCTGAAGCCCAGCTGCAATTTCTCCCCATCCTCACACCCGGCCTCACTAAATTCTGGATGGGATGCGTCTGGGCTTTCTTAAGAGGGAGGAAATCACATGTTAGCTGAGGTCCTAGCGTGTTTCACATGGTTCCTGATGGCTGTATGTATGTGTACACGTGTGTATATGTGTATGTGTGTGTGTCGCGTTTTACCATATCACGTACATATTAGCACTGAGCCTCCCTCTTGCCTCCGCTTTGTTTTAAACAGAAACACAGGCTGCGAAGCTTAGCATCTTGAAGTTGGAGAACAAAAAGGGTCAGAGCTCGGAGCTTAGAATCTGTTAGTCAGTGTGTATTTGCTGAGTGCCTGTCCCAAGTTTATGAGACTGAACTGTGGCAGTCCTCTTAGAGTTCTCTGCTCAAACTATTAGTAAGGCTTTTTCCTTTCTCACTAGCTTCTCCCAAGCAATTAGGGGTTGGGAAAAAGTTGGAAGAGGAAGAGAGAGGAAGAGGGGAGGGGCAAGAGAGAGAGAGAGAGAGGGAGAGAGGGAGAGATGGATCAAGGAGGAAATGCCACAGTTCTAATATGGTTAAGTTTGCATCCTAACAGCTATTGCATAATCAGCTTCATCTCTTGTTCTGTCACAGTTAACCAGCAATGCATGGGGTTTTTCTTTTTAAGCTATGT
The DNA here is from genome assembly GCF_011762595.2 of Tursiops truncatus. Classification (NCBI taxonomy): domain Eukaryota; kingdom Metazoa; phylum Chordata; class Mammalia; order Artiodactyla; family Delphinidae; genus Tursiops; species Tursiops truncatus. The sequence goes on along the minus strand of NC_133428.1, from coordinate 2,255,514 downwards.
CTCTTACCCTTTTGAGCCTTAAGCATGAGAAATCCATTCCACGCGTAATCGAGCGGTAGGTCTCTGCCTTCTTGCAGCACACGGCAGGGTGATTTCTGTGCATGTTCTCTTGGGGGTGACTCTGATGACGCTGTCCCCACGAGACCCACTTCTGTCCTTGTCAACCGCAGGCACGTCCATCTGGAAAGCCTTTTTCTTCACACCCAAGTTCTTCCCCGAGGGTGCCAACGGCTGCTTTGCCACCCACGTGTGTTTCTGTCACGGGCAATACGTCACCTACCACGACCCGCCTCTGCTCTTTGACATCTCCCAAGACCCCAGGGAGAGAAACCCGTTAACTCCGACGTCACAGCCCCGGTTTCGGGAGATCCTGGAGACCATGCAGGAAGCGGCAGCTCGCCACGCTGAGACCCTGCGGGACGTCCCCAATCAGCTGTCGCTGGGGAACCTTATCTGGAAGCCGTGGCTTCAGATGTGTTGCTCATCTTCAGGCCTGTTTTGCCAGTGCGACTGGGAGAAGCAGGTTGGGAGAGGAAGCCATTAGCCACGTGCGTCTGGGGGCGCCCGGGGCCACCCCACCTGCTGCATCATAGACGAGCTCGGGGAGTGGCACTGAGCGAAGCCAGCCCTGGCAGCTTCCCCCCCGGGACTCAGATCCCTTTTCTCTGTCTTCTCACCTGGAGACGCCATCAAAACCCCACATGTACACCCTGGGGAAAAAATCAGGGTTTGCAGTAAACAGAGGCACAGACATTAGTCACATCTTCCGAGGCCAATGTTATATGCATGCGGTAAGCGGGACTTCAGTGAGTCTGGCCAACACCAGTGCGGACGGAGAGCAGGAAGTTGCACAGGTAACTTGTTCATCTCTCAGCCAATGCATGTGATCCCCGACATAAGGCATCACTTACTCCACAAGCTGATGTGACGCTGTGGCCACTGTGATTCCCCTTATAGCGCATCACAAAAAAGAGAATAAAATTTGAAGAGTGTTTACTACATCTAACACATGCAACGTTATAATGAGTAAAAGACCATCTTGACCCATCATGGATGATGGTAAGTTCCAGTTTGGTTATTGGAAGGCAATTACTGTCAGTATTATTTGCAATAATATGAAATACTATTCGTGATATATATGTTTATATATATACAGTTTCTTCGAGAAGTTTACAGTATTTAGAATCTTATCACTATTTAAGTAAAAGCAATAGAGGCTCACAGCTCTGTCTGCGCTGCAGCCTTTTGGTGAAATCCCTCAGGAACAATAATGCCAAGACAAATCTCTCCTGTACGGATTTGCATCCCATAATTGGCAGCATTCTACTTGGGTTCTGCTGTTTCTTTGGTGAACGGAGGTTCTGAACTCAAAGGCCGCTTCAGTGATGCTGCAGTCCCTGGAATCCCTTCTAACAGGATTCAGAATTTTTGGCATGTAAAATGTGCGATATTTCATGGGGGGAGAAAGACACAAGCAATCCATCCACGACCCACACCCATGAACGTGACATCTTGAGTTCTTGCAGAATTTAATGAAGAGAGAAGGTGGTTCGTGTCCGTACATACCCGTACACATGTCCGTGTTTTCTGTGGTCTGATCCTGTGGCTAAGAAACATCGATGCCTCCACCATGAGATGTGCAGTTTTGTTTGAATTCCATTTCCTGCAACCTCAGTAACGCAGGATGAGGCATAACCAGGTCACGTCGGAGACTGGGGGTTGGGGCACAGCTGGCAAGAGTTCCAATGTCTGAGCCACCAGCCCCTCCTGAGGAAAGGATTCACTTGTGCGGAGAGCACTTAGGTCACCTTCAGGCGCTGAACATCCTCCAACAGTATCATGCAGATTCCTTTCCTGATCCGTCCACAGGAGCTGTGGTCCCTCTGCCTCCCGTTCATCTCTTTCGGGAACATGTCTGAACATCTGCTCTTGGCTCAGGGTTTTCTCCATCCCACAAGAGTGCAGGTCAATGGAATACCCCACCCCACTGGTACCCTGGCCCCTCCGGGCACTTTGGAGAGGATGTGTACAGTGTGGCTCAGGCTTTCTGACAGTGGACTCTCATTTCCTCTGTTTGTCTCCACTGAAGAATTTCTAAGATCCAGCAGCATGTCCCCAGCTCCTCTTTAAGGTCTACTATTTCAGATTTTAATCCTTCTTTTTCTTAAAAAAGAGAAAAGATTCCCGCCCCCCCCCCCCGCCCGCCCACTCCCTAGGAATGGTTTAAAGTTGGAAAACAAACAGGATTCTTTCTTTTAATGCGGATTTCTCATTGCAGAAATTGCCCGAAATCTGTCACATTGTTCTAGGAAATAGTCTCATGAAAGAATGCACCAGCATGTTACTAATGTGTTAGGGTTATTGCTATTATCATACAGAAACTATATAAAGCCACTTACGAACTTACGTTTGAAGATGATCATGTTTACTCAGAATTGAACATACTCAATGCAGATGGACTTTTACAAAACATTTTATGATGTAAGAACATGAGTTTGAGGGTGAAATAACTTGAAGGAGTTTTATAGATGATGTGAATACATAGCTTTGTATAGAATTAATCGTTTAATCTATACAATGGTAACAGCCAATGAAGAATCCATATACCTCTGGAGGTACAATGAGCTTTAAAGTATTTGCCTCAGAATAACTTGGATCACCCTTATGTTTCACGGTATTTGAAAATCAGGTTTATTTGTCATAATCATAATTACCATAGAGTTCAGACCACTTACCATCTGAAAGTTTTGCTTGGAATGTACAGCAGGAAATTGGAATTCCCATCGGTGTGGCCTCGAGTTGTATGCGCAAACCTTAGTGAGTTTTGAAGCTTTAAACAAATTCTTTTTAAAAAAAACCTGTGTATTTCTAGCATTTCGTAGATGTTAAAGGCTAAGCAAACACTAATCTATAGACAGGACACTATTTGACAATGTCAGTATCACTGCATGAAAAGCAAAATCACAACCTACGTATCGAGGTAATTAAGGATTAAAGAAAGGAAACAGATTTCAGGTAGCCCTGAAGGACATCCAGTGAAGGGTAAAGAAACAGGAAAAGTACTTGGCATCTGTCTGAACAATGCGATCTGTGAAGTGATTGCCTCTGTGCAGGTTTCCCAGAACCTTGTCCTGATGTTAATGCAAAATGAAAATAAAATTTTCCTTGGCAATTAAACATTCTGTGCTGTCGCGCCGTGCTTTCCCACAGGACTCAATTCAGCAAGCGTGCGGAGTGTTTCCTATGTTTGGGGCACGATGTTAATGGATGGGGAATATGGGTTTTAGTTCAGCAAATATTTATGGACTGTCTGAGGCTCCGGGGAGGGGTAGGAAGTATAGAGATGGCTAAGAAATAAATAGCCCATGACTTTCATGATTAGACGGCAGGGCAAGGGCCAAGTTATCCATCTCGCACACGGCCTCTTTTCAGGGGCTCACAAAAAAATGTCTAATGTCTTTTTAATGTCAGAAACAAAAACTGAACATTTGGGGTTGAAGATCATAGGCGCACAGGTACCAACGCAGTCGTAAACTAGAATTCTTTTGTGTTTTAACATGGTTTATGTTTTTATGTAACCTGTCTTTATCTTGAATCTTATGCATACGTTTCCCCCTGGGCCTTGGAAGTCTTAACCGGTCCTGGACCCAGATGAAGCAGCTTCTTTGCTCAACAGATGTTTGGGGCAGAGAAGAGTCTAAATTTTGATACGACAAACCTTGCCCTCTCTTCTCTACCTTTCGACTGGGTTCCCTAGGAAGGCAGAAGTGGAGTCAGACTAAACCGCTGAAGCCATGAGAATCAGGAAGGATGCGGTGATGCTGGGGCTCAGGTGGGCTCTCACTGACCCAGCCATTCTGGATAAACGCTAAACCATGCCCGTCGGGCGGCGGGCTGACCCATGGGTCCTAGTAGGGGGAGGTGTGCGTGGATGAAAGATGTTGCTTTGCACAGACTCCTGTGCAATACACGCCAAGCTTCGTCACCTCCTCTTTGGTCCTGAGAGGATGTGAGGTGTGATGTCAGTGACCAAGTGCCTCGTAACCTATAGCTGCCTGACTCCCCTCACCTCCCATCCATCTGGGCTGCCCTGGCCTCAGACAGGACAGTGTGGGTGCCCCAGCCATCCTTGGTGTTCCGATGCCACGAACCGGGTCTGTGTCGCTACACCTGCTTCTAGCTGACATCACTTCCTACCATCTCTTTGTGTGATGGGCTCTGAGTTAAGTGATCGTGATTTACCAGTATTTAAGAGTGTCAAATATTATGTTAGAGGAGCTGTTTCAATTAAGGAAACGTCCACTTACCTAATTAGAACACAAGCAACTTGAAAACGACCCATGTGTTCATGCAAAGGAAATACTGTCATGAAGCAATTTCTCAGTTTTCTGAGAACTCAATGGATCCTACATCTAGGAGAGCCTCAAATGTTTGCCCTAAAGGCGGTTCTCGTCATGAAGTTCAGAGCCTCTAAATGACCTCTCAGGGTACTGCTGTTTATCTTACCCATCTTCAAAGAAGCTGATTGTCAAATGAATGTATAATATATTCAAAACAGAAATAGGGCTTCCCTGGTGGCGCAGTGGTTGAGAGTCTGCCTGCCGATGCAGGGGACACGGGTTCGTGCCCCGGTCCGGGAGGATCCCACATGCCGCGGAGCAGCTGGGCCCGTGAGCCATGGCCGCTGAGCCTGCACGTCCGGAGCCTGTGCTCCGCAACGGGAGAGGCCACAGCAGTGAGAGGCCCGCGTACCGCAAAAAAGCAACAAAAAAAAGAAATAGACTCACAGACGTAGAAAACAAATTTATGGTTACCAAAGGGGCAAGAGAAGGGAGGATTCAACTAGGGGTTTAGGATTAACAGATACACACCGCTATATACAAAATAGATTAAAAAACAAGCATTTACTATATACCACAGGGAACGATATTCAATATATTGTGATAACCTATAATGGAAAATCTGAATATATATATATATGAGTTACTTTGTTGTACACCTGAAATACACAATATTGTAAATCAGCTACACTGCAATTAAAAAAAAAAAGGCAGATTGTATGGTTTACCCAATGAGCAAACATAATGACTTTCATATGGTGGTCTGGGATATAAAATTGGCCTCCCTGGTTATATGAGGATCTCAGGTTTCAAACTGTATTACCTGTGCTGAGGGATGGTGGTGTTTTTCTGAAGGCCCAATTTCCGATGAATATATTATTATAAATATGAACTGTGAATTGCCTGTCAAAATTTATGTTGTCTGAATTTAACACAGGGTGCAAAACTAAGTCACACACAAAGATATGACATATTACCTAGTGGGCAGGGCCCCTCAGTAACTGCAGGTGAAGCAGAAACTGTCTCATAGCTCTTACATACGGTTTCATTGCAATGGGTATCGGGCAAGAAGACATATCCCACTTCTTTTATCTTTGGGACCATAGAGACACTCAGGCCTGGCCGGAAGTTCCCCGCACCATCCTCTGTTTGTAGCTGCAGAATGCAGAATATCCAGGTGAGGACTCTGAGATGGTCCTAAGGAATGGTGATGCCGTGACGGTAATGAAATAGCCTGGATCCCTGAGTCACCACCTGGGGCAGCTCCAGAGAAACCCCCCTCCCCTCATCCACAGGTGGCTGTGACCTGAACAGGATCTCACCTTTTTTTTAAGCCGCCGAGATTTGGAGGCTGTTAGTGCAACAGCAGCTGGGGTTACTTACCTTGACTAATAACTCTAAGCTTGGCCACATTATGTAAGCTTGACGTTCTGTGATCATTTTTTGCATTGCAAAAAGATTTTTCCGATCTACAGGTGTTGCTTTGAATAGAAGCCTATGCACTAATTTTTAATTTTGATTTTAAGGTGGGAAGAACCCTTAACATGAGATCTGCCCCCTTAACAGATTCTTCAGTGTACAATAGAATTTTTTTTTTGTGTGTGTGTGTGTGTGTGTGTTACGCGGGCCTCTCACCGCTGTGGCCTCTCCCGTTGTGGAGCACAGGCTCCAGACGTGCAGGCTCAGCGGCCATGGCTCACGAGCCCAGCCGCTCCGCGGCATGTGGGATCTTCCCAGACCGGGGCACGAACCCGTGTCCCCTGCATCGGCAGGCGGACTCTCAACCACTGCGCCACCAGGGAAGCCCTACAATAGAATATTTTTAACTACAGGCACAGGATTGTACAACAGATCTCTAGAATGTATTCATCTTGCATAACTGAAACTTTATACTCGTTGATAGGAACGCCCCATTTTCCTCACCCCGCCCCCCCCCCCCACCCAGCCCCTGGCAACCACCGTTCTGCTCTCTGCCTCTATGCGTTTCCTCATATAAGTGGAATCATGCAGTATTTGTCCTTCTGTGACTGACTTCTTTCACTTAGCATCTTGTACCTAAGATTCATCCATGCTGTTTACTGAAAGATTGCCCTCATTTTTAAAGTTCAAGGGTGTCTATTATTAAAAATCAAAACAAGGGCTTCCCTGGTGGCGCAGTGGTTGAGAGCCCACCTGCCGATGCAGGGGACACGGATCCGTGCCCCGGTCCGGGAGGATCCCACATGCCGCGGAGCGGCTGGGCCCGTGAGCCATGGCCGCTGAGCCTGCACGTCCGGAGCCTGTGCTCCGCAACGGGAGAGGCCACAGCAGTGAGAGGCCCGCGTACCGCAAAAAGAAAGAAAGAAAGAAAGAAAGCCGTAACATGAGTTGGTGAGGGTGTGGAGAAATTGGAACCCTCTACATCGTTGGCGGGAATGCAAAATGGTGTAGCAGCTCTGAAAAACAGTATGGAGATTCCTCAAGAAATTAAATATAGAACTACCATAGGATCCAGCCATCTCACTTCTGGGTATTTATCCAAAACATTGAAATCTGGATCTCAAAGAGATATCTGCACGACCATGATCATTGCAACATTATTCATAATAGCCGGTATGTGGACAGAATCCTAAATGTCACTAACTGATGAATGGACAAGGAAATGTGGTATATGCCTTAATTCTTTAAAGACTGTCAACCGTATGAAGGTGGCAAACAGAGAAACTTAAAGATAGAAGTATACTGGACACTACCAGCACCTGCCCACAGCCCAGAATTGTGGAGAGGTGATTCCAACTACAGTGTGAGTGAGTGAGAAACAGAGTTGCTTGCTTTATACAACCAGCAATTTGATCGTTACTTAAATCTTGAGATTCTTTCTCAAAGTGGAAGATTACATTTTGCATCATGGATTATAGGAAAATAGCAGATTTCAAAATATATATGCCTAGGCATGATGGTATTTCTAAGAGCAAAATCTTCTAATGACTACCTTTTTATAAAATATTCTGGCTAGCAGATATTTGGTCCTGTCCAAAACGCCCAAGGACACATCTCGGTCCGCACCAAAAGGTCCTTGATATTTGGTCCTGTTCAAAATTGTGTGGCATGGACCAAATAGCTCATGGACCTTTTAGACAGGACCAAATTTCAAGGACCTTTTGGCATGGACCAAAGGTCTGACGCACCGAATGTCTTACAAAAGTTTTGGACAGGACCAAATATCCTGCAAGGAATGTTTTTTAAATTCCCTGCAAACTTTATCACTTTGGAAATACTTTCAAAAATATTTCCTGTGAATATGTAAAAGACTCCTGTGAATGCGATATTTTCGTTTTGTTGATCAGATTTTAGTCTTAGAAAAAGATCAAAAGGTGATGTAATGTTTTTATGCCAACTTCTTTCAGCAACCTTTGAAATAATGCCGTGTAACTAATGTTTAATATTTCCAATTAATCCATGAATGCTTATTTCCTGTGCTTTTCTTTAAAAGTCAGCATTGAAAACATTCAGTTAACGCAGAGTATCAGTTTCGTGTTAAAATCTGAGGGGCATTTCTGCAGCAAGGTTTGAGAGCAGCGTTGTCTAGTGCCTCTCAGCGAAGGTGACAAGTGCCGTATGAAAAGGTTGGGAGAAGTTAAGAGTTTCAGATAATTCAGAAAAGGGCACTCGTGGCATTTTATCAGGCGAGGCAAATGTATCAGGTCAGTAACTGCCACGAGAGAGGGGTATGAGACAGCCCATCCATTAGAGCTTGTATCAGGGAGACGTATTCCCAGCTGTAGCATCAGAAGCAGAGATAAAGTGAGTTTCTGCAACACGTTTCATCGTCCTGAAGGTGAGGTGGGAAACGGTCCCAGGGCCCATGCGTTGCTGTGATAGGCTGGCATATGCGATGATGTTTGGTTAGACTCATGCGTCCCAGGCTTGATTCCAAGTGCATCTGTGCATTCATTAACTTAATCTTCATTCCATCTGTCAGGTAGATGTTATGATTGTCTTGTTACAGATGAGGAAACAGATATAGAAAACAGGAGGTAAACAGACTGCTTCATGCTCAGATTTATGCCGTGATGTTTTGGTTAAAAACGAGTAAACGCATAGATTTTCATGGTCTCCATGTATGACTGTGCATGCTGTCTACTGCACGACTCCAGGGGTGACATGAACACACCACCATAGCAAGAGTGCTTTCTAAATTTGTCCAGTGTGCAACGTGGGCCACCATATGTAGCAGGCTTGGTTAGATGGTGACATTGTACAAAGAGCTGGATATGTAAGTCATTGATAGAACTTATTATTTCCATTGGCCTGCCAAGGAACACAGGAGGGTGCTGCGTGAAGTCAACCCACACATTGAATCTATGAGCTGGCCTATAGACTTGAGACATTTCCAGACGAAAGAAGCAATCTGAGGATACTGACCGTTAAAATGGAGTTCAGATTAGTGGAGTTGGTTTACTGCATTTAAAGAAACAGGCATGTGGCTTTGTGTTTGTTCATTTACTATTTACAGCCCTCCCTGTGGTGTTTGCTAAAGGTCTGTGGCTTGTTCCACGGTCCAGGCACATTTAAAATTGTGTTTTGGAGGAAATGTCTCCTGTCACTTCAGAGCTGCAGCATCCGTTGTCAGTATAAAAATTTCCCAGCACTCTTTCCACATCTCAGATAGAGGCTGGTCCCCCAGACTGGTCTCAGGGTGAGGATGACACCAAACAGAGCCCCAGATGACCCACGATGACCATACAGGGTGAGCAAGGAATAATCCTTTGTTCTTAAGTGACCAAGGGCTTAGATGTCGTCACTGCACCTTTAAGTACCTTCTTCTTGACGAACTCATGTCACCACTCTGTTTCTGCAAAGGAATAATGATTAAATCTTGCCAGATACTGCATCACTCATTTTTCTCCCTTACAGATCAATCTGCTAAGGAATCCTGGGGCATTTTGAACCCTGGAATGGTTGAGGCTTAAGCAGGCTTAGAAAGATATTTTAGGTAGTTGGAAGAGAGGAAAAATGAGGATGGCTTTGGGCCAGGATGAAAAACAAACAAACAAAACACAAAAATTAACATTTACGTTGACTGAAGCTTCAGAAATGTACACATCTCCTAACCTTTCCTGAGTGGGCTTTAGGGAGGTAAGTAATCACTTCACTGGGTGACATCTTCCAGGGCATGGAAATTTATCAACGACTGTACAAGTTAAATGTCTCTGCTTCAACAATAACAACAAAGCCTACATTTAGTGCCACGTTAAATATGTTGAAAATGTTTCATCTTGTTTAATTGTATGTTTCAAATTTTTGACACTATATTTAAAGTAAAAAGAATATATAGTAGGAACAGTGATATATTTTAAATGCCAGTAAACCATCTTCTGACCTTTCATCCTTTGAATTGTTTGCCCTTTTTATTTTCACCCCAATAATGTTTAGTGAATTCTGGTGCCCCAAAAAAAAAAAAATTATACAGTGTTCTTGTTTTCCCATGACAGTGTTTTAAAGGGCGACTTGTGTTAGGGAAATATTTAAAGCCATGTTGCATCATTTCCATCACAGCAAGGCAGTGTTAAAGATTTTCCAGGGCTATAAATGATTCTGCTCGTGTATAGTTGTTTAAATTCAACAGTGATGACAATTAGAAGAGAAAGACCAAGCAGAAATGAGACAGTGACTTATATGCATTATAGTGGGGGCAGGGGTTGGAGGCGAGAGGAAGATTAGTGTTCAGTATAGAAGCAAGCCGTAATCATCCCCACTTCTGTTTATGGTGCATTTCTCTTAAAAGATGAAAAAGTAGAGGTCGGAGGACTGAAGTTGCCGTGGGTCGCAGTGTGGCAATTATCCCGCAATAGACCATCTTCAGTGATTCTAGATAATGCATGAGAAAGCACTTGATGAATGCTTCTGTCCAAACAACTATTTAGCTCCGGGGCAGACAGAAGAGGCAGAATTTCAGACCTTCACCTCTCACTGTCTTGTATGCCTAAGACGTGCAGGAATCCAGTGTCAGCTCATCACTTACCATGCTTTAAAAATACATATTTCTCCGCAAAAGATGCCCTCTGTGCTTCTCTGCTCCAAGGAAGTTTTCTAGAAGTACAAGAAATCCCTTCCGAAGATGTGGAGATTTATTCTAGGAAATGACAATGCTCTTGAGTTATCTTTCGATGAGATCTGGCCACGAGCAGGGTCCCTAACAGCTAGATGGCATGCTGCCCTTTCTAGAAATTAATGGCCGTGACAAAACTGATTCTGCAGCAGCCCCGGCGAATATGTTAACTCAGGGAATGGCCTACCTACTGAGCGTCGCCCATCCAATTTGAAACATTCAGCTGTAGCACGGAGCCAGCCCTGTCCTCCACTCTCCTTCTGGTGTTCATCTAGACCAACCGCTTTGGCTCAGCTTGTCATTTCTCCTCTTTGGAACATAACCACAGAAATTTGCACGCTCTGGACGGAAAAGAATTTGACCGAGTGAATGAATGGGACTCTAAATCACTAATTTTGAGGACTGAATTTCAACATAAAAGAATTCAATCTCTGTAATGTAAGTCACACCAGTGCCTGAGAAGGGAGGATGGTGACAAAGGCAGCTGAATTGTAAGGCACCGTTATGATTAAACACGATTATTGAATAGAACACATTTAATTCTCCTACCAAGAGAGGGTTACCCAATTAGAAAGTGTTTTCGTCAGTACCATATTAAGACCCATTCTGATGTATCTTTCCTACTGTTTTAATTGTAGTGTGTAAGGACAAAAATGCAAACTGCAGTAGTACCCTAAACCATTTCCTAGTTGGTCGATAAATATTCCTGAACCATAAAATACGGGTTTGCCAATGTAGGGAGTTAATCACATTGCCCTAGAGTTTCTTCTATCTTGGCAGGTAAGTACAGAGTTCTTTCCAGCGTGGAACTCAGCTCTCTGATTACTGTGTAGTCCATTGTAGGTGCCAATTACTTAGGTGTTAGAAAAGCAAGGCATTTTCATCATGGACTTGGACACAGAGCAGACTATGCCTTTTGATTTTTTACATTAAATGTGATATTAGTAGAGATCATTTATTTGTAATTCGCATGGGGTTGCATTGTGGTTGTGCTGACAGGAAGATGCTTTCACTCTGCCCTCGGAAGCCTCAGCACTTTGAAATGAAAGCTTGGAAGGAAATAATGTAATGTGTTTCCTGAGAGAGGCACAGATGAAAATTGACATTTTAAAATTCATTCTCATCAGTGTTATTCCAAATGGAAAGACAGGATGGAAAGACTGCATGACAGTTGCTAGCCATAATTGGTTTAAAGCGCTGTATTGTGGAAAACGGCAAACAAACACAAAAGTAGAAAGACTGCAGTATTGAACCCTCCGTGACCTCATCCCCAAACTTCAAACACCGTCACCGTCGTGCTCATCTTCAAACACAGTTGCACTCACAATATCCCCTGGTGGTCCAGTAGCTGAGACTCCACACTCCCAATGCAGGGGGCCCGGGTTCGATCCCTGGTCAGGGAACTAGGTCCCACCTGCCGCAACTAGGACTTCACATGCCGCAACTAAAGATCCCACGTGCCGCAACTAAGACCCGCGTGCAGCCAAAGATAAATAAATATTTTTAAAATAAATAAATAAACAAAAGTTTGCCTAGTCATCCCTGATCAGAACATAACCATTTTAAGGTTGCAAGGTAGACTACGTAAATGGCTACATTTTTCTCCAGAGTATCTGTATTTTCATAGGAGTAAAGAGTAAAGATGATGAACAGACAGATGGTATCAGGGTTCTCTGTGTGTCACACCATCTCAAAACTTAGTGGCTTCATACAATACCCACTTACTTAGCTCCTGATTTTGTAGGTTGACATTTAGGTGGGGCTCAGTGGGGTGAGGATTATCTCCGTGGATCTTGGCTCCAGCATCTGTAATTGGTGGATGAACAGCTGGGCTGACTGGTTTATTATGGCTTCATCCGTGAAGGTTGGCAACATCCAGGGCCCCTCTCCATGTGGCTCCCTCATTCTCCAGTAGGCTGGTCCAGGCTTGTCCTCAAGGCTGCCGTGCCGGTGGTTTCAACATCAGAAGGCAAGGGCAAGCCCAAGTGCAGAGAGTTTGCAAGCATCTGCTGTTGTGTGCTTGCCACTTTCCATTGCAGACAGGCTCCGCGGCCAAACCCAGATGCAAAACGTTGATAAGCAGACCTCCGTACTTACAGGGCATAATTGCAAGTTCACATTGCAACAGGACGTGCGCACAAGGGAGGGGAAATCTGTGGCTAGCGTTACAATCTACTTCATACAGTTTTATCAATGAAAGCAAAAGGAAATGATATGGACAGCAGTGAAAACGGCAGAGTAAGGACCTCCAAAATTTCCCTTCTCCATAAAATCAGTGAGACAGCTAGAAAAAGTTGTCAGAGATAACTTTTACAGGAATCTGGAAATTAAGCAAAGGCTTGCAGCAATTCTTCGAGGACAATGGTTGAATCTCAGTAAAAAACAGTAAGCTTGGTGGTATTTTAACTTGCCGAGTGCGTTCCATCATTCTCCAGCCTTGGAAAACAACATCCCCCGGCGTCCCTAGCAGGCAGCAGAGGGAAGGAACAGCCTGGGCTCTAGCAAATCCTCATTCCTGAGGGATGGTTTATTTGTCTGTTTCTTGCCCTGACTTGGAGCTTGCCTAGTGCAAAGAGCCTTTACCTGGAGAGAATAAAGTGCTGAAACATGCAGCCTTGAGGATGAACATTGAAAACATTGTGGTAAGAGAAAAAAATCACAGCCAGGAAACCACATGTTCTATGATCCTGTTAAGACATTTCAAGAATATGCAAATCCATAGTGACAGAAAGTAGATTAGAGGTTGCCAGGGTTCAACAGACTGAATATTTATGACTCCCCAAACTTCTTCTGTTGAAATTCTAACCCCCAGTCGGATGGCATTGGGAGATGGGGCTTTTGGGAGGTGATCAGGTCCTAAGGGTGGGAGCCCTTATGAACGGAAGTAGTGCCCTTCTAAAAGAGACCCTGAAGACTTCTGTCTCCCTCCTGCTACTATGTGAGGACACAGCAAGAAGACACTGTCTGTGAACCAGGAAGAGGGCCCTCACCAGACACCGGATTCTGCCGGCACCTTGATCTTGGACTTCCCAGCGTCCAAAATGGTGAAAAGTAAATTTTTATTGAAGCTACTCAGTCTATGGTATTTTTCTTATAACAGCTCAAAAGGGTTAAGACAGAGGCTGAGAGTGGCTGGGAAGTGGCCTCTAATGGATGCAGGGTTTCTCTGTGTCGTGATGGAAATGTTCTGAAATTAGATAGTGGTGATAGTCACACAACTTTGTGACTATCCTAAAAGCCACCAAATTGTCCATGTTAAAATGCTAACTGGGACTTCCCCGGCAGTCCATTGGTTAAGACTCCGTGCTTCCAGTACAGGGGGCACAGGTTTGATCCCTGGTTGGGGAACTAAGATCCCACAGGCCGCATGGTGCGGCAAAAAAAAAAAAAGTTAAAAAAAAAATAAAATGCTAACTATTATGAGATGCAAATTGTATTGTAATAAAAAAAAAATGAGGTCCATTATTTCAATAACTTAAGAAACAAGAAAGTAAAGTAGCTCTCTTTTAGCCTTCAGTGATTCAAAGTTGACTCTCTCCATGTACCTTATGGCAAAATTGTTTAACTTTTACACCGTCTTTAGGATGGAGTCCTGGGCTTTTGATGGTGCTGTTTGTTTGTTTTTTGTTTGCCTTGATGAGCAAACCCCAGCTGTGTTCCAGCTACTCTTCCTGCCTTGAATGCCCCCTTCTCTACCCACTGACTCGTCTCCCCAAAATGGAGGAGCCACGATTTATCTTAGAATTCTTGGTTCAGTTATCTCCTCTCTAGGAAACATACTGTTTCCCCATGTTAACGCATAACCACTGCTATTGTGTCTTCTGTAAGATGTGGATTCAATGAGATGGGTTTTAGACTTGTAGCCCCTTGAGGGAGGAGCCGATTTTTATTCATCTTTACATCTCCTATGAAGAGAATGATGCCTGAAACCTTCACAGGAATGTTTCATCTTCTCTGGACACTGGGAAGGTTATACCTGCCACCATCTCTGGAGCATCGATCCCGAGGCCAGTCCCCCCTGTCCATTCTCCCACCTCGCTGCACACGTTGCCCAACCAGCTTAAAAGCAGAGTGGTCCCAGAGGAGTGGGAAACTTCCATCCACACAAAAGCCTGAACAGGGATGCTTACAGCAGCTGTATTCGTAATTGCCAAAACGTGGATGCAAGCAAGGTGTCCTTCGGTAGGTGAATGGATACGTAGACTGTGGTCCGTCCAAACAATGGGATATCATTCAGTGCTGAAAAGAAATGAGCTATCAAGGCATGGAAAGACACGGAGGGACCTTAAATGCTTATTATTAAGTGGAAGGAGCAAATCTGAGAACACTACCTACGGTATGGTTGTAACGCTGTGACATTCTGGAAAACATAAAACCATGGAGAGAGTAAAAAGATCAGTGGGCACCAGGGGATGGAAGGGAGGGGTGAATAAGTAGAGCACAGAGGATTTTTTAGGGTGGTGAAACTGTGCTCATACAGGATAGATACTAGAATGGAAACTGTGCTCATACAGAACAGATACTAGAATGGAAACTCTACTCATACAGAATAGATACTAGAATGGTGGATCCTGTGTCATTATACATTTGTCCAAACCCACAGAAGGTACAAGACCAGGAGTGAACCCTAGTGTAAACTACGGACTTGGGGTGATGGTGATGTGTCCACATAGGTTTATCAGTTGTAACAAATGTACCATCTAGTGGGGGGGTGTAGATAATAGAGGAGGCCGTGCAGGTGTGAAGGCAGGTGGTGTGTAGGCAATCTCTATACCTTCTGTTCAATTTTGCTTTGAACCTAAAACGTCTCTAAAAACTAAAGTCTTCAACGCACACATGCACACAGCGTAGCGATCACTGGGCTGCAACGTGACCCCTTCAGCTCCTCCTGGATCCCGAGGGACGGAGTGAAGTCTCCTGTCCAGAGTGTGTTTTCTGTTCCTGACTTGAATCTAGAACCCAGGGAAAGTTCAGAATCTGCTATTATAGGATATTCAACCCCAAGGAAGAGCCATTCCCACTCCAGGGAGTATATCTCACTTTGCCTCTGTGAACAAGACTCCCCTTTGGAGCCCAGCAGAGAGTCCAGTGTGAGCAGTGCCCCCAGGAGGTGTGCACTGTGGCCATACTCAGCTCCAATCCATTCCCCTTCTCCAGATCTCTGGGCATCTTTGTCCTACTGTCCAGCTTCTCAGGGGCTCCACCTGACAGCTTCAGGTGCACAGATTCTGGCCAGTCTCCTTGATCTGCTTCTGAATATTTAACCCGGCTCTCAACTTTCACCCTCAGCTTTCCTTCAGTCTTCCAGTTTGGCTCATGGGTCTCAACTCTGCTGTGGGATTTCCCCCACTGCACATAATTATTCCCTTTGAATGACAATTTGTGGCCCCTCCCCAAGTCATGCTCACTAGCTGCTATGATTCTCTCTTTGCCATCCCCCCATCCCTACATGAGTCTTTATCAGAACCTCTTTATGCCTCCTTTATACGATCCAATGATTTCTGCAATCTGAAAAAATTCTTAGTAAGTCAAGGTGAAAATATGATCTTTCAAAGAAGGACACATTTTTGGACACTCTCCTCTTGAGAGACCTCTAGCAGCTCAGCTACCATTCACAGTGGTCCAAACTACCCATGTAAAAATGGCTCTCTTAGAAAGAACTGTTCCATAGAAACACGCTGATCTAAAGTTATGTATGCAAAGTATGTATTTAATTTCTCATTAACCTAAAAATCTCAATGAAATAACTGTGTCGTGTACATTTGTATCCACTTCTTCCTTTAGTGGACAGTATCTAATTTTTCTTTGTGCTACTTTGAAATAAATATCTCATGGAATATCCAATAATAGCAGTTTCTGAACTTTCCCTGGGTTCTAGATCCCAAATGATATATTGGTGTATTTGGAAAATTAGATTTTTAGCAATAGAAAATCAAAATGCAAACTTAACTCGCTCTCGGAATAAAAATAGTGGAGCAACAAAGCAAAAAGTACTTTTTTTTGCAGATAACACAGGCTTAAAATAGCTAAACTCATGTTGGGTTGGAAGATAATAATAGGAACAAGGCCTTGGCCTAATTAAAATCATTCCAAAAGCTACATAACATATATTCAACTTTCAGGTATCTCAGAGATCACAGAATTGGGGGTTTGTGAATGATAATTAAACTTTAGCCGTAGAATTAAAGCCTTAAAAACTGGCCAAAAAAAAATTTGTATGCGTTTGTTCTACCCCTTCAATCAAATTGATTGTTTACTTCTTCCTGTATTGTGTGAGCTGTTTTTGCATTTAAGGGATAAAAGATATGATGAAACAATTTTTCTAAGGCTTGTTGTTTTGAAGAAGGTGTAGGTTTTCTAAGTAGAACCGGTCTGAGCTATAATGTCCTCACTCTGGCATCCAGAATTGAGCGCCTGGCTTTTAATCACTTACTGAACTGCTAGAAATATCACAGAAGGACTCAATTTTATATAGATTGCTAATTAATGAGCTTCAGAAATTTGGTGACTTAGAAAAGTAACATTTCTTAGGCATTTATGATGTGGTTACTTTCTGTAAATACCGACATACCTTGAGCATGTGGCATTCAGATTCAGTGGTTCTGGTTCAGGACAGACCTTTACTTGAATGGCTTTATTTTCATACTCTTGTCAGTTTCCTGGTTTTGAGGCCATTTGTTGGCAGTCTTTGGTCTTCTGCTCTTTGATGCAAGTGCCTTGTTCTGTTTAATTCCATGTGTCAGAAAACCACAGGATTAGACCTTCAGATAAATACATCAACTCTGGCCCAAGACCTGCAGACTTTGGCTTGGCAATGGCAATGTATTAGTCAGTTATTTCCGTAATAATGCTGCATAACCACCAGCTCTACTCAGTGGCATAAAAATACACATTTGTTCTCCTGCTCATTGGTTTGTGGGTCATCCAGTGTGGCTCTGCTCCATGTGTTGCACTCAGGATCCAGGCTCAAGGGGCAGAGGACAGAAGCACCCAGAGGGGCAAGAAGAAACACATGCCGCTCTTCAGATCTGTCCCTGTAACAGTCATTTCTGTTCACATTTCATTGGCTGAAGCAGGTGGCAAGAAAGTCTACTTCTCCCATAGGTAATTTTCCGTGGCTATGCAGTGGATCACCACCAACTTAGCAGCCAAAACCGATACCCATGCACCGATTCACAGTTCTGTAACCTAAAGTCCAGCACAGTTCAGCTGGGTTTTCTGCCGTACATCTCACAGCGTGGAATCCGTGTATCATCTGGGACTGACTATAGTTCTCACCTGTGGCTTGAGATCGTCTTCCAAGCTCGGTGGTTATTTGCAGAATTAATTTCCTTCTCATACTTTCCACGTGGGTTCCTCCATTTTTTTAAAATAAATTATTAATTTATTTATTTTTGCCTGTGTTGGGTCTTTGTTGCTGCGCACTGGCTTTTCTCTAGTTTCGGCGAGTGGGGGCTACTCTTCATTGCGGTGCGCGGGCTTCTCATTGCGGTGGCTTCTCGATGTGAAGCATGGGCTCTAGGCGTGCAGGCTTCAGTAGTTGTGGCTTGCGGGCTTAGTTGCTCCGTGGCATGTGGGATCTTTCCAGCCAAGGGATTGAACCCGTGTCCACTGCGTTGGCAGGTGGATTCTTAACCACTGCACCACCAGGGAAGTCCCAGTTCCTCCATTTTTAAACCAGCAATTGCAGGTCAAGTCCTTCTCTGCTTTTTGTTCTATTCAGTCCCTCAACTGATTGGATGAAGCCCATCACAGTGGGAGAGCAATCTGCTTCACTCAGAGTACTGATTCAAATGTGAATCTCATCCAGAAACACCTCACAGACACACCCTGAAAATAACGTGTAGCTAATTAGCCCAGCCAAGTTGATACATAAAATTAACCATCACAGAGCATGTCAAGTTCATGAGCATAGTTGAAACAAGTAGGGGCAAGTGGGGCTGGAGACAGAGGATAGGCAAGGACCACAGTGTGGGGAGTCTCACTGAAGGGCTTGTCCTGTCGTCTAAAGTCATTGGGAAACCATTAGAGGATTGTAATAAGGGCAGAAGTCTGATCCCATTTGAAAGACCATTCTCAGTGCAGTGCAGAGGAGAACAGAGTCTTTGGTGTAGCACTGGAGAATGTGAAAAGTAGACAGATTGAAAACTTCTTTAGGAGATGAAGTGGATAGGACTTGGTGGTTGACCAGATGTAGAAGATGAGGGAAAAGCAAGGATGCTTCATACTGTGGGACCCAGGACAGTTGTAAAGATTTAGCATGTACCCTGGGGCACTGCTTCTCAGTTGTAATCTACAGACTGTCAGGGTGCCTGTGAGTTCTCTATAGAATTTTTTATATTGCATTCTCAGTTTTTTAAATGAGGTTGCTAACAGCTCTATGCTTTTATTCATTTATTTAAAAGAATTATCTTTGGCTGTGACACACAGCTTGCAGGATGTTAGTTCCCTGACCAGGGATCAAACCTGCACCGTCGGCAGTGAAAGTGTGGAGTCCTAACTACTGGACCAGCAAGGAATTCCCACATTCTCATTTTATTGATAGTACAGGGGAAATATTTTTTTAGAAATGACCTGAACGTTCTGGGTGATCTGGCCAACGACCCCATGACTGAGTTCTGTCATCTTATTTCAGAGGCCCCATTTGAATTTGCGTGAACAATTACATTAGTGTCCTCTGGGGACCATGCCACGTCCCAGTGAGCTGTTGGCAGAAAGGTTTGATAGTACATAATTCAATAGAAAAAGTTTTGAGAGGAAGGAGTCACCACCAGCTCCGCGGTGATCGCAAATTCAGAAAATCTGTATTTCAGAAATCGATGTCATGAGCAAGGAGGATTCTTAGGTTGCAACAATACGTACAGAGTCTATATTAAAAGACATTATTTCTCGAAACGTCGCAGAAGGCCACAGGATATGGCTTAGAGGCTCGCCACTGATTGACCTCCACTTCTTGATGTCTAGGGACTAGGGACTGAGCCCTGGAACCAATTCCCTCTGCTCTTCCCAGCATACACACACTCCTTGTAGGTTGAGGTGCATAAGCGCTTCCAGAGCCCCCTCCGAGTGTGTGTGGTTGGTGGAAGCAGGTCATGGTGCGGTCTCTTCAGGTTTCTATTCCAGTGTCACCTGCCCTGACTCCACCGGTTTTCCTCCTCACCCTGAGTTCTTCTTCTTCATAGCACTTAGCACCACCCAGTTGATGGTGGTGCTTCGTGGACCCTCCTGCACCCGGCTGGAATGTAAGTTCCACACAAGTCAAGACATCACAGCTGTGTCCCCAGTGCCAAGTGCAGAGACTGGCACCTAGAAGGCAGTCAGTGAGGCTGTGGAAGAAATATGTTACTAGTTAACATAAAATCAATCCATGAATTAATAAAACAGAAGAAAGAGACCTGGAGTAGGAGTGTGCACGGTGTGTGGCTGGGACCACCACGACCCTCTCCAGGGTCTAAAGGACAGATTCTGTGAGAGAGAGGGGTGTGGGGGGATTGCCTCAGACTAGAACTGAGGTCACAGACACAGACACCAACTCTGCTTCTCCATCCCACCCAGGGATCAGAACAGTCCCTGATGGGGTCTCTCTCCCCAGAGATTAGCCCAGAGGAGGTGGCTAGCAATGAAGAGAGTGATTGCAGGGGTGCAGATAGAACTCCAGGGAAGGTGACGGTTGAGGACTTCCTGGGCGGAGAGGGAGATAAGGAAGAGACGTCAAGAAACACCCAGGGAAGAGGACAAGCTCTCTCTTAGGTTGGGTGATCTTTTGAAGGGCTCAAGGCCTCTGACCCAAATGAAATGTGACTTACACAATGTTGAATGTGGCTGGTTTAGGACTGGCTTTCTGTTAAGACTTTCTCAGGGGTTCAGAGAAACCCTCCCATCCTGTTTTTTGTCATCCTTCAGATGCCGTTTTCCAAGACGATTCACGAGCATGTTTTGGAATTTGGACCATGCTTCACTTTCATTTCTTTTTCTTAAAAAGATTTTTTTGATGTGGACTATTTTTAAAGTCTGTATTGAATTTGTTACAATGCTGCTTCTGTTTTATGTTTTGGTTTTTTGGTCGAGAGGCATATAGAATCTTAGTTCAAACCTGCACCCCCTACATGGGGAGGCAAAGGCTTAACCACTGGACCGCCAGGGAGGTCCCTTCACTTTCATTTCCCACTGGCTAGAATGCAGTCACATGACCAAACTAAGCCACAATGTAGTCTGGGAAATGTAGTCTTTATCACGGCAGCTCTGTGCTCAGATAATAATTCTATAATCATGAAAGGGGTGCGGAATAGATATTGGCGCCACTGGCAGCCTCTGCTACCCTCCCTAATGACCTACATTCCAGCCTGTCATCAGCCTCGTTTCCATTGTCATTTTAGTTTCATACATGAGGGAGTAATTATTGTCTCTATTTACAGGTGAGAAAAAAAGGTACTTCACTTGAGGGAGGTAGTTTTCAGCAGGTGGATAAAGCAGTGATGGAACTGTGGGCAGAAGGTTGGAGAGGAGCGTAGCAATTGCAAGCCCTTTAATGTTCTCATGCCTACATGCTGATGTATGTGTGTACCCCTGCGTGTGTGTCTGAATTCATGCACGTGTGTGTGTGTGTGTCTGTATGTGTTTAAGGATGCTTTTGTGTGTGTTGTTTATGAAGGCTGAAAATTGGAGTGTAAGGAGGCAGGCCTTGAGAGGTTTTAAGAAAGGGGCTAAAATGCTTCTCAGAAATTAAACTATAGCAACAGCAAACTCTGTGCAGCACCCCGTTGGCGCCTTCAGAGCCTACGTGGTTCAGTTGAGTGAAAGGATGACGGGCAGAAAAGTACAAGGTTTTGTCCTTAAAGTAAGTCAGTCAGTATGTCACCATATACACAAATGATGCTCAAACCTATTTTCTTGGAAGGGATAAAATACCCCCTTCTATGCACTGTTCTGTAAGATGCAGAAATGCTTCTCATGTTTCAGAGAATTATACTTTTTTTGTGCTTCAGAGAAGAAAAGTAAAGCATGTACTCGGAATCTCCCTTGCAGGATTGAGAGCCTCGTTTTTACAAAAGGCTCATTTTTCTCCTGGGAGGTAGGAGGAAATGACCCTTCTCCAAAGGTGGCCGGCTCCCGTGTCTTCCCTGCCCCTCTCCCACTCCCCTCTGCGCTCAGCATCTCTACAAGAGGCTGCAGTATCATGTCACAAGGCAAATTTCAATCACATTAGGATTGTAAATGAATTCAAGCCACAGCAGATGCAACAAATGGGTTTCTGTCTTGAGATATGACATCTGTGCCAGCCATATATCTTGGAGGAAAGATGGCTGTTCCTTCCTTCTCCTTATTGCTGCTGAGGCATCATATATAACGCTCCACGATCAAATAAAGGATGGCACGATGCGGAGTGGCAGTGATTATAAATCCCATGTGTGACAGCACGTACTAGATGGATTTCAAGGGAACTGCTCTACCTAGAACTCTTTCCTAGAGCAACCCGTGCCCAGAGCCCCTGTTCAGAGGCCACACCCATGGCTGCCGTTGGTAACCACCTTCTTACTTCAGCTCCACGCCCCCTAACTATACAGACAAGCAGCTAGGAATAGGAATAGATGAAGGATGCGTCTACAGGCTGATGAGAAATGGACCATCTGTCGGGCTGGGTATGAAGGCAGCGGCTGAGCCAGTCCAGTTTCTCGCCAGGAATGTGAACCTCACAGAACCCAAGATTCTGAGGCATGTGGCTGGAAGAGTTCCAGCTGGGACAACGTGGAGAGTCTTGTCTTGGGCTGACATTGGCAGCCACCCGGTGCTGACGTTAGCAGAGAGAGAAGCCGGGTAGATGGAGGGAGACAGTGGGGAGAGAGGATGGAGGGGAACAGATGAGAGAGAAGTGGAGAAGCAGAAAAGCTGAACAGGAGGCGGAGAGAATGAGAGAGGAAAAGATATCTCTTCTGCAAATACACGGCTCCATTTCTAGAACCCCCAGGGCTGGCTTTCCTTGGTTTCCTTTCTTTGCCTTGCATGAAATTTCCATGAAATCTCACAATAATGTGACCTGACTACCCAACCGGAGTTGTCTCAAGAGGATATCTGATAGTTACCAAAAAACACGAGCCCCACTTTTTTTCAATCAGAATTAGCTGACGCTTATTGCCTGTTTACTGGGTACCAGGCAGCATTCTAAAAGCGTTACGTATATTGACTCCATTATTTCTCAAAAAGCATGACCAGGCATTTCATCCCATTTCCCAGATGTGGAAATTGAGGGTTGGAAAGGACAGTCCCTTGCCCCAAGCCTCCACGTACATAAGGGTTAGAGCTGCAGTCTGCACGTGGCAGTGTCACTCAGATGTCACACCCTTAGCCTCTGTATTAGCTGCCGTTCAGAGAGACCCATTAGGGTGTATGTCAAGGTGAAGGAAATAGGAGTTTGATACATGGTGTCTTTTTTGTGTTAATTGGTCCATTTATGATGTAAGATTCTCAACAGCCCCAGAATAGCTATTGGACTTACATTAAGACATGCACTGATACCAAGCCAGGGGTTTGCATCGATTCAGTTGCTGACCACCTTTGGATATTGCTGGAGAGGGGGCAGCTCTACAGGAGAAAGAAATGAAGCTGTACCTATGGGGGAACAGCTACAGCAGAATCAGGAGAAGGAATACGTGTCCAATCAAGGAAAGTTGTTCTCTGGACTGTCCCTTGGCCAAGGCGTGGTTTTGACTGAGTTGGGTGAAGCCAGCAGTCCCCTCTGGACAAAATCCTCACTCATTTTCTTACCCCATACTTCTGTAGTCGTCATCCTTCCCTGGGCAATCTCTCTCTCTCTTCCCCTTTCTCCCTCGTTGCCTCAGACTGTTGCAGAAACAGGGGCTTGCTGGGTACCACACCTGCTTTTAAAAGTCCATGGCTACTAGTTGTGTGCCCCTGTCCCCGGCTGCCCTCCTGCAAGGTGGACGTACATAGGGCTGCCACCTTGGAGGGTTGCACAGTGATGTGATGAAGACACACACACACACACACACACACACACGGGTGTAGCAAAGCGATTGCAGCATCTGGAACGTAAGCCCCACGCTCTTTGGCGTCCACAAATACCCCGCATCCTTGGCCCGCCCTCTGGGAGACCCTGCATCCCTACTGCAGGGTCTATCCCATCCGCCACGGCAGCTGTTTACACCGCGGCCACAGTTTTCACTTCTCCAGGCCTTGGTCCCTTTCCCCTCTCTAACGCTTACCGAACTGAGAACACGGAGCTCTGTTGGATGACTCTCCTTCAGCTTTTGCACGCTTCCCCTCGAATCTTCTCTGTGCCCTTGCGTCTTCCTTCTGTCTTGGCAGACTCCTTCGAGACGCTCCGCTGTCCTGCTGGGCTCTTCCGCGTTGGAATGCACTCACCGCCCTCTCTCTAGGATCTTGACGCACCCGGATGTTTCCTTTGGAAGTCCAGCCTCTTCCTTCGCACAGATTTCCCTGTCCTCAAGCTTCCCCCTAGTCCTCCCTGCCTGGTCCACGAACGCTCCATCCCATTCCTGGTTGCCTCGTGAAACCTCGCTACGTCATCGTGCAGAAGTGCACCTGCGTTGGTTTCACCCTCCGTGGACCACCCTCCAGCGTTGAAACACAGCACCTTCCGCGCTCTGCGCTTGGAGCGCCCCTTTCAAAGGGGCCTGACGCACTCTGGGTTGCTAACAGGAATGGCCGCCTCGCGTGTTCTTCCGCGTGGAGTTCTCTAGGCCACGTGCCGCTGCGAAGCAGCTCTTCCTTTTTAAAACCCTCGTTGTGGGTCTGGGAAACCATCCTTCTGAGTTCCCCTCTAAGTTCATCGCATCCCTCATTTTCCTCTGAGGAGCTCTCTGTTTTCCCACCATTTCTCCCTTATCCTACCTACTGCTGCCTTTCTGTTGAGTGTAGGGATTTTCCCCTTGAGGTTTCTCATGTCTTATCTTATATTCACTTCCCGGCTATAACTACTTCCTCTTAGAAATGACTCCCAACCCTCCCACCACTCCCCCGCCCCACCAGCTCTTACTTTTACCCCAAGTTGCAGTCAGTGTTACAAATTACTCCCTACACACGTTAAACCCGACCCATTCCGAACAGAATGAATTAACCTCCCCTTTCCCTGAAGGAAAGAAAACAAAAAAAAACAAGCAGCCCTCCTCTTCCTTGTGGCTAATGGCATGACCGTCTGCTGATTCCTTTCGCCTCAAAATTTGGGAGTCGTCTTTTCTCTCTCGCAAGAGTGCATTGAATTTTTATCGAGTCGTGTCAATTCCACTTTAGAAATGTCTCTTGAACTGGTACACTTTTATTGATTGCAAACGCCGCTCTCTTAGTTTAGGGTTATCGTGTCGTGTCTTATCTAGATTATTTCTGATGGATCACCCTTCCTACAGATTCTCGCCCACTCTCATCTATTCTTCAGACAAATGGTGGGACTTTCTTTCTCGATACTCATTCCCGAGCCTTATCTTCCTGTCTCTGTTTCCTCTTCTCTCCATATTTCTTATGTTCTGACCGCATCAGATAACTTGTCGTTTCCTCTCCTTGGCCGCGGCCATATATCTTGCCTCATGCTAACAGATCCCCACTGTTTGGAATGTCTTTTCTCCTTCCCCCAACCACCGAAGTCGGTATCGTTTTTTCTAATCCTGCCATAAAAAAATTATCACAAACTTAGCAGCTTCAACCATCACACGTTTATTATCTCCCAGATATAAGGGTCAGAAGTTTACAGGGTGGCGTCATTTCGTTTCTGTGCGGTGGGTTTCCTAAGGCTAAACTCAAGGTGATGGATGGCCCAAGATCTTATCTGGACTCAGAGGGAGGATCGGCTTTCAAAGCCATTCCGGTGGTTGGCAGAATTCACCTCCTTCTGGCTGTAGGACTGAGTTCCCCATTTCCTTGCTGGCTGTCAGCCAGTAGCAATGGCATTCTGAGCTCATTATGGACCCCTGCATTCCTTGCCATGTTGCCCCCTCTGTCTTCAAACTGACAACAGGACACTGGGTCCTTGCCATGCTTCCCATCTCTCTGGCTTCTGCCATGTCTCTCCCACTTCAGCTACAAAAAGTTCTCGGCTTTTTAGGGTTCATGTCATTGGATTGGGTCAACCTGTGTAATTCAGGATTATCTCCATATCTTAAGTCTGTAACCTTAATTACATCTGCAGATGTAATTGTCCTGTAACTTGACATGTTCATGAGTACAAGGGATTAGGGTGTGGACATCTGTAGGGGGGCATTTGACTTACCACAAAAAGCCAAAGATTTTTCAAAATGCAAACTCTGTCTCTGGAAAGCAATGTTTGCTTTGTTGCTTCCCTCAAGGTATTATTGTGACATTGTGTTTATTAATGTCCTCTTCATGCAGTATCTCACTTTGTGCGATATTTAATTATAGACGCTTATTTGCAAGTCTGCTCCTACCACTAATGCTAAATCACACCAGCTCAGAAAGCACCCTGATCACCTTGATATTCATATGCAGAATCTAACACAGAGCCTTACGTGCATTTGTGAAATAAATTGAGTCTGTTTTACAGTAGTTTGATGAAGCGTTCTTAAACACTTGCTATATCTGAGGCACTTTGACCTCCAGGTCATGAGCAATTAAAGATATCAGTTAATGCAAACCATGATAGGTAATTCTTCCTAAGTGTTACTCACATCAATACCTACTCTGACTTACATGGAAGGAGAAACCCCACACACTCATTGTAATAGTTGTGTATGGCTGCATGACAAGAAACCACAAACTAAATGGCTTGAAGTGACACACGTTTATTGCCTCACAGTCAGTGTGGATCACGGACCCAGGCATTGGGTCCTTTACTGCATGATGTCTCACTAGGCTGCAATCCATGTGTCAATCAGGGCTGGGATCTTATCTGGAGGTTTGACTGGGGAAAGAGTCACCTGACATAGTTGTTGGAAAATTAAGTTCCTCCCCAGCTGTTTGTTTGTTCCTTTCCAATCAGGGAACTCCAGCATGGAAGTTTTCTTCTTCCCAATGTGTGACCTGAGAAGGCAAAAGAAATTTTAAAAACTTGAAAGCAACCAGTCAGAATGGCCATCATCAGAAAATCTACAAACAGTAAATGCTGGGGAGGGTGTGGGGAAAAGGGAACCCTCTTGCACTGTTGGTGGGAATGTAAATTGGTGCAGCTACTGTGGAGAGCAGTATGGAGGTTCCTTCAAAAACTAAAAACAGAGCTACCGTGTGACCCAGCAATCCCACTACTGGGCATATATCTGGAGAAAACTCTAATTCAAAAAGACACATGCACCCCAATGCAGCACTATTTACAATAGCCAGGACATGGAAGCAACCTAATTGTCCATCAGTAGATGAATGGTTAAAGAAGATGTGGTATAAGTATACAATGGAATACTACTCAGCCATAGAAAAGAATGAAATAATACCATTTGCAGAGAAATGGATCGACCTAGAAATTGTCAGAGTGAAGTAAGTCAGAAAGAGAAAAACAAATATCGTATATCATTTATATGTGAAATCTAGAAAAATGGTACAGATGAACTCATTTGCAAAGCAGAAATAGAGTCACAGATGTAGAGAACAAACGTATGGTTACCAAGGGGGAAAGGGGGGTGGTGGTGGGATAAACTGGGAGATTGGGATTGACATGTAAACAATACTATGTATAAAATACATAGCTAATGAGAACCTACTGTATAGCACAGGGAGCTCTACTCAGTGCTCTGTGGTGACCTAAATGGGAAGGAAGTCCAAAAAAGAGTAGATATATGAATATGTATAGCTGATCACTTTGCTGTGCAACAGAAACTAACACAACATTGTAAAGCAACTACACTCCAATAAAAATTTTAAAAAAAAACATGAAAGCAAGATGAAGTTATAATTGTTCACACATCATGATGGAAGTACCATCCTATCACCTTTGCATGTTCTTCTGGTTAGAAGCACATTACCAAGGCAGCCTACGTGCAGTGGAAGGCAATGGTGCAAGGGAATGGGTTACCAGGAAGCGGAGTCACTGAGGGTGTCTGAGGGTCTGCCGGCCCCATCCATCCTTACAGAGACAGGGGTCCTTAACCACGTGAAGTCATTCAGGTGATTGTAGAGTTCAGAGGGACAGTTTTGAAAAAGTTAGATGGAGGGGCTGATATTTTGAGGAAAGTGATTTGGTCAGTGAAAAGAAGATGGAGGGGGTCCTTAATTTGTAAAGGCTTTTAATAAGATTATGTAATTGTAGCTTATAAAAAGTGTAAATTATATGACTATAAATGAATGTATTTATAAGTCCTTTATTTATAAAGTTAATAATCTTCACATCAACGATCATGGTATAGCATAGCAGTTAACTACCTTCCCTGCCCACTGCTAGGCATAGGACCCCACAGAGATTTTATACACGTGAATTATATATATTTATATTTACCACATTAGAAGTCATAGTGGAGACACCTAAAAATATTTATACATTCGTATAAAACTAACCGTAATAGTAAACCTATTTCACAGGGACATAAAAACATGTTTATAAAAAATAGCTATAGTTTCCAAAATAAAATTGTTAAATGCAGCATTACTTTTCGTTAAACATTTTTGCAAATTTTTTTAATCTCTGTTTTTAATAATAGCTGGATACTCATAGCTGCTGATGTATTCAATCTGTGATGATATATTGTTTTGGTTGGTACGTATGAAGAACATCTGGTCTCCCACAGGCAGGCTGTTGGAAAAGATAGGATAATTAAATACGTGAATATATTTAAATAATTAAATATATTTAAATAATTATATAATTGTGGATATTTTTTCTTTAGTACTATACCAAAACTCGTCATGGATAGATTCTTACAGGTTAATTAAAAATGTGATCTGAACCTGTATCAAGAAACTTTTTTTCCTTTGTGACATCAAAATTCATTTTTAAAAATTGAAGTATAGCTGCTTTACAATGTTGTGTTAGGTCCAGGTGTACAGCAAAGTGATTTATATATATATATATTTCCCTGTACTATACAGTAGGTCCTCATTGGTTGTCTATTTTATAGATAGTGGTAGGTATCTGTTAAGCCCAGCCTCCTAATTTATCCCTCCCTCCCCCTTCCCCTTTGGTAACCCTGTTTGTTATCTATGTCTGTGGGTCTGTTTCTGTTTTATGTATAAGTTCATTTGTATCATTTCTTTTAGATTCCACATGTAAGAGATATCATATGATATTTGTCTTTCTTTTTCTGGTTACTTCACTTAGTATGATCATCTCTAGGTCCATCCATGTTGCTGCAAATGGCATTATTTCACTCTTTTTATGGCTGAGTAATATTCCATTGTAAATATATACTGCATCTCCTTTATCCATCCATCGATGAACATTTAGGTTGTTTCCATGTCTTGACTGTTGTAAATAGTGAGGCTGTGAACACTGGGATGCACGTATCTTTTCAAATTATGGTTTTCTCAGGGTACATGCCCAGGAGTGGGATTGCAGGATCATGTGATAGCTCTATTTTTAGTTTTAGAAGGAACCTCCGTACTGTTCTCCATAGTGACTGTACCAATGAAATCCATTTTCTTCATCTAGTACTTTGCACGCATCTTTTACCCACACATGACCTGTAACATTATGCATTAGTCATTTAAAACATATCCGTTCACTAAGTTATGCAGGACTTTCAAATACTCACACATTTCATTATATAAGATCAAAAACTCACATTTATTAACGTCACCACTGATTTTATTGGGAACAAATTTAAGTTTGGGGAGCCCATCAAGTTCATGGTGGCAGATGCAAGGTTTCTAAAATTCTGATTTTTTCCTGAAATCTTGAATTTCTCACTGGCAACAAATACTGTCAGTTGTTTTCCATGAGGTGGCATGCTCACTTTTGTTCATTTTTGAGAAAACGTCTGCCAGACCCCCAAGTCTGAATGGCCACAGATTGTCTGTCATTCTATCAAGTAAAAATGGGAGCTACTAGTTTACCGCACTTCTCAAACAACAGCACGCTTTTTGGTTTTTTCCTGGAGACAAGCATCAAACTTCATCGTGCAGGAGAAGAGCTTTATGTATACCTCCCATTTCTTCATGCAGAATGTTGAAAAGACACGTACTCAAGATATTTAAGAAAGGCAGCAATGTTTACAGCTTCATCAGCAACATTCTGAAATGAAACTGGCATTCTTTTATTCCAGAGCATGGTAGTGATGAATATTAGTACAGTTTGGGATCAGTGCCTTGGTCAGTGCTAAGGTGCCAACAGTTCTCCCTACTTTTGCACCATCAGTACAATTGTGAACAAGGTGAAAATGGTAAATGACATTTCCATATTATTATGAAGGTGGACGTGTTCTCAGGGACCCTGTGAAACATCTCCCAGACTACTGAGGTCCAAGGTCCACACTTTGAAAGCCACTGTTCTGGAATATAGCAAGCAGCATCCTTGAGTGATGCTTGACGAGATCACAAAAGTTAACATGTACTTGACTCAGGACTCCTGTGCTCTCTCCCATCAACACTGAAGCTAAAACTCAACTCATCATTGCCTTTCTCGCCAATCACTTCTGTGGACACCAAAACAAAGCAAAACTTCTCAACTTACTGGCTACTTCCAAATTAGCCAAACCCAGGTCTTCAGAGCCTTCTGAGTTTTGGGTGCAGTTGTTATTGCCATTGTTTTTAATTTACTTGTAGTTTGTTCATTTGCTTTTAGCTTTTATTCATTTACTTATAATAATATTTATGTGTCAGCAGTGTATGCATTTACTTGTTTTGCAAATATCTGTCTGTTCAACTAGATTCAATACCTCTTTGAGGAGTCTGTGCCTTTCCTAGTATATTACACTAAACTTTGAAATACCAAACACTGTGAAGATCTTTGTTTTTTTTAACATCTTTATTGGAGTATAATTGCTTTACAATGGTGTGTTAGTTTCTGCTGTATAACAAAGTGAATCAGCTATACGTATACATATATCCCCATATCTCTTCCCTCTTGCGTCTCCCTCCCACCCTCCCTATCCCACCCCTCTAGGTGGTCACAAAGCACTGAGCTGATCGCCCTGTGCAATGCGGCTGCTTCCCACTAGCTATCTATTTTACATTTGGTAGTGTATATATGTCCATATCACTCTCTCACTTCATCCCAGCTTACCCTTCCCCCTCCCCGAGTCCTCAAGTCCACTATCTACGTCTGTGTCTTTATTCCTGTCCATTCTCTATGTCTACGTCTTTATTCCTGTCTTGCCCCTAGGTTCTTCAGAACCATTTTTTTTTAGATTCCATATATATGTGTTAAATAAAGATCAGGAAATGTGTACCATCTAATGAAACTGTAAAGAAAGTAAAGATACAGTTAAGCATATAAACCCCATGGAGGATGCAGCTGTCCTTGTGTTTGTAATAACAAAAGAGTGAATTGGAAAGAGAAACAAATGGAAACAATCTTTTAATTCTGTTCTCCTAAAACACACCTTGAAAAGCTCATAAAGATACATATACTACAGGCAACACTGGCAATTATAAATAAAAGCAGTACTAGAGAGAGAGAAATAGATCTTAAAATGAAAATTGACTGAATAACAACATACGTCTAAAAGCATGTGCTTTATAATTGCCCTTTTATCAATCCAGTTTGCATCAGAGAGCGCTCTTAAAACATAGTTGTGTTTCTAAATGTTCACGGCCCAGCTGTATTCCCATTTTATTTTATTTTTATTTTTTAAAAATAAAGTTATTTATTTATTTATTTTTGGCTGTGTTGGGTCTTTGTTGCTGTGTGCAGGCTTCCTCTAGTTGCGGCGAGCGGGGGCTACTCTTTGTTGCAGTGCACGGGCTTCTTATTGTGGCGGCTTCTCTTGTTGTGGAGCATGGACTCTAGGTGTTTGGGCTTTAGTAGTTGTGGCACACGGGCTCAGTAGTTGTGGCGCACAGGCTCAGTTGCTCCGCGGCATGTGGAATCTTCCCGGACCAGGGCTTGAACCTGTGTCCCCTGCAATGGCAAGTGGATTCTTAACCATTGCACCACCAGGGAAGCCCTGCATTCTCATTTTAAAGCTTGTTTTGCATAATGGGGTTTGGAGATTTGTATAAATTCCTGATTATGGACTGTTTTCTATCCTGGGTGTTATCACTCCACGTCTGCCCAAGATCTAATTTGCTGTGTGGTCCCTAGGGTGCTTTTCTGTGATGAAGCACCGACCTGACACCCTGGCAGAGATGGGAGACCTCTGGAGTTCTAGTAACCAGGATGTGGTGGTGATAATGGGGGTGATAACCCCTGACATCTCTCAGAGCCTCAGTTCCCTCTTCTGCGAAATGGGAATAAAAACGTTTACTGCTGGATGATATGGTAGTTCTCGTTTTAGTTTTTTAAGGAACCTGCATTATGTTCTCCATAGTGGCTGCACCAATTTACATTCCCACCAACAGCATAGGAGGATTCCTTTTTCTCCAGCATTTATCGTTTGCAGGTTTTTTGATGATGGCCATTCTGACTCGTGTGAGGCGATACCTCATTGTAGTTTTGATTTGCATTTCTCTGATAATTAGTGATGTTGAGCATCTTTTCATGTGCTTTTTGGCCATCTGTATGTCTTCTTTGGAGAAATGTCTATTTAGGTCTTCTGCCCATTTTTTGATTGGATTGTTTGTTTTTTTGGACATACAGCTGCATGAGGTGTTGTGTAATCTGATTTTTAAAATGATGTAAATGAACTTATTTACGAAACAGAAACAGACTCACAGAATTCAAAAACAAACTTATGGTTACCAAAGGGGAAACTTGGTGGGGAGGGATAAATTAGGAGTTTGGGATTAACATACACACACTGCTATACATAAAATAGATAACCAACAAGGACCTGCTTGTATAACACAGGGAACTCTACTCAATATTCCCTGAATGAAGAAAGGATCTGAAAAAGAATGAATATATGTAAAAAAAAATTACTGTTCAGGAGTGTTGCAAATGTTAGAAAAAATTCATGTATGACATTCCACACATACTGAGTTCTCAGTAACTGTACCTGTTGTGTGTATGAGGCCCATGCTATATTCTCGCATAACTGTTTTCCCCTTTCATTGCTCTCTGAGAAATATTTTTTCTTAAAAATTCAGTTCGCCCCATAACTTACCTCCTTCCTGCAACATAACATTCTCAGAGAAATTGCATCAATCACTAGCGGCACTCAATGACTTCTCACCTCTCCCGCCACACAACTTGACCCTAACCTCATCCTCTCATCCTGGCCTGTGCTTCCGTCCGGGCCTGGGACGGTCGTGATGACCATTTCTTCTTAATAAACTCTTCCTGGGAGAAGACCCTACAGGTCAGGTTTCCTTTTGGATAACTCCCCACGGCATGCAGGTCTGGAACCCTCAGAAAAAGGGTTGTAATTCCTTCATTGGCACCACTCATGGGAGATCTCAAGTTCCAGGATAAATGTGCCACAGTCGGGCACTTCTGCTGGGAGTCTGCCGTGAATATTCATGACTAAGGTCTACTGCAGAAGTCTAGGCCCCTCCCTGGCCTTCCTTTGTGCGGCATTCCAAAAGGGGGTGAAAGTGCTCTCAAGGAGACTGCTTTAGTTGGCTTCTGTAATTCTTATGCATTATTAATTTTCTTAACCAAAAAAAGAAAAAAGAAAACCCATGTGCACGTCAAGATTGATTAGAATCCTTAATGGAGATTTAATTTAAGGGTTGTTGCACCATAACTTCTACCCAATAGCACTGACTGTTGGAAGGAATGATTCACTGTCTACTAGTTACACTAATAGTTACACATGAATATCGTGTCTAATGATCTCAGACAAGCTGCCTGGTAACTGTGCTTCTCCACATCCACTTACACTTGCTTTTCCTAATTGAAATTAATTGGAATAAATATGTCAGATGGTTAGATTCAGTAACCTAATTTTAACGGAATGATGCCGCTCTATTTCATATGCACAAGCCTGGCTGTTTTTTCCTTCTTATACGTTGGTCCTTTGGCCTGGCCTTTTAATGATAATGTGTTTTTTCACATTCCCGGGTTCTCAGATCTCTCAGAAGTAGGGTAAGATTCAGGATCTGTCTGCAAGTGGGGAAAGAGCATGTCCGTTTGATCATGTCGCAAAAGTAGCAGAGGCAAAGAGGAATCAAATCCTTCACTCAGACGGGCAGCTGCTCCGTGCAGTAATTATTCCATAGACGCTGAATAAATCTCTCTGAAATAAATACAAGTGGTAGATGAGACTCTTTTAACCTTGGCATTCTGCACTCCTGTGAACACAGCCATAGAAAACTGACAGGCAGGCTCTGGGTGTTCTGAGAACTTACTGCTCATAAAAGACTTATGCGTAGGCATGTGTTACTGTATCAGAACAAAACCCAGAACAGGCAATGACCTTGAAAAGAGCGCACATGATTCCTGTATACAAGGTGCTTAGTGTAGTGCCCTGCATTTTCTAAGTACTACACGTTACTCTTATCGTGTGGGATACCCTCCGTGGTCATGCAGACATTGTCCCTACGGAATTTAGGGTGCGTTACGTGTGACAGGAGCAGATTCCTGTTCTGTACTATTGTATTCTCATATAAACCAAACCACTCTATTTTGCGCGAGGTTCCCACTGTTGATGGCCAAGGATATTGAGGGAAAAGCTATGCACCGAGAAAACCGTCCTGAAAGCAACAGTCTTGCACATCAAGCACTCATGTTGACTGAGTCCAGACATGTCATCTACGTGTGGATAATCGTATCTGCATACCATGTATTATTGTTATCTATGTGCTTATTAACATGTTTCTTGTATCCTATTGTTGGATGCATGGTTGATACACAGGAAGGGCATAGCTTTTGCAGACACTCGTGGTGACTACGGACACACTAGCGTACACTGTCGCTGCCAGCTCTGAAAACACAGCCTGATCTCTTGGGAAAGCTGGACTCTCACTGGATACTTCAAGTTTCTTTGTGCCTGGATGTCAGCGGTATACCCATCTTCTTGCAGCTTATGAAGTCATCAAACATATATCTGACTAGACTTGAGGAATTTAGGGCTATGCATTTGTGTAAGGTTGGCAGATGAATTTGCATCCAAATTGGCTTGTGGGAAATTCAGAAAAAGAATCCCAGCAAAGGAGAGAATCGAGCCCGCCTTGTCAGTTACCTGGGTTGTCTGTCTCTGGCCTGGGTTGTCTGTCTCTGTCTCTGTCTCAGCCTGTTGGATAAATCACAGAACAAGCCCCGAAAGTTAAAGGAAAGCTTCTTGAAATCGCTGCAGACTGCTGGGCCAAAAACAAAACGTATGTCAAAATACTTCACACTACCTTTCAGGTGTGTGCGGGGGGAAAAAAGTACCTTTCGTTATTTTCTGTGTGGCCTCATCTTATTGTCAAATCTCCCATGTCCAGTGGTGCTGGGGGAAGGGGAAGAATCTCAAACTTCAGCTTGCCTTTCGGGATCACAAATGCTTCTGGTTTTATACTTTGGGTAAATATCCCGTCAACTCAGGATTGAAACACCCCGCCGCGTTGGAATCCTCCTTCACCCCGACCGAAAGGCTGTTTCCCATCCTCAAAACGGTGTCGGGGTTTGGGGGCAGGCTCTGTAGCTTCTTGGGGGTGGGAAAGAGACCTGGGAAGTGAGGCATCTCTTCTCTCTTCTCGTGCCGCTTCCGGCCATGCCCATGTACTTGCAGTTGGCGTAGCCTGGGGTGAGCTCTCTGGAGGAGAGCGATGCTTCTTGGTCCCTCCCCCGGTCCCGCCATGGAGCTGCTCATGGAAGCTCCACCTTGGCCGCTCTCCTGCTCCCTAGACTGTGCCTGTTTCCACTTGTTCCTTGTTTTGGGCGTTCTCTTCTGCAGGCCTCCAGTGTGGAGTAATTTTCTCTCCCCATCCAAAAGACAAGCTAATCAGCCACCATTCAGCTCTCTTCCCGGTAGGAATGATCGAATCTCACCGGAGCACAGGATGAGCACCGAGAGGCTTGGGAGGTTCCTCTGGACCTATTTCTCAGGAGCTGTTTCTTTGTGTGGACAAACCAGGCCACCCTCGCCCTCCACTGTGATTTCCTCTGCCTTGGACATCTATCCCAGCTTTCAGGGGGCTCTCCCCTTCTCCTCAAGGTCTTAGAGGGCTCAGCACGCCCACATCTCAACTCTCTGTCTCTCTCCTTTCCTCCTTGGGTCTTCCTCCTGACACCGACAAGCCTATATTTCACATTCCTGTCTGGTGGTCTGGTTCGGACTTTCCATACATGTTAACTTTTGGGTCTCCTCTTTGAGATTGTTTATAACAAAATGATGGGCCGAGACTCCCAAGTTTTGCTCTTGGTTTATCAAGAAAACGTTTTGAAGTTAGGAAACCTTCTTCTTTCTTGTCAATGCCTGGCATGCAAAACTAGAGTATCTCTGAAGATTGAAACACATCCACTTTGCCACCCAAATCGAGCTCTGAATTCTTTGTCCTGGGGCCGTGTGTCTTCTGAAGTAGTGAGATCCGCTGGGTTACTGGCTGCAGTGGGCAGGCCCTCATGAACTATAGGGAAGAGAAAAATACTTTGCTGTAATATTTCCAATAGACTATTAGCTTTATATACAAATAGATGTGTATCTCCTATCCAATCACTGAATCCCCATCTACAGCTAGTTATTAAAATAAGCCAGTTTTACATAGTTATAGTTAGGATAAGTGGCAACTTTGAAGTCTAATCTTCCAGTGGGGAGAATGATTTGAGAGGGTGAGTAAAACATAAAGACCTGAAGTTGTCGGTCTCTTCCTCGGAGACAGTGGGCAGAGTGTCTTTATTTATTTATTTTGGGCAGCATACAACTTACATAATTCCTGAGATGGCAAAGTCGTATGCAAAGAAGTTACGGAAATAACCAGGGCAGTAATGTGTTCATGAGATAACACAGTGAGGGAATTTCAAGACATTACGGTCAATTAGGAGATTTTGTCCTCTAAAATAACTCTCTGAAAATATTTAGTATACGGGCAGAGTGTCTTGATAGCTTGTCGTGGGCTCAATCCTCGCCCCAGATTCAGAGCTTTCCTCCATGCGCTTCCAGTTCTTTGCTCTTGGGGTCAGGTTATCTGGCCATCCAGGTTTGTCAGCCTTGAAGGGGTATGAGGCCCACCTCCACCCCGATTCCTCGTGGAGGGAGGGGCAGCCTGGGCCCTCAGGCTCGGGGGACCCTAGCTTTCCCTTCTGCTCTGACCCTGGTGTTGCTGAGATCCCCACTTTTCGTCCCCATCCCTGCCTTTCTGCTTGGCTGGAATATTGCCACGTTGCCTCTCTGCCTTCCTGAGAGGATAGGAGCTACGAAGCAGGTGATGTGGAGTTTTCGGGGGGGTGGGGCCAGGAGGGGAGGGGCGAAGGTAGGCAGTGTCACACCACGGGGTCTTCCCTCTCTCACTCCCAGCCCCCCTCCCCAGCGCGGCCGTGGGATCTAAGACATGTGTGCATTGCGTCCCTTACACCCGCCCCCCAAATGTTGCACGAATGAGACTGAACTCCATTCACAGCCTTTGGTTCACATTCCTGGTTGGTTGAATCGCCCATTCAGTGTATTTGAAAGATGCTCATTGTATGTCAATAAGAAATGATGTGTTGGGCTTCCCTGGTGGCGCAGTGGTTGAGGGTCCGCCTGCCGATGCAGGGGACACAGGTTCGTGCCCCAGTCCGGGAGGATCCCACATGCCGCGGAGCGGCTGGGCCCGTGAGCCATGGCCGCTGAGCCTGCGCGTCCGGAGCCTGTGCTCCGCGACGGGAGAGGCCACAACAGTGAGAGGCCCGTGTACCGCAAAAAAAAAAAAAAAAAAGTATTCCATTTGATAGGCTTCATCACTCCACCTCCTACAGCAGCCGCGGTGGTACAGGTCAGACGAGCCGTGTGAGGGCATTTGCTAACACCCTGCGTTTTTCTTCACTTGAATCGTCACTCCTCTTAGCCAGGGAGATTTCTACCAAGGCACGGACACTCTAGTTGAAGATGCTGCCCGTTCCTTCTTAGACACGAACCAGTCCAAGCGTGCCTGGGATCTTTGTGGATGCTTCACATACCCCCAGCCTTTGAGGTCCTCACCAATGGAGCCAGGACGTGGCTTCAGCAGGAAACTGGGCTGCAGTCTTGGGAATCCACACGGAATCCCGTGGATGCCCCGAACCGGGCTGTATGACCTCCCTCACGTGGTATTCCATTCTTCAGGCTGAGTCGGGTCACTGTGAAGATGCAGAGGGGCCTGAAGCAGCTCAGAGACCAACGACTAACACTCTGAAACCGTTTCTCCGGATGAGCCTCGCTGGTTCTCTAACTCGCAGCTCTTTAACTTCTTTCAGTTCTTAACTGGTTCTTTAACGTCCGCTCTGTGAGGCTAGGGCTGGGCCTCAGGAAATATATCTGTTTGGGCCCAAGTGAAACTGATGATCCAATATGGGCAAGTTCACATGGTCCGAGACAGGACACGATCTCCTTGACCTCCTGGCTTCCAGCAGGGGGGCTGCTAGAGAGACATGGCAAGGCAAGAAGAGAGAGCAGAGATTTCTGCCTCCTACTCCAGCCACAGCTCTTGGTTGAACTTGGCTGTTGGCTACCGTCCCATCTTTTTGAACCTCCCGGACCAGCATCCTTGTGCCCTCAGAGGTCCTGGCACCGACCAGGCAGAGTCCTCCCTTGGAGGTCCGAGGCCAGTTCCTGAGGTCCCCTCTTCCCGTGCTTCTGGGTCTCATTAACACCATCTCTCCGTGCCGAGCCTAAGGAAGACACCTGTTCCAGCAGCCTTCACCTCTGCCCCTCCTCTGTCATCCCTTTGTGCTTTTCAAGTACTCCACCACCTTTGAGACTGACTTGCAATATTAAATTCTCTGCGTTGGACTGACGAAAGCAGTTTGTCCTCTCCTAGCCAGATCTGACACACGCGTTGGCAGCTACGGTTGGAGAAAGCTCCTTCCGAGCCCTGCTGCGTGACAGAGAACAGATTTACAGTGTTCGAAGCCCCCGTATTCCGCCCGCCCTGTGCCCACATCCTTTCCCATGTCACCTTAGAGTGGACCCGCCTGTGTGTCCACGGGACGTGCTGCAGGCAGAGGCTTAAGGAAGCATCTGTGTGCCCCCGTTCCCTCTATCTCCCTGCCAGTGCCGTGGCGCGGCTGAGCCCACGCTCTGAGGGGTCCCAGGAAGACGATGGAGCAGAAGTAAGGTGCCGAGTCACCCCAGTTAAGGTCATGTGGCTCCTCCAACTTCCAGCCGAGCCTGCACCCCAGATGCATGCACAGCACCTGCTCACCTTTGAATGGATGGGGGATTACCCAGCCTTCTTGTGGATAGCAGAGCATCCCACAGCCCGGCTCATTCGCCTGCACGAGGGCACAGAACAGGTGCCCCTGAGTTAGCTCTCTGGACCCTCTGCAGACCTGTCCTGTCCTCACTTAATACTCACGTGCTTTATGCTGAAGGGAGACCCACAGCTCCTTCCTAGATTTCCGCACGGCCTTCTTGTGTCAAGCCTTTTGTGTCCAGCCTTTTGTGTTTTCGTGCCCTCTCGTGCACCCTCAAGAGAGTTATCTGAACGTCTCTTCACCTGTAGGGGAGGTGAGTGTCCTCCACAGGTCTCCTCTGCAAACTCCCCGCCTTTCTTCACATTTCCGTAGGACGCTCATGGCCGCTCACCTACCTGGCTCAGAGCCGTTGGCCAGTAAGCCCTTCCGATAATCACCCCGATGTTTCCTAGCTGCCTCTCCTGCCATGCAGGCCTCTGATATATCGCCTTGAATGCACCAAGTGTGACATTAAACTTGTATTAACTTGTCCCCTAAGGGGAGGGGTATTCTCCACTCACTTCCAGACTTGCACACTGAGCCTCGGTCAAGCCTACAGAGGTCATTCTGCTGAGGCATAGATGTGATCATACCTGCGTTCACTCAACAGACACTTTTCAGGCATTTATATCTATGTGCCAACAGGTGTCTATTGAGGCACCGTCTGTGCTGAAGTGTAGCGTGGCAGGAAAGGTAGGGACCATAGATGCATGCAGATGGAAATGGGCGTGTCAGAGTTGCTGGATGGAAAGTGGGTGGCTTCTGCCAGGCAAGGAGCACAGGAGGCATCAGGGGAGTCTTTCTTGCAACCTGGGTAATGCCTTGAAGGGGGCATATGAGTCAGCCAGATCAAGATGTGGAGAGGGTAGTCCAGGCAGGGGCCTGAGCAAGGGGCAAAGGCACGAGGTGTCTCTAGGCATCAGTAGACAAGAGGAGGCTGGAGACCCACCACGAGGACAGGGACATTCCAAGGAGTTGTTTCTCATTGTGAAAGAGATGTGTAGTAGGAAGTTCCTATTCGCGTTTCAAAGAAATCACATCGGGAGCATTGACAGAATATATCAGCTTCAGAATCTCTAAGACTCGTTCTAATCAGGGTGATTCTTCTGCCTACGGGGTATTTCCAACATGTGGAGACACAGGGCCGTGTGTGAACCAAGAAGAGGGCCCTCACCAGACACACCAGACCCGCCGGTGACTTGGTCTGGGACTTCCAGCCTGCAGAACAGTGAGAAATCGATTTCTGCTGTTAATAAGCTGCTCGGTATGTGGTATTTGTTACAGCAGCAGAACAGACTAAGTCACATTCACCGAGCCACTTTTTTCTTAGACTCAAGTTTCTCATGAGGATGCTTGGTAAGAGAGAGACGAGGTTGACCAGCCATCCAATCGTGCCGGGCTGCATGGGAGGTAGACTTCTCATTTCCGATATACATGTTGATGTTCTGTTGTACACACTGGTCCTTTACACGAGGATCCCCCCCTGAGCTACTCCCTGGCTTGGAGGGAGGTCACCAGTGTGCTGGGGGACAGTGATTCTAGCCTGAGTACCCACAAGAAGCTGGCCTGCTCTCCTTGCTTTGCTCTAACTACAGAAGCCCCTCTGATCCCTCCAGCCCCCTGTCCCAAGACTAAGTTTCTCCTAAAGGAACATGACACCCTGCTTACTGTTTCGTACCATGGGGTAATATTCAGGTAATATCAGACCCTTCCAACGAAGTGTCTGATGTCCAGTTCATCTGGGACATTCTGGTTCCTATAAACAGGTTTCTTTACTGTGGGACTTCTTAGACCTTTTTATTTTTGAAAATGCGTTGTGAAGATCCCAGAAGGAGATGTGTTACAAACTGTTCCTCAATGTACTTCAGTAAAGAACATGGTTTTCACGTTCTCTATTAATTGCGTGTTCCTGTGTCTTTTTCCTGCCATCCCCTCTTACTTGTGCCTGGTTTCTTTCTATTCTCAAACAACGGCCAACTTGGGTGAACATTTCAGTGTCTTCTCTGACCCCTACTTAAGAAAAATTACTCACACCTGTCCTTGTAAAATCTCTGTTACAGACCGACCCAAGCATGTTGTATCAGTGTCATTTGTCCGTATCTCTGTCTCTTTGACTAGAGATATTTTCTCTTTCACTTTTTGTGTCAGGGAGGACCTTGTTCTCATTCAGCTTTTCATCT
The DNA here is from genome assembly GCF_011762595.2 of Tursiops truncatus. Classification (NCBI taxonomy): domain Eukaryota; kingdom Metazoa; phylum Chordata; class Mammalia; order Artiodactyla; family Delphinidae; genus Tursiops; species Tursiops truncatus. The sequence continues at coordinate 2,214,624 of NC_133428.1, read as the reverse complement.
TACCTCCCCTCACCTAATTGGGTGCCTGTATCTGGCTCACAGAGTGTTTGGTTTTTTATTGAAGTATAGTTGATTTACAATATTATATTAGTTTCAGGTGTGCAACATAGTGAATCACAATTTTTGAAGGGTATATTCCATTTAGTTACTCTAAAATGTTGGCTGTATTCCCTGTGTTGTATAATATATCCTTGTGGCTTATTTATTTTAGACATACTCGTACCTCTTAATCTCTTACCCTCCCCCCTTCCCTCACCCCACTGGTAACCACTAGTTTGTTCTCTATATTTGTGAGTCTGTTTCTGTTTTGTTATATTTATTCATTTGTTGTATTTTTTACATTCCACATATGTGATAACATAGAGCATTTGTCTTTCTCTGTCTGAATTATTTCTCTTAACATAATGCCCTCTAAGTCCATCCACATTGTTGCAAATGGCAAAATTTCATTCTTTTTCATGGCTGCATAATATTCCATTGTATATATGTACCACATCTTCTTTATCTATTCATCTGTTGATGGGCACTTGGCTTGTTTCCATGTCTTGGCTGCTGTAAATAGTGCTGCTATGAAAATTGAGGAGCAGGTATCTTTTCAAATAAGTGCTTTTATTTTCTTCGGTTATATACCCAGGAGTGGAATTCCAGTGAGTATTTTTAAAGTCAGACTCAGAATAAAATAGCACTGATTCCTCGGACATGATGAGTCAGGGCTGCTATGAGAGTGAGAGGTGGTGGAAGTGTGGCGTCATTCCCATCACATCTTTCTGACTTGTTATTCCTGGGCAGTCAAGCCATAGTCAAGCCCAGTTACTTGGGATTTATCCAACACGTACGTCCTTGTCAAAGTTCAGCTTTCACTCTTCTTTCCGAGCAAGGGCGAGTTCAGATGGCTTCCAGTGACCCTCTGTCTTCTTTCTCTAAGACTGTGCCATCAGACTCCAGCCCTCTCCTGGTACAGCTCCTGGCCCACTGAGCTCTTAGACTCGGGTTCCCAGGAAGGGAGGGGGAGGGAGGGAGGGAGGGAAGGAGGAAGGGAGGAAGGGAGGGAGGGAGGGAGGAAGGGAGGAAGGAAGGAAGGGAGGGAGGGAGGGAGGGAGGGAGGGAGGAAGGAAGGAAGGAAGGAAGGAAGAAGGAAGGAAGGAAGAAGGAAGGAAGGAAGAAGGGAGGGAGGAAGGAAGAAGGGAGGGAGGGACGAAGGAAGGAATGGAGGAAGGAAGGAAGAAGGAAGAAGGGAGGAAGGAAGGAAGAAGGGAGGGAGGGAGGGAGGGACGAAGGAAGGAAGGGAGGAAGGAAGGAAGGAAGGAAATGAAAAGCATCTGGCCAATTTTAGGGTCACTTTAACTTAACTGCAGGGTTTTGCTATCTGCTCTGCCTTGTTGTTAGCAGTTTTAATCCCTGTTCTCATGCTGAAAATTGTGGAGCATTATTTTTATTGTTCGGTGTAACCTGACAGGGATTTGGACACTGGCCTAAGAGCCATAGTTGATTTTAAACGTAAAATAAGGTCGAAGAAAAAAGCCGTCTTATGCTGAGCTAGATTTTTCTTGAATGTGACTCCTCAATGAGACATAGGAAGCTACTTGGGGTCTTTGAGCATCTTCTTCTCTCTGTGGATAGTAATTCAGAGATGGAGGAGGATAGTTCTGTTGTGCAGCAAAGAACTCCATCTTTCGGGGGCTTCATCCCCCTTTTCCTACCCTTCTTCGCATTCTGTCTAATTTTGGGTAATCCTAAACCTGATCATTGATTTTTAAAGAAAGACATTCATTAAAAAGAAGAAATTTTGACTTCTTTTCACTCCCTTTTTAAGTCATGCAAATAGGAATCTACATTTTCTAGCTTCTTCTGAGACACTGAATTGTTAGAGGAGTGGAACGAAAAAGTGCATTTGGGAGGGGTGTTAGTCAATTTCAAGCATTTGCCCCTTTGTGTTGGGCATCCAGCAGCCTTTCTGAAATGAAATAAGAAGCATTATACTGAGAAAATTCCTTCAGCATCAGTGAGAGACTGTTGACTACGTGTAGGAAGAGAGAAATTACTTGTTATGAATAGGGGTTCTGTCTTTCATTAAGAAGAAATCAGGAGGTAAGAAGAAAAGAAGAGGGAAAGGAAAGGAATGAAATGGTAGTTGGAAGAATAGATCAAGGAATTCACTATTGTATACTTTATGTATTTCTCATGTATGATTTATTTGCATTTAATGCTTCTATTATTTGGGGCATGCACAGCGCCAGTGAAATCTCTTAGAGATACATATTAAAGGTCTGTGCTGTAATCGATGCAAAATTCATTTTCTCAGTTTAAAATAGAGAGGCAATTCTTTTCCAGGCCCTCTTGTGAGACTCTGGAACAAATCAACACCCTTTACAAATATAATAAACGTGCTGCAAGCCGGCCGGCGATTTGTTTGCTCACATCTTCCCAAAGGTTTTGGACAGGCAATGCACAGATCAGTACAGTTCTCAATGGAACGTCAATTGACTAAAAGCTTGACAAATGAAATAAATCCAAATGCTAATAAAAGAAAAGGAAATGTTTGTTATAACGGAGAAGATATATAGATACAGACATAGACACACACATTTCGCCCACAATTTTTGTTAAGGAGGTATGTTAGCATTGCTTTGCCATTTTCCCAAAGTATTACAGAAAGAAATGGATTCTCTCCACATCACGTGCTACCAGGTAGCTTACACCTTGCTGGTGAGACAAACAGGCATTGCTCTTGCAAATCTCGTCCTCTGACACAACTCTTATGAAAGTAATAATAAGTGATATCTAATGTCTCTGGAATATTTGTTATGAGCTATGTACAAAGCAATTTAATAGACTATGTAATCTCTTCCTAATGGTAGAAAATATTGCTTTCCTTATTTTTCAGATTATGCTATCCATAGAACTAATTTCTTTCAAATAATAAATGCTTCTAGTGAGAGGATTCCAAATTAAGCCAAGAACATTTTATGCTGGCAATCAATTTATATTAGTGTATAAAAAAATCAATTTATATTAGCCTATAAAGCAATTAATGCATTCATTCACTTGTTGACTCATCAACTTTTTGGAGTACCTAGAATTGTGCCTGGTAGGCAGTATGTGCTCAATAAGTATTTGTTGAGTGAGTGAATGTGTGAATGAGTGAGTTAGTCACAGGGCTCGGGGGGGAAAAGTTGACCCCAATAGGGATGTTGTCCTCAAGTCTGATATTGGGAATCTACCTTGCACCTAAACGGCAGCAATAGAAGATACAAATGGCATATAAAAGGGGAGTTCTTTGAGAAAAATATAGCTTGCAGGTGGGTTACCAGGAAGGACTAGTGGAAGAGAGCATATTTTCATATGACCAGAATGGGGGTCAGGAAGCCAAGATTTGTAAAAGAAAAAGAGAATGCATTTCCATGTGGATTACAAATGGCTGGAAATTCACGAAGGGAAGACCTTGTGAAGATGAGGCCATGGTAAGAATTCATTCTATTAGCCAGGTAAGGAAGCATCCCCTCAAAATCCATTTGAGGAAATCTTTGAACATTCCTGTTAGAATGAGTACGACAGGCAGAAAAATCACCTCTCCCTGCACCCCGGAGATGTCGATGTCCTAATCCTCAGAACTTGTGAATGTGTTACCTTGTATAGTGAACAGGACTTTGCAGGTGTGATTGTGTTAAGGAACTTGTGCTGTAGAGGTTATCCTGGATTACACCCACGAGGGTCCTTGTAAGGCAGAGGCAGGAGGGTCAGAGGAAGAGAAGATGTGAGGACAGAAGCAGAGATCAAAATGATGTGACCAGGAGTCAAGGAACATGGGAGGCCTCTAGAAGCAGGAAAAGCCAATGAAATGGATTTCAGACCACGGCCTCCAGGGGAGCAAGATACTGCATGTGTGTTAAGTTAAGTTAGCCACAAAACGTGTGGCCATTTGCTACAGCAGCCATGGGGATCGAGTACAATGAGCTAAGCTCTTAGACAGGCATGCTTTTTCTCTTCTCATGTCCTTTTCTCCCCGCCATGTCCCCCGTTCAGCACGATAAAGCAACCTTGGTAGCTCCAGAGTGTTAAATGCAGTGCCCTGATTCATATGGACATCCAGGAAGAGCCGTGTTTAAGCTTGAGTTGTTTTAAGATATGGCACGGCAGCCCAACCCTCTGAATTGCATCCTCTTTTGATCATTGGCCTGCTGTTGCTATGGCGCCCAGATAAAATGCTTCAGATGCTTTTCTTTTTCCTGAGGGCAAAACACCATCAGCTCACATATTCCAAGAAAGATGTGCCACTTGTCATCTTTATTCCAGGAATACAGATGTGCACATTATTATTATTATTGTTATATATATATTTTTTTTACAGAAGTGTGTATGTCAGAAAATCATTTCGATGAGCCTTCAAAATATTTGGAAGGAGATGCAGTCGAAAATACGCAGTTCTTTACATTGACTCTTTTAACCTTTGGCTTGCTAACCTTTACTTTCCTATTTTCCCGTGGAAACTCATCAGTTGTTTCTGCAAAAATATAAAAGACATTAGCAAATTGGACGGCATCTATGTTCTTATCTTTCTTCCATGTCCAGGATGAAAAATGAGTCTTTTAGATCATCATCAATAATGATGACATTTTCTGAGTTGGACAGAAACCCACCATCAAACTCATAACCTTCAAGGATTCACCAGAAGACATGGATGATGTGCTGCAGTTTTGTTTTTTTAAATGACATATACACGGTTAGGGTCTTTGGTTGAGTGTGGAAAACATCACAGATTCTTTAGACTTCTGTGAAACTAGAGAGATCCAACTGTGTCCCAAATTTAATGAAAAGTTGTCAGGATTTTTTTCAACCCTGTGTGAAGCAGCACAGACCCAAAGATGTATTGGAGTTGGTTCTTGATTTGGAACTAGGACTTGTGGTAGAACAGAAATCATAGACACACAATCACTGCAATGCAACCTTCTTGATCCTGAGGCATAAATCAAACCCCCAAATCCAGACAGTCTTATCTTTAACTCACTTTAAAGCTCAACAGAGATGAGTGAGCTTTGATCTAACGAAATTCCTGTTCTCCAGGACCACAGAGAAATTTTGTGCACGTGCTTGTGTGACTATGAATAAAGGCGATCATGTCTGGGATCCCGCTTTTTGTAATTGTCCACAAAGACAGATTAGGGCGAGAAACAAGTGCCTAGTTAGAAAACATCACAGGGTATCCACATGATGAACCTGGTTCACCTGGGTTTCATTTGTTCAAATGTTCTAAGGTGTAGATTTGAAGATTTAAAGACACAAAACCTGAACTACTGTAGGAACTTTCCAAAATACTGGTCCTAAAAATGTCCTGTATTCTTTGATTATATAATGTCTTGGTTTGTTCAGGCTGCTATAACAGAATATCATAGACTGGGGACTTAAATAACAGACATTTCTTTCTCGTGATTTTGGAGGCTGGAAGTCCAAGGTCAAGGCCCTGGCTGATTTGGTTCCTGGTGATGCCTGTCTTCGTGGTTCATAGATGGTCACCTTCTCAATGTGTCCTCACATGGTGGAAGGGGTGAAGGAGTTCTCTGGGATCTCTTTCATAACGACACTAATCTCATTCATGGGGGCTCCACCTTCATGACCTCATCACCTCCCAAAGGGCCCACCTCCTGATACCATTACTTTGGGGGTTAGGGCTTCAACATTTGGATCTCGGAGGGGCTGATTTGGTTCCTGGTGACGCCTGTTTTCCTGGTTCATAGATGGTCACCTTCTCAGTGTGTCCTCACATGGTGGAAGGGGTGAGGGAGCTCTCTGGGATCTCTTTCATAAGGACACTAATCCCATTCATGGGTGCTCCACCCTCATGACCTCATCACCTCCCAAAGGGCCCACCTCCTGATACCATTACTTTGGGGATTAGGGCTTCAACATTTGGATCTCGGAGGGACACGGACATTCCGCCTATAACAATAATGACAAGAGAAGGACAAAGTAGGACAAAGTAGAAGAGTATCAAGTGCACGTCAGACATCCAACCTGAAAGGAAAGGTGTTAGGAAGGTACGCTCCTTCGCGCTGTGTTCAGTACCTTCCTAGATGGTTGATAGGTGTCGTGCACGTTGCAGTGGTGCAGTCAGGATGGGTTAAGGTTGTTTGTGCTGGATAAGATCTTAGTGTGGGTGCCAAGAACTTCTGGGCAAGAGAATGCCCATAAAGGCCACATGATGAAATATTCATTTCTGGGAAAACCCAAAGAAAAATTAAGGCTGAGGGTGACATATTCCACAATAACAGTGTGAAGATTGAACTCGTCTGTCAATAAGAGAAAAGCAAGGAGAACCTAAAGCTATTTTGGGTAAAGCAGCCCAGAGGGCAGGATTCAGTATCTTTCTGCTAATCACAATGACGTTTTGTGAAGAGGGAGGCAAACTGTGGGATATGGTTTTTTATCCGGTATCCAACCGTTTTTGAATAGATGATGTGATTCATCCTGATTTTCATTTTCAATACCTGGTCTTTCTGTAAATGTTGTAGTTTGGGAATTTAAGCAGGGAGTGTCTCCATGGGGGACAAGACACATCAGTATCTATGTGCTGATGTCCAGAGGGTTCTGGGTTGGCAACACAGAACCAGGGGACCGGGGCAGGAAAGCCAGGGTGAAAGTGGAGAATCAACGCATATGCGGGGCTGGAGGAAGCAGCGTGTCTCCGGGACATTCGAGAGGGTGCTCCACCTATGCCCCAGGCTGCATCTTGGCTGGAGAGGTGTGTCTCCTGCCAGAGAGAAAACGTAACCCCACTGTGCTTTCTCCACTTCTCTCATCGTAAACAGGGAGGCCCAGCTGGGAGCCATGTACTGTGTGGCCTCTTACCCTCACCAGCCCACCCTCAAAGTCCAGCAACGGCTGCGATCATGAGCTAGAAAAGAGCGTAGGTACAACTTCTTCATGTGGCGGTCTATCTGTGGTTCTCCTGCTGGTCTGGCACTGAGACCGGCTGGCACCTGGGACCCTTTGCTGCAGTGCTGTGATGCTTGCACCTGGACACACCTCTCCTCCAGCAACAAAATACAAAGGAACTATGTGGGACTAAAAATAACTGCGTGCGTGCACAGGTAGGGCAAATTCTGGACAAAAGATATAAAGAGACCAAAACACCCAACTGCCACTTTTGAAGAGCCCGGAGCAAAAGCAGGGTACTACGCATGCCCCCTGCACTCAACACCACCAAAGGGGTGGGCAGACCACCTAAGCCTCCCCTCCAGCCCGACCCCTGGACACACCCCTACCCTCACCCCATAGAAGGAACCAGCTTGCACCCCCTTGGGGAGCAAGCGAGCAAGGAAACCTGTTGTTTGTTCTTGTGCCCCTCCCCGCCCCCTTCCACCACCACCCCACCCCCACCACCCCCACCCCCGCTGCAGCAGGGGCCCTGATAAAGCCTTGCCTGGATTTCTTGTCTGGTCTCTGATCAATTTCTCTTGACTAAGGAAGGCCAAGGACCATGGTTGGAAACAGCGCTGTGCATCCCAGAAAACCTCCGACTCCCTGTGGTGCTGACGCCCACCTACTCTCGGGAGTGGCCTGTGGTCTCTGGGCTCACACTGCCCACACTTGCATCCCGATTCTTCTCTTTATCACCCCTGCAGTCGGGAAAGGTTTGTGGACTCTTTCCTAGGGTTCACGGCTCTCATCCACAAAACGTGGCCGATGCAACAGGACCTCTCAGATGGCATTGTTGGGAGGATGGAAAGGGGGAGGTTCCCAGGTGGTGCACAGGGCCTGCTGTTAGCAGGAGGTGCTCAGCCAGCGCTCACCATAATGCTCATGCTTACGGTACAGCTGATACTTCTGAATCTCACGCTCCGTGGGTGGTGAGGAATCATCTCATAGTGTAGGCTATCACGTGACTGCTGTCCAGCGTGGACGGGGATGGGGGGAGTCGCCTCACTTTGCTGGATCATCCACTTAACTTCCCCAGATCTTCTCCATTTTCTTCTTGCTCTGTGCCCTGGGAGGCTGACCAGTGTGGACAGTATCTGTGGTTGCTGTGTTTCTGGCTCTAGGATGGTCTGACCAAATCGGAGGGAGGGAGGAAAATGAGAACGAGGGTGCCCCTCACCCTGGCTTTCGCTCTCTCTGTGAGGACGTCTGGGGCTGGAATGGCCCTCAGCAGAAGCTGGCTGTCTTCTCAGGTGGCTGCCGCAGACGCATCTATGTCTCCCTAGAGGTTGGGAACTCTGCCCTCGCCAGGGTGTGGAGAAAGCTCCACTGCTGTTCGTTCTGAGCTCCTTGCACGGTTTGCGGTTTCGCTGCACACATTTCTAATTAGACCATTAGTTAAAACAACGAGAAGAGGAATACAGTCCTTCCACGGATAATCCCAATTTGAAGACGCTCTCGGTTTGTCTTCAGAGCATTCTCATTCTCTTATGCTGTCTAGTCAGACACACCTTGGAGGTGACGGATTACTCACAGAACGTGGGTTTGCGGATGCCAGCCTCGCAGGATCAAATGTACTCGTCTAAAAGGCTGTGGCATATAAAGCCACTGGTAAACGTTAAGGTCTGGCCATAAAATCATTTCCCTGAGCTGTGTGTTGCAAGGTGATGCGTGGAAGCACTGTCTGTGGGTGTGGGTTTTGGGATTCAAGCCTTGTCAGCAACCACTTGGATTAAATGAACCCGCACTAGATGCCTGATCACAGGCATGATGCCACATGGGTATCCATGAGTATTTTGAACATACAGCATTTTTATTTTCCTAGATTGCTCACACTGAAATGTTACCCTTCATTGCAACTTGTGATGGTCATTTGTACACCCAGCCACGTAGATAGAGCAGATACACTACTTCTGTTGTTTAGATGTGTTATTTAGGTTCAGAAACGTCTGGAAATTGTACTTTGAAAATTTTACACGAATGAAATAAGGGAAGAGATTCTTGGATTTCTCCCAGCAACTGTAGGGAATCCTAGTACATTCTTTCCCTGGTTTTCTTTTTCTTTTTATTTTTTTGAATTTTTATTTTATTAATTTTTTATACAGCAGATTCTTATTGGTTATCCATTTTATACATATTAGTGTATATATGTCAATACCAGTCTCCCAATTCAGCACACCACCCTGGTTTTCAAAGCCCCTTTCAACCACTGTATTTCTGTCCATCATATAGGACTCTCATTGCTTCTAGCCCTTCTGCTTAAGATAGAAATCCTACAATTTTCTTCTTATCATTTCCTAATAGCCCACGATGCTGGATTTCTGGCTGAGTGCTGGAATGATTGGCCAGTTGTTTTAGGGTGGGGGAAGGGATAGTAGAGGGACTGCTCTCTGTATCTGAATTGAAAAGCAATCCAGGTATCTCCTCTGAAATGCCTCAGAATTGCTCTCTTGGCCCAGAAAGAACCTGATAAAACCAGACTTTTAAGGGAACTCCAACATTTAGCCCTAACTCTTTGACACGGGACTATGTCTGAGGCAGTGTGTTTCCCAGGGCATGTGTAGAGGACAATAGTTTATTCCGAATTTACCCCTACCTAAACCCTTTACCAATTTCTGGCAATAAATGTGTTTCCTTAACACCAGGTGCATTCAAAACCCAGTGGGAGCACTATAGGGAAAATGTATTTGACTTTAGAGAATGAATTGACAGGTAGAAACAGGAATCAGTAAAACTGCCCCTACACCCCAAGCTTGATGCATTTGAGAACAGGATATGTAATTGTTTGAGTTGTCAATATTTTCTGAGGTTACACAGGGGGTGAAAAATGCTTTCTAGAAAGCAGTTCTGATACTCTTCCATTGTATTTACACATAACATGTATATTAAGATAAAGGATAGATTCCATATTACAGATTCACCTTAGCTTTTATAAGAGATTTATCAGAAAATGTTATATGCAGAAGGCATTGGAGGCATGGAGTCTGTATGCATAATGAGCGGCCTTGTTACCTCTTCATGTTGTGTGTGAATAAATTCCACCTAAATTCATGTTATGGGTGGTTCTTTTCCTATTTCACCAACAGATAATCGGAGCAAAGTCTCGATAATCAAGGTCCTCAGAACTGCAAACTCTCCTTGGTTCCTGGTTGAGGGCCATAGTAAATGCTCTCTAAAATATTTAGAAGGGGTGGGATGCGCACACTTTCTATCATCATTAACATAGCATAGAAGTTTTCACGCTTTATGAATACACTTTTCATCCCAGTGCAAATTTTAGCCTTTAGGCTTGGCTATAAGTCAGTGCCTCTTACTAAGACTAATTCAGCTAGAGTTGAGTTTGGGGAGTCTGATTCCTAAGGAAAGAGTGTTTGTGAAGGAGTGGGAATGGATAATGTATTCGTTATCTACTGCTGCATGACACATAACCACAAACCTAGCCATTTAAGTGAACACCCATCTGTCATCTCAGAATTTCTGTGGGTCGGGAATCTGGGAACAACTAAGTCTTCCGCTTGGGGTCTCTCAAGGTTGTAATCAAGGTGTTTTCTGAGCTGTGTTTTCATCTGGAGGCTCAACTCGGGGAGAATCGGGTTCCAAGTCCCCTTAGCAGAAATCATTTCATTGTGATGGTACCCTTGGCAACGTGTCTTGTGAAGCCAGCCACTGAGAAAGGGGGTGGATGGTTTTGCTGCTTGGATGTTCTGGGTAGTTCTGGGCTCGCTTTGAAGGATCTCACCGGATTAGGTCAGGCCCACCCAAGATAATGACCCTTCTGATTAATTCAAGGTCAACTGATGAGGGAGAGTTCAATTATATCTACACACTCACTTTATTTTTGCCACAAAACCTAGCATGGGAGTGATACTGCATCCCCTTTGCCGTGGTTAGAAGATCTAAGGCTCTGCTCCTATTCCAGAAGAGAAAATTCTACAAGGGCGTGGAAACCTTGGACAACATCTGAAGGGGTATCTACCAAAGATAGATACCCAAGCTGCCACTCCTCTCCACCTTGAGCTGACCATGGGGCACCCTAACAAAGGACCACTGAACCAGAGCTTCCTGGTCTTTCTTTTTGTTTTTTATTGGAGCGTAGTTGATTTACGATGTTTTGTTAGTTTCAGGTGTACAGCAAAGTGAATCAATTATACATATACATATATCCACTCTGTTTTAGATTCTTTTCCCATATAAGTCATTATAGAGTAGTGAGTAGTGTTCCCTGTTCTATACAGTAGGTCATTATTAGTTATGTATTGATTTTTTTTTTTTTTTTTTTTTTTTTTTGGGTACGCGGGCCTCTCACTGTTGTGGCCTCTCCCATTGCGGAGCACAGGCTCCGGACGTGCAGGCTCAGCGGCCATGGCCCATGGGCCCAGCCGCTCCGCGGCATGTGGGATCCTCCCGGACCGGGGCACAAACCCATGTCCCCTGCATCGGCAGGCGGACTCTCAACCACTGTGCCACCAGGGAAGCCCTGATATTTTATATATAGTAGTGTGTATATGTCAATCCCAGTCTCCCAATCGACCCCTCTTCCCCCTTACCCCCTGGTAACCATAAGTTTGTTTTCTGCATGTGTGACTCTATTTCTGTTTTGTAGATAAGTTCATTTGTACCCTTTTTTTTTAGATTCCACATATGAGCAATAACCCATGATATTTGTCTTTCTCTGACTTCCTTCACTTAGTATGATAATCTCCACGTCCATCCATGTTGCTGCAAATGGCATTATTTTGTTCTTTTTTATGGCTGAATAATACTCCATTGTATGTATGTACCGCATTTTCTTTATCCATTCCTCTGTTGACGAACAATTAGGTTGCTTCCATGTCCTGGCTATTGTAAGTAGTGCTGCTGTGGACATTGGGGTGCAAGTATGTTTTTGAATTATGGTTTTTCCAGATATATGCCCAGGAAGTGGGTTTGCTGGATCATATAGTACTGAGCTTCGAGGTCTTTAAACGAGGTGTATGGACTGGCTTCATAAAATCCAGGAGGCTCTGGAGGGGTGTACAACATTCTATACACATGCCTACTTCTGGGGTTTTCCTGGTGGGGTGTAGGTCCATGGTTTATATTTGGTTTTCCCATGAATACTGTCTTAAGACCTCTCTCCAGATACACACGGAGGGAGAATTCTCCAAAAAGCTCTCCTGTCTGGGAAGGAGATGGAGGAAATGGTGGTAGCATCTTCCATTAATGTTGTGTTAAGTGTGTCCTGACTAAAGAAGAATCCTGTCTAGATACTGGTTCTTGCAATGAGCTTCTCACCACCCTTCTTCCCTCCCAAAGTCAACAAAATAAGAGATTCTGTTCTAGACAATTCAGGTGTCTTTCGACTGTATGTTAGCCTTTGCCACATTCACCGTCCATGCGATGCCCAGATTATAGCCACTTCACTTTTCTAGGAGTTCATGACATAGTGACCAGCAGATTTCAGATGGAATAATAAGGAAGGAAACAAAAAAAGGTCTGGTTTCCAACCCATGAGTTAGTGACTTTCTATCAGAAGGTACTCAGTCATTGCCCCTTCCTCTGCTTCAGCCCATAATCTATAGTTATGGCATGGGTACTGGCTTTTCCTCTCTCCGTATTCTGAGATATGGGCCTGGCTGGTCCTGAATCAGCAGGTGTGCTCAAGTGTCCTGCAGCTGTCAACTGAGCACTGAGATTCTCCTGTTTACGGAACAGCTTTCATGGACAGTAGGTTATCTCAACGTCACAGTGATCCTCAGAATTCATCCGTTCGTATTCTCATTTGACCGATGCCTCAAAGTCGTTCAGCTGATCAAGACAGCTGATGAGGTGTTTTAAACCCCGAGAGGCTTGACCTAAACGTTCATGACCTCTCATGAACCAGAGCTGTCAAACTGGGGTTTGGGGACTTCTGGAAGCCTTTTCATTAAGTCTGAAAAATACTCTATGTGATAACAAATTCTTCCCTCTGAATTTTTTCTTTTTTTAGAAATTTATTTATTTATTTATGGCTTCGTCGTGGTGTGCGGGCTTCTCGTTACAGTGGCTTTTCCTGTTGCGGAGCACGGGCTCTAGGTGCGCGGGCTTCAGTAGTTGTGACACGTGGGCTCAGTAGTTGCGGCTCATGGTCTTTAGAGCGCGGGCTCAGTAGTTGTGGCGCACGGGCTTCGTTGCTCCATGGCATGTGGGATCTTCCCGTACGAAGGATAGAACCCATGTCCCCTGTATTGGCAGGCGGGTTCTTAACCACTGTGCCACCAGGGAAGTCCCTCCCTCTGATTTTATACTCCATCAGTGGTTCTCAGCCAGTGGTGATCTTCCCACCTCCCTTCCCCCGCGCATCCCAGGTGACACGCGGCAATGTTGGGAGACATTTTTGATTGTCACACTTCACGGGCAGGGCTGCTACTGTTCTGGAATGCGTAGAGACCAGAAACTATGTGAAACATCCCCCAATGCACAGGACAGCCCCCTACAGCCCAGAATTATCTGGCCTCAAATGTCAGAGAAACCCTGCCCTACATTTTGACTTAATGAACTCTGTTTCTCAGACACTGCTTTTAGAAAAAAACTGCCCCTTTGCTATTTTGCAGTTGTTCCCAGGACATTAATATTCACCACTGACAGCCATAGCATTCAATCTACTTCATTTCTGAGATTCTTGCCTCTTAGTTCTTTTTTTTTTTTTTTTTTTTTTGCGGTACGCGGGCCTCTCACTGTTGTGGCCTCTCCTGTGGCGGAGCACAGGCTCTGGACGCGCAGGCCCAGCCGCTCCGTGGCATGTGGGATCTTCCCGGACCAGGGCACGAACCCGCGTCCCCCGCATCGGCAGGCGGACTCTCAACCACTGTGCCACCAGGGAAGCCCCGCCTCTTAGTTCTTTTCAACTCTTTGTTTATGATTTTTCCTGTGGGTGTGTGTTTTGCTGCTACAAATTTTTGTTGTCGTTCGTTATTTCTCTGTGTTTTGCTGTTTATCCCACAACTCTGGGATCCTTCTAAGGAGTGCTATGTAAAATAACAATAGTGACGATGTTTGCAGAGCTCTTATCCTCAGCAGTTTCAGGAGCATCATGAAAGAAGACACAGGGAAGCAAGTGACAAAGGAGTTTGTTTGCATCTTCCTGTTCTGTCTATAGGTAAGCACAGGCCAGCTTTCCTCCTTAGTGAAGTGTTCATAGATTAGTTTTTCCGCATGAGTATATGCGTTTAGCACTTGAATGTATTTCACCCTTGGATGAATTCAATTCGTCTTCATTTTACAGTTTATTCTGTTAATTAGAAAAAGGTTATAAGATTAATAACTAGTCATTGCTAATGCATTTGGTGGACTACACTATCAGCTTGACGAGGGGTTACCCCTCCACACAAAAGGGACATAAATGATCGGTTCATATGCATCGTATCAAGTGTTTGATGAAGTGAACTGCAGAGAAATGCTCAAGACTACAGTGGTCTCTTAATGATTTTCAAAATCATCCAAACATCAAAAATGCAATTATATTCCATGTGCATAATAAATGGACTGTCTTGGGAAGGGCAAGCTGTTATTAATTGAGATAATGCAAATCATGAGAATGGATTCTAGTGATGGATTCTAATAATAACAGCAATAGTATTAATACCCATACCAGCAAAACTTTATACTTGTATAGGGTTTTACCATTGCCAAGGGATTTTCACATGGATACACACACACACACACACACACACAGACTTTCATAGCTAGGTTATGCACTTTTTTTTCCCCAAAGCAGTTGAAAAACTGATTTAAGATCATGTATTAGGTAGAGGAACTTTCCTGGTAGTCCACTGGGTAAGACTCCACGCTCCCAATGCAGGGGGGCTGGGTTCGATCCCTGGTCGGGGAACTAGATCCCACATGCATGCTGCAGCTAAGAGTTCGCATGCTGCAACTAAGAAGCCTGCACGCTACAGCTAAATAAATCAAATAAATAAATTAAATAAATAAAAAGACCATGCCGACTTCCCTGGTGTCGCCACAGTGGTTAAGAATCCGCCTGCCAGTGCAAGTGACACGGGTTTGAGCCCTGGTCCGGGAAGATCCCACATGCCATGGAGCAGCTAAGCCCATGTGCCACAACTACTGAGCCTGTGCTCTAGAGTCTTGTGAGCCACAACTACTGTGCCCACATGCCACAACTACTGACGCCCGTGCGCCTAGAGCCTGTGCTTCGCAACAAAGACAAGCCACCGCAATGAGAAGCCTGTGCACTGCAACGAAGAGTAGCCCCCGCTCGCAGCAACTAGAGAAAGCCCACGCGCAGCAATGAAGACCCAACGCAGCCAAAAAAAGAAAAAGAAAAGGAAACCTTGGGTCCCCTGCTTTAAAAAAATGACCATGTATTAGGTGGAAAACTGGAGTTAAACCCTTTCCTACTGACTTTGAGTGCATTTCTCTTTATATTATAAACCACACCAGTTTCTGGGGGCAGAAAACAATATTTGCAAAATTATAGAGTTTGGATGTAGCATATTAAATCAATGAGTAAAGAAAAACTTAATAGTGTATTCAGAGTTGACGAAAAGAGCTCTGATGAAATAATGACACCCTTCCCCATTCAGCTGAGCTCTGGCACTGCCTGCAAATGCTTGAGAGGAAATGAAACACAGAGGAAGTGAGTCATCGTTAATTGATGTCTGGCAGCTTTGCCATAACTAAAAAGAGGGCGGGGAGCCTCTCCCTGACTTGTGATGGCCTTCTCGCTGTATCTTTGCATGGTGGAGAGAGAGAGAAACTGGGAGAGAGCAAGGTGTCTATTGTCTCTTCTTATAAGGACACTAATCTCATCATGGGGCCCCACCCTCATGACCTCATGTAACCCTAATTACCTCCCAAAGTCCTCCATCTTTAAATACCGGCACATTGGGGCTTTCAGCTTTACCGTATGAATTTTGGAGGGATACAGTTCAGTCTATGGTAATGTCTCTGCTTATCAATTTGGAGGCAACCACCATATAGTAGGTAATTTCAGAAAATAGATCTGATCAAGGATTATTTCATGTTATATTTAGAGGGGTCTGATTTGCCTTTCAGGGTATCTGCATTCATGGATTCCCCAACCATATTATATTATATATCTCATCCCATAATCATCTCATACCTACTGAGTAATTAAAACATTTTTAAGCACCACACGTTTCAATTGAAAAGACATAACATTTTGAAAGGTGGAAAAGTGGCTGCCGCTAATTTTCTGCTCATTAGTATAATAAAAGATACTAATGATAATAACTAATGATAACTAATGATAATAAAAGAATCATTTTTACAGGGGAAACTGCACAAGGATGTTGGAAATAGTATTTAACATTCTGATATTTTAAAAAATGTTTAAAAGTTTCCACTTAATAGCTAATAGTACTACCTTAATTGAATGTTACTTTTTTTCTGACAATTTCAGACATTATATATCAAGGCAAGATTTAGAAAACAGGAATTGCCATATCTTTTCTGTCTCATAATTGATAAACAGTTGGCTTAGTAAAACAGAAGGAAAAACAGTAATAGTTTCCCATGGTCTATATATTGTGGAAAGGAATTCAGCTAGACTTAGTGGTGAGGTCTCCTTGGATGATCAGAAAATACTGCTTAGCTGTTGGCGCTAACATTGGGAAAGACAGATTTTAGTTGAAAAAAATGGCAGAATAATATAAAGCACAGGACTCTGTCATGAAAACATGCCATGCAGAGGAGTTATAAGTAATATTTCTGAATTTGAGTTGAGAATGTTTGAATAGAGACCTCCATTTCTGACCACTCCCCCCAGTCACGTGACTTTGGGAACTTCTCATAATAACTTTCATCATTGTTTACACATTAGTGATAATACACACCAACTACCATAAAGTGTTGATAGAGTATCAGATGAAAAAACAAAAACCAAAACACATCTTTGACTAGAAAAAACAATGCAAATGAACAAAAATAAGCAGCGAACAGTTATAAAGTTACCATCAAGCAAATTTCAGTTTTATAATGTATTTTCTTATCTGGAAGGAAAGATGACTGCAAATTGCTTTGTTAGGTTTTCACTGACTATTTGGTAATGACTTGGCGTATTATAATATTAACCTTGTGAAATATCACCGTCGGATGATATATGAAGGACTCACACATTTGCAAATCTTGCAGCCTGAAGACAATTTCATTATTTGCTATGAAGGAAAAAGAAAATTAATTTTTCCCCATCCTTAAGGCATATCTGTAAGTTTTGAAGTAGAAGGACTTCATCAAAATTATGTTGCAGTTCCAATCTGTGTATTACCCGTACTAAATCCTGAACTAAATCCATCTGTTATCCAGGATGTTGGTGCAATAGGTAATGTGATCTTTTTTATTTTTAATTTTATTTATTTTTAACATCTTTATTGGAATATAATTGCTTTACAATGGTGTGTTAGTCTCTGCCGTATAAAAAAGTGAAGCAGCTATACATATACATATATCCCCATATCTCCTCCCTCTTGCGTCTCCCTCCCACCCTCCCTATCCCACCCCTCTAGGTGGTCACAAAGCACCGAGCTGATCTCCCTGTGCTATGCAGCTGCTCCCCACGAGCTATCTATTTTACAGGGTAATGTGATCTTGACTTTGATATATAGGTCCTTTTCTGAGACCATGATCTTATTTCTTCTTTCATCTCCAGGAGTTTAAAGATCTGTTGGGATTGCAGGGAAAGGAGACCTTGTAGTTTGCTATAAATACACTGGGTTTGGCAGTCTAGATTTTCAGGATTGAAAACCTTAGTGGCTTAAAACGGCACACATTTTTTAAAAATTGAAGTGTAGGTGATTTACAGTGTTGTGTTAATTTCTGCCGTACGAAACGGTACACATTTGTAACCTGACCGTGTCTGTGGGTCAGGAGTCCCGGCGTGGCTTCGCTGGGCCCTGAAGCTCAGCGTCTCTCGCAGAGCTGCAAGCGTGTTGGTTAGGGCTGTGCTGTCAACTCAGGGTTTGACTGGGGAAGGATCTGCTATCAAGCGCTGCAGTGGGTACTGGTGAGATTCCGTTTCTCAAGAGCTGTTGGGCAGAGGGGTTGCTCACTGTTAGCTGGAGGCCACCCACAGCTCCTCGCTCGGCGACAGCCAGCATGGAGTTGAGGGTCTCCAACATGGCTCTCTGTGCCAGCAAAGCCAGAAAGAGAGTCTCCTGGCAAGATGGAAGCCGCAGTCTTCCGTAACCTAATCATGGAGGCAACACCCATTGCCTTCGCAATATTCTGTTTGACGGAAGTGAGTCTCTAGGTCCCAGTCCGGACCCCAGGAAAGGGGGTCACACAGGGACTTGAATTGCAGGAGGCAGGCGTCACTGGGGAGCCTTCTCAGAAGTCTGCCTTCCACAGATGTCCACTCTCACGCATGCATTCCCAAAGTGAAGATAGTGAAGACCAGTGACATGAGTGAATGGGCCAAGTTTCACCGCAGGTTAGCAAGACGGCATGGACTGAAACGTTTCTCCTTAGTGGTCTGTCCAAGATGTACCTACGTTCTCCTGCCTTTGGGTGTCCGTGTGTCCCACCAACATAATGATGCTAACGGCTGAGCAGAAATTCAGACTTGGACTCGCCTCCTTCTGGCTTCCAACGTAATGGTGACAACACGTAGAAGAAATCAAGCAGGTTGCCCGCCCGTCCGTCCCAGGATTCCATCTCGTTTGCTGTGGGTGCGGAGACCCCACCTGCATTCATGACCTTCAAAGCACTGTGGCAGCCAAGAGATGAGAATTTCTTTTAAAACTGTGCTTCTGTGTCAGTTCTACAAACAGACTGTCACTGCCTGGAGTGATAACCTTGAAATTGGAACCACAGATCTGCAAACCTATTCAGTTGCATGGTTTCTGGGGAGTCTGAAATTACAGTGCTTTTAGCTTGTTTCTTTTTTTTCCTCCTAACACTAGAAAACTCTTTTATGATTGCTTTCAAGTCAAATAGTTACACTGCCCTGTGTTCTGAGGATGTGCCTCGCTTGTTTTCTTTTAGAGTAACGTCATCCCCCTGCTCGGAAGATGATTGTTTTGGGGAAAATGACAAGGCCCCAGACGCCGCAGAGATTAAACTTGGAGGTGGCCATGTCCATCGTCCTGCCTGAGGGTCGATTGAAAATTTCTATTTTCTTAGGTAAGAATTTCTGAACAAGGAGGATTTAGCTCCGTTTTGTGGGAAACTAGCCAGTTAAGCTTTGTGTCAACTGGTTATGGGTGCTTTAGTCTCTGAACACAATGGTGGAAAATGCCAAGTAGAAGGACAGCTTTGGTTCGTTTGGGAATTATCCCTAGTTTCACTTTCTACCGTATTTGTCTTGAAGGGCGAGATACAAAATGATGGCTGTATGGAATTTCTTAACTCAGTTCACTGTGTTTGCTGTTTTTCTTCCCAGCTTGACTCTCCACTTCTTCCCTGTCCCCCTTAGCACATTCTGGTGAATAGACACATCATTGTGTATATGATTGATGTATACTAAGTACCGTGTCTGGGCCAAAGTCTGGGGACACTGAGCCGAATTAGACCTGCCTTTTCCCTCAAAGAGCTTAGAGCTTTGAGCTAGTCTGATAAGGAAACTGACAAACTACAAAGTGAGAAGTGGTAGGAAATATGAGCTCGTTGCTCTGCGGGGTAACTTGCGGTTGACCAGGCAAAGAAATGTGAACATTTCTTCACGGCAAAGCAAACAGTGCTGTGAACTGCTATGAAGCGTTTCAAGAATTCATGTTATTTCTATATGATTGGCAAAAACAATGCACGATTCATTAAAGAGTAGGAGAGGGGACTTCCCTGGTGGTGCAGTGGCTGAGAATCCGCCTGCCAATGCAGGGGACACAGGTTCGAGCCCTGGTCTGGGAGGATCACACATGCTGTGGAGCAACGAAGCCTGTGCGCCACAACTACTGAGCCCGCATGCTGCAACCACTGAAGCCCGCACGCCTAGAGCCCGTGCTCCGCAACAAGAGAAGCTACTGCAGTGAGAAGCCTGCACACCACAACGAAGAGTAGCCCCCACTCGCCGCGACTAGAGAAAGCCCGCGCACAGCAACGAAGACCCAATGCAGCCAAAAATAAAAAAATTTATTAAAAAAAAAAAAAAAGAGTAGGAGAGGGCCAGGTCGTGCCAGGTCCTGTATGCTAAGCTAAGGTGATTGAATTTTATCCTGAATGTGATAGGAGCCATTGAGGGACAGAGAATCTCAGGATTGACTACCTAGAAAACAGATATTTAAGCGGCAACTGACGGAACATCCATAAAGAAGGTGAAGCCTGGGTGGACAGAGAAGTTGGAGGTCACCTCTTAAGGCGTAATCACGCCAAGACTGACCGATGGAAGACTTAAGAAGGAAGAAGAGGTGATAGGGCAGGCTGCTGTATCTGGCGCAGCCATCTCAGTGGGCACAGGTGAAATAACCACAAAGAAGTCTCCTCAATGGGACTAAATAGGTGACAAAACACTAAGAGGTTATCTGCTCAAATCTCAGTGTTTTGGGAAACACCAAGAAGCAGTCAGAATGCTGAAGACACTTCCTATAAAGACATTCACGGAGGGACTTCCCTGGCAGTCCAGTGGTCAAGACTCTGTGCTTCCAACGCAGGGGGCTTGGGTTCAATCCCTGATCTGAGAACTAAGATCCCACCAAAAGAAAGAAAAAAGACATTCATGGAACCATGACAACTTGAACTTTGATGAGGTTGGAGTGCAGGAGCAGAGGTGAAAGCCCAGGGTTCCTAGAGTCTGATAGAACACCTGGCTTGACAACGTTGAGATCACTCAAGGTGAGAAGGTACCGGGAAAAAAAGGAATAAATCTCCCCCACCTTCAACGTTAAGAAGAGTGCCCATTGTTTTGGTGCTGTGCAGAGAGAGGTTGAACTGCCTTTCACATTTCCCCCAAATCTGTGTGATGCACTATGGGTCAACTCAATACAGGTAATCCCAATACACAACTGATAAGATAAGAACACCCCATCAGGAATGTTATCAGAGAAAGACATGGGCCTTAACAGTGTTGCTTATTGGAAAATGTAACATGGAACCTATACTTCTCCATGTTTTTCTTTTAGAATTCTTGTTTAAGGATAGTATGAGTAGGATGCAACAACTAACCAGAATTCATTCACCCATGACCTACTTTCAGCCTTATTTTCCAAGCAGTCAGATCCTACCTAACAAACTGTGTCTTTTATTTCACATATTTTTGATTCAAGGAGTCCAATAAAGATATTAATTTCATGTTGAAATGCAAATAAATAGAATACAAACTGAGTCAGTAAGGAAAGGTTTTCAGAATGACACTAGTAAGTTAAACCAGCGCTTTGAATTCCTGGGATAAAACCACTTGGTTATGATGAGATATCATTTTTCAATACACTGGTAGATGTATTTTTCTAAAATTTTCTTTAAGTTTTTATTTTGTTTGTTTTGTTTTGTTTTTGATCCATTGAGGGAGATTGGCCCATAAGTTTTCTTTCCCATGCTGCCTTGTCAGGTATTGGAATGAGATTATGTTAGCATCATAAAATGATTTATTGAGTGTCCCCTTCTCTGTTCTCCGTAAGAGTTTGAATAAAATTTCAATTACTTGTTCCTTGCATGCCTTATAACACTTGTTGAGGAACCCATGTGGGACTAGCATTTTCTTTCTGGAAATATTTGCCTGGGAATTCAGTTTTCTTAATGAATGTATAACTCTGCGTATTCATTTTAGTCTCTCAGTTTTTGTTTTTTGTTTTTCAGTACGCGGGCCTCTCACTGTTGTGGCCTCTCCCGTTGCGGAGCACAGGCTCCGGACGCACAGGCTCAGCGGCCATAGCTCACGGGCCCAGCCGCTCTGTGGCATGTGGGATCTTCCCGGACCGGGGCACGAACCCGTGTCCCCTGAATCGGCAGGTGGACTCTCAACCACTGCGCCACCAGGGAAGCCCCTAGTCTCTCAGTTTTTAAGTTACCTCTTTCTAGAGGCTTATTATCTTAACGTTTTTCCTGTTATCTCATTAATGCTGCAGGATCTTATGGTATTCCCTTTTTCATTTCTGATATTGGTTATTTCTACCTTCCCTCTCTCCCTGACTATTGATCAGACTTGCTCATCTGCTTATTCATTGGACCTTTTGAAGAACCAACTTCTGGTTTTGTCAGTGAACTTGTTATATATTTGTTTTCTACTTAAGTAAATCATGGTCTTGGTCTTATCTCTATATGTCCTTCCTTTTGCTTCCTTCCTAATTACTTAGTAATTTTTAACTTTTTAAGATGGTGATGAGTTTATGAGTTTTCAGTCCGTCTTCTTTACTAATACACACTATTTCGCTTAGCACTGCTCTAGTTGCATCTAAAATATTTGCTATGTATTCTTCAGATCATACATTTTAAAATGTCTTCTAGGGCTTCCCTGGTGGCGCAGTGGTTGAGAGTCCGCCTGCCAATACAGGGGACACAGGTTCGTGCCCCGGTCCGGGAAGATCCCACATGCCGCGGAGCGGCTGGGCCCGTGAGCCATGGCCGCTGAGCCTGCGCGTCTGGAGCTTGTGCTCCGCAACGGGAGAGGCCACAACAGTGAGAGGCCCTCGTACCGCAAAAAAAAAAAGAAAAAAATGTCTTCTAGGGACTTCCCTGGGGTCACAGTGGTTGAGTGTCCGCCTGCCAGTGCAGGAGATGTGGGTTCGAGCCCTGGTCCAGGAAGATCCCACATGCCGTGGAGCAACTAAGCCCGTGTGCCACAACTACTGAGCCTGCACTCTAGGGCCCATGAGCCACAACTACTGAGCCCTCTCACCTAGAGCCCGTGCTCTGCAACAAGAGGAGCCACTGCGATGAGAAGCCCATGCACCGTAATGAAGAGTAGCCCCCGCTCACCGCAACTAGCGAAAGCCCGCACGCAGCAACAAAGACCCAACACGGACAAAATAAATAAATAAATAAATGAACTTAAAACAAAGTTTTAAAATTTCCATTTTACTTTCCCCATTTAGTTATGGATAATGCAGACTTTTAAAACATTTCCGAATATATGGAGTTTTCAAAGTTAATTTCATAGTGGTCAGAGATCTGTACTGTGTGTTTCCAGTCTTCTGACATATACTGACTTGGGTTTGGTGCATCGATTTATGTGAAAGTCTTCTGTATGCTTGCAGAGAGTGTGTAATTTTGATTTTTAGTGCAATAATCTATGTATGTCTGTTAAGTCAAATTCACTCATTGAGTCATTCTGATCTCCTCTATTCTTACTAAAATTTTTATCTGCTGGCTCTTATCAATTACTGAAAAATATATATTAAATTTTTCCATGATAATTACAGATTTATCTATAACTCCTTTCAGTTCTTTCAATTTTTACTTTATGTATGTTAAGCCTTTGCTATGTTTTTCTCACCATATAATTTGTTTATCTAGCAACGAGTCGTATGGGATGCATATCTTTCAGTGACTTGGGTTCTTTATTTTCCTTACTGTAACACAGGTTGGAGGTGTTGGAAATAAAAACATTTCTCTTGTATAACCAGAATACACAGATCAATATGAACTAATCCCTCTGGAGAACATTTTGGCCATTTCTTATAAAGTCAAGTGTACAACTAGCCATCCTAATCCTGAATATTTATCCAAGAGAAATGAAAGCACAGTATATATCCACACAGACTTGTACCTTACGGTTCATAACAACTTGATTTGTTTTGGAAAATGCAGAATATCATATATCCGCCATTGCAGGATACAAATATCTGTTTGTATTTTTTTTTAATTTTATTTAATTTATTTTTTTATACAGCAGGTTCTTATTAGTCATCCATTTTATACACATCAGTGTATCCATGTCGGTCCCAATCGCCCAGTTCATCACACCACCACCACCACCACCCTGACGCTTTCCCCCTTTGGTGTCCATACATTTGTTCTCTACATCTGTGTCTCTATTTCTGCCCTGCAAACCGGTTCATCTGTACCATTTTTCTAGGTTCCACATATATGCGTTAATATACGATATTTGTTTTTCTCTTTCTGACTTACTTCATTCTGTACGACCGTCTCTAGGTCCATCCACGTCTCTACAAATGACCCAATTTCATTCCTTTTTATGGCTGAGTAATATTCCATTGTGTATATGTACCACATCTTCTTTATCCATTCGTCTGTCAATGGACATTTAGGTTGCTTCCATGACCTAGCTATTATAAATAGAGCTGCAGTGAACATTGTGGTACATGACTTTTTTTGAATTATGGTTTTCTCAGGGTATATGCCCAGTAGTGGGATTGCTGGGTCTTATGGTAGTTCTATTTTTAGTTTTTTGAGGAACCTCCATACTGTTCTCCATAGTGCCTGTATCAATTTACATTCCCACCAAAATTGCAAGAGGGTTCCCTTTTCTCCATACCCTCTCCAGCATTTGTTGTTTGTAGATTTTCTGATGATGCCCATTCTAACTCGTGTGAGGTGATACCTCACTGTAGTTTTGATTTGCATTTCTCTAATATTTAGTGATGTTGAGCAGCTTCTCATGTGCTTCTTGGCCATCTGTATGTCTTCTTTGGAGAAATGTCTGTTTAGGTCTTCTGCCCATTTTTGCATTGGGTTGTTTGTTTTTTTAATATCGAGCTGCGTGACCTGTTTATATATTCTGGAGATTAATCCTTAGTCCGTTGATTCGTTTGCAAATATTTTCTCCCATTCTGAGGGTTGTCTTTTCGTCTTGTTTATGGTTTCCTTTGCTGTGCAAAAGCTTTTAAGTTTCATTAGGTCCCATGTGTTTACTTTTGTTTTTATTTCCATTACTCTAGGAGGTGGATCAAAAAAGATCTTGCTGTGATTTATGTCAAAGAGTGTTCTTCCTATGTTTTCCTACAAGAGTGTTATAGTGTCCGGTCTTACATTTAGGTCTCTAATCCATTTTGAGTTTATTTTAGTGTATGGTGTTAGGGAGTGTTCTAATTTCATTCTTTTACATGTAGCTATCCAGTTTTCCCAGCACCACTTATTGAAGAGGCTGTCTTTTCTCCATTGTATGTCCTTGCCTCCCTTGTCATAGATTAGTTGACCATAGGTGCGTGGGTTTATCTCTGGGCTTTCTATCCTGTTCCATTGATCACAGTATATATCCACACAGACTTGTACATTAATGTTCATAACAACTTGATTTGTTTTGGAAAATGCAGAGTATCATATATCCTCCATTGCACAGTATAAATATCTGTTAACAAAGGAGACTTGAGAGAAGCGGACTCTAAATTAAGGCAAGTCCGGGAATTAGACTCTACAGGAAATACACCTGGATAGAAAATCCCATGATCACAAAATCCTACTTTTGTTTTCAGTGATTATGTCAGATTCAAAGAGAAAGATGTCCTTTTTCCAAACACAGCAACAGTTTAGATAGAAAATACGTTTATCTTTAAGAAAGTTACAGGAGGTAGAGGAATTTATGATCTAGGGCCAAGGCTGACAATGTTTGTGAAACTGATTTCATGGTAGACTAGGATTAGATTTCTCATGCCTTTAATTTTAGGGGAGTAAGCTCCATTAACTTTGAAGTTTATCCTATTCCAATTCTCAACCGATGGCGTGATCATTGAGAACTGGAAGAAATGTGAAGACTTTTTATTTCTGCAGTCGACAAGAAGAAAGAGTGCTTTGTGTTTAATCTGCATCTTCTTTTTCACCTTATTTTAGGAGGGTATATTACCAATAATTTCACCACTTGTTCTATATGTTTTCTCCAAATACTCATATATCTTCTAACATTTAATGTTATCTGAAAAATGTAATATGGTCTGAAGTTTTACATTTTAATATATTACAGTCTTACACAATTCAAATTTTCCTTTATGTCTGAAAATTATTTTCTTAATTCCTGAATGTTTTTTTCCTTTTATGAGTGATATGTGTGTGTGTGTGTACTTATATTCATATTCATATTTATAATGGTGGTTCTCAGTCAACTCTGTCCTCCATCAGAGGAACATCTGGCAATTTCTGGAGGCATGTTTCATTGTCATGACTGGGAGGGGGTTGTTACTGGGAGGGGGTCTTTACTGATGTTTACTGGGTAGAGACTGGGGTGCTTCTCAGCATCCCATAATGCCAGGACAGCACCACAACAAAGAATCGTGTATCTCCCATAGGTCAATAGTGCTGTTGTTGAGAAACCCTGCTTTAGAAATTGCTCTTTCTAAATCTTCCATTGGCCCATTTGACTGGTTGGGAAGTCAGCAGATGCTTAAGAGGTCAGGAAGTCTATAATGACAGCTCTCTCACCTACAATTCTGAGAAGATTGATTAAGGTATGAAAGAGAGAGAATAGGATTTAGTCCTTAAGAACCAAATGATACACCAAGACAACATGTAACAACATAAAAGAAGGAGAAGCCAGTGTGGGCAGCAGGAAATTTAGCAGAACATTTCACTGGGTAAAGAATGTGTGTTCTGGGGCTTCCCTGGTGGCACAGTGGTTGAGAATCCGCCTGCTAATGCAGGGGACACGGGTTCAAGCCCTGGTCCGGGAAGATCCCACATGCCGTGGAGCAACTAGGCCCGTGCACCACAACTACTGAGCCTGCGCGTCTGGAGCCTGTGCTCCGCAACAAGAGAGGCCGCGATAGTGAGAGGCCCGCACACCGCGATGAAGAGTGGCCCCCGCTTGCCACAACTAGAGAAAGCCCTTGCACAGAAATGAAGACGCAACATAGCAAAAATAAATTAATTAATTAATAAACTCCTACCCACAACATCTTCTTAAAAAAATAAAAATAAAAATAAATTAATAAAAAAAAAAGAATGTGTGTTCTGGGACTTCCCTGGTGGCACAGTGCTTAAGAATCCATCTGCCAATACAGGGGACAGGGGTTCGAGCCCTGGTCTGGGAAGATCCCACATGCCGCGGAGCAACTAAGCCTGTGCACCACAACTACTGAGCCTGCGCTCTAGAGCCCATGAGCCACAACTACTGAAGCCTGCGTGCCTAGAGCCCATGCTCTGCAACAAGAGAAGCCACCACAATGAGAAGCGCAAGCATTGCAACGAAGAGTAGCCCCCGCTCGCGCAACTAGAGAAAGCCCGTGCACAGCAACAAAGACCCAACGCAGCCAAAAATAAATTTTAAAAGTTAAAAATAAATAAATTTTTAAAATATATTAAAAAAAAAAAAAAAGAATGTGTGTTCTAGAGAATTCCCTGGCGGTCCAGTGGTTAGGACTTGGTGCTTTCACTGCCCTGGCCTTGGGTTCAATCCCTGGTCCGGGAACTAAGATCCCACAAGCCGTGTGTTGCAGCCAAAAAAAAAAAAAAAAAAAAAGTTCTAGAAAATTAAAGAAATGAAGGATTATTATTTGAAAAAATAGACTAAGTCATGTTACAATTCTGTTTAAAACCCAGAAAGGGCTCTAATTTCAATAACATATCATTTTCCAGAGTCCTTTTTTCATGCCCAAATCTCCACAAGCTCTCCTTCACCATTCTCGTAGAACATCTTGACTTTTCTTCACCGTGCTCACAATTTGAAATTCTGCTTTTATTTTTAAGTCTTGGATGCCCCCCTCCTCCAGGAATCTTCCTGAGGACACAGGTGGTTTTTTTGTTGATTTTTCTTGGCGGGGCCACGTTGGGTCGTCATTGCTGGGCGAGGGCTTTCTCTAGTTGCGGCGAGCAGGGGCTGCTCTTCCTTGCGGTGCGTGGACTTCTCATTAAGGTGGCTTCTCTTGTTGAGGAGCATGGGCTCTAGGTGTGTGGGCTTCAGTAGTTGTGGCACGTGGGCTCAGTAGTTGTGGCTCACGGGCTCTAGAGCGCAGGCTCAGTAGTTGTGGCGCACAGGCTTAGTTGCTCCGTAGCACGTGGGATCTTCCCAGACCAGGGATCGAACCCATGTCCCCTGAATTGGCAGGCGGATTCTTAACCACTGTGCCACCAGGGAAGCTCCGATTGTATCAGTGTTGATATCCTAGTTGTGATAGTGTGCTATCATTTTCCTGGATGTTCCCATTGGGAGATATGGGGTGCAGGATACAAAGGAAGCCCCTGGATTATTTCTTACAACTACATGTGAATCTATAATTATCTCTAAATAAAAAGTTTAATTTAGAAAGTGGATGGCAGGGACTTCCCTGGTGGTCCAGTGGTTCAGGCTCCATGCTTCCAATGCAGGGGACATGGGTTCGATCCCTGGTCGGGGATCTAAGATCCCACATGCTGCAACCCAAAAAAAAAAAAAAAAGAATGAAGTTCAATCCCTAGCAGTTTCCTCCTGGCTTAGTTTGCATTTGTTTTCTTTGAATTGCAATGTCTTTTGGTTTTGAAGAGTCTCTCACTAAAACCTTGACAGTCCCAGCATCATAATTATTAGTAGTTTTCTGGATACCTTTACTAGAACATGACTGCCTCATGTTACTCCATCATATTTCCAATATTTTAGCTACATTCTATTTGGGGAAAAAATTGTACCCCCCCCTTTTTTTTTTTTTTTTTTTTTTGCGGTACATGGGCCTCTCACTGTTGTGGCCTCTCCCGTTGCGGAGCACAGGCTCCAGACACGCAGGCTCAGTGGCCATGGCTCACGGGCCCAGCCGCTCCGCGGCATGTGGGATCTTCCTGGACCGGGGCACGAACCCATGTCCCCTGCATCGGCAGGCAGACTCTCAACCACTGCGCCACCAGGGAAGTCCCCCCTCCCTTTTTTTTTTTCTGAAGTTTTGAATGAAGATCCTATATTTCTCTCTTTTTCTGGAAAACAGTGTTGAAAATATAATGAGGTGGGAGGTGGTATGTGTCAAGACAAGTTTTGTCCTAGATTTTGGTTACACTTTCACCCTCTCTTGTCATGGCTAGGCACATCCTCTATGATGTTCAGAACCTAAAGTGGGAGATGTGTTTCCTATTAAAGGTTCACCAATGCTATGCTCTTCCTAATTCTTTGAATTTGCTTTTGATTCCTGAGTCTTGCTTCTTCATATTTCGTTAGAAATTCTTACTATCTACCTTTCTTTCTCATCAAATGAATTTCTAGAGCCCTCTTACCTTTTGGTAGTATTCTCATCTTAAAATATGATTGTTTTCTCTTTATTTTCCAATTTAGACATCCTTCACAGATGTTTCACAGCCTTCATAGCCTTCTTTCATTTTCCACATCAACCTCTGCTATTGCAAGAGAACTGTCCCTCGGGACTACTTACTTTTTATATCTCTGTGATTCTGTTGTAGTCCCATCAAGGGGGTCCAGTGATGGACTGCAGCCCGTGGGACATGCTTCAAGCTCATTTCTCTCTGAGGGTCCAGGACTGGATTCATTGGGGTGTGACCTGAGCTCAGAAGGACCCCTCTGTACAAGGACCCTGTGCTTGGTTTAATGTTCTTCTGCCACTGTCTTGAAAATTCTTAATAATTTTGGACAAGGGGTCCCACATTTTCATTTTTCATGAGGCTCCTCATTCAGTTTTCTGATTGCACACCCATTTCACCAACAGTCCAAACTATGTAAAGCACATTGAGTTGCATACTTGTGTGTGACTTTTACACTCTTCCCTCTCTCCTTTTTTTTTTTTTTAATATTTATTTATTTATTTGCCTGTGCCTTGTCTTAGCTGCAGCGTGTGGGATCTTAGTTGCTGCATGTGGGATCTAGTTCCCTAACCAGGGATCGAACCCAGGCCCCCTGCATTGGGAGCACGGAGTCTCACCCACTGGACCACCAGGGAAGTCCCTTCCCTCTCTGTTTGTTTGTTTTTTTTTTTGTGGTACGCGGGCCTCTCACTGCTGTGGCCTCTCCCGCTGCGGAGCACAGGCTCCGGACGCGCAGGCCCAGCGGCCATGGCTCATGGGCCCAGCCGCTCCACAGCACGTGGGATCCTCCCGGACCGGGGCACGAACCCGTGTCCCCTGCATCGGCAGGCAGACTCTCAACCACTGCACCACCAGGGAAGCCCCCTTCCCTCTCTTTTAATATGTCTTGAAACCATTCTCTAAATTTCCTTCCTATTCTACCGTTAAATATTCTTCCCCCAATTATTGTTAATCATTTGAACTGTGCAATTTATAGATGGTTAAATAAGCTACAGCTAATTCACAATATAAATAAGAAAGAGTATTTTTTAAAATGGATTAGGGTGTGGTATACTTATGAATAGTTAATGACTTTTGTTATATATTTCTTTAATGTCCTGAATATTTTATGTGGTATTACAATGTGGCTTTAATAGACTAATCTTCTATTTCCTTAAAATTTCTTCCATGGACTCATTACTTATTTTATGCTTAGATACTTTTTCTTTCGGCTACCCCGTGCAGCATGTGGGGTCTTAGTTCCGCAACCAGGGATCGAACCCGTGCCCCCTGCAGCAGAAGCGAGGATTTTAACCACTGGACCCCCAGGGAAGTCCCCTCGGTTCTCATTTCCTGTTTTGATGAAGAACATCACTTCCCCCCATCACAGCCCCAGGTTGCCTAAGTCAGGACCCCAGAATCATCTCAGCTAATCCCTGTCTTTATTTCTCAGCCCAGGCAGACACCACAATTGATAGCATCCATGATCAACATCTCTTGAATCTCCCCCTTTTCTCCGTCATCGTCGCTACCGTCTTAGTGGAAGTATGTTCGTTACAGCAAGAGTTTTCTCTCTTCACTTTCTGTGTGTCTGTCTCTCTGTGCTGGAGCCAGAAGGATCTTTGGAAACCATCAACCTTGTCATTCCTCTACTTGAAATCCAGGAGTCATTCCTAATTTCCTTTGAGATAAAGCTGCAAACTCCTAAACATGGGATTCAAGCCCCAGGTGAACCTTCCTCCTGTCAATGGATTGCTATACAATTTCTATACGATTATCCACCTCTGACCGTGTTCACTTAGACATTTCCCCTGCCTTTTTCTTCCTGTGCTAATCCTTCCTCATCCTGAAAGCCTCGCCCTAGCCTTTCGGGGAGGCTTCACTCTTAATGTCTCCTGAGCTGGTTACTTGTCTCCTCACGTGTCCCCATGCCATCCTGGGCTTACCATTCCCCTATATGCTTGATCTTATACTGTAGCTCTGTTCGTGGGGCAGCTGTATCTATGAGGCCACGTGATTCAGTCGAGCAGAAATGATCTCTTGTTGAACTCTTGAGTCTTTTCTGCTCAGCACGGTAGCTGAGAGGGGTGGAGAGTGAGTACACGCTTATGGGAAAGCTCTCTTGGACTCTCTTTGTAGCTTGCTACTATAATCACGCTGAATTCATTTCATTCAGACCCCAACTCTTTCTACTTGAAAACCAATAAAAGCAATCCTCTTTGTCTAGATAAACACTGACAGGAAGTATAACAATTAAGAACCTGCCTCCCGGACTTCTCTGGTGACACAGTGGTTAAGAATCCGCCTGCCAGTGCAGGGGACACGGGTTCGCGTCCTGGTCCAGGAAGATCCCACATGCCGCGAAGCAACTAAGCCCGTGCGCCACAACTACTGAGCCTGCGCTCTAGAGCCCGTGAGCCACAACTAGTGAAGCCCACACGCCTAAAGCCTGCACACAGCAACAAAGACCCAACGCAGCCAAAAAAAAAGAACCTACCTCCCACCAAACAATGCAAGAAAATCATCTACTCGACTTCTAAAATACCAATCAAGATTCCCCCTACTCTCAAAGGTCCTTTACAAAATACTATTCTTTACCCATTTATATATTAATAATAATATCTTCCCCAGACTGAAGAGAATCTAAAGCTGTTACGTTCATAATAAGTAATATGTTTTCATTATTTACATACAAATCCTTGAGTTTTGAATTAACAACACTTGAAAGAGAGCTGTTCACACAAATGAAATTTGAATTGTAGATCAAGTGACACTTTGGAAGGGCTAGGTCTAGGTCACGTTGTAGCTTTTCAACACCACCGAGATTTAATCTATGTAGTGTCATCGCAAAGAGAGAACTCTAATGGCTTTTTGATTATTCTCAACTTCCAAGAATAAATGAGAGGGAGACCAGTTCCCAGGCAAAGAAAGAAAACGTTGGAAGCTGAGTAGAGATAATTATGCAGCAATGCCCTAGTGAAAGTATCTTATAGGACATAGGAATGTGCAGTACTTTTCTGCCCATCAAACCTAGGCAGGAGAACACAGCCATCGTCCTTCTTCCCTTCCCAGCCATCATGCCTCATCCTCAAAGTTTGGTGATCACGGGAAGTCATGGAGAATCTGGAAAGCTATCGTTACGTTTTTAGGGAAGCTTGTTGGGCTGTGGCTGACAAAGAAATAGTAGAAGCAATTTGTCATGTCTGTTCACAGAGGTCAGAGATAGAGTACCTTTGACACAGTGGCTTCAGAAAAATCCATGAAAAAAAAACATGGTCCAGAATAAAATGTTGTAAACATTGAGTGACAATAGGCCGATCTTTTTTTAAATTTATTTTTTCATTGAAGCAGAGTTGATTTACAATTTTGTGTTCATTTCTGCTGTACAGCAAAGTGACTCAGTTATACATATATAGACATTCTTTTTTATATTCTTTTCCATTATGGTTTAGCCCAGGATATTGAATATAGTTCCCTGTGCTCTACAGTAGGACCTTGTTGTTTATACATTCTCTATATACAATAGTTTGCGTCTGCTAACCCCAGACTCCCAATCCATCCCTCCCCCACCCCCCTCCCCCTTGGTAACCACAAGTCTGTTCTCTGTGTCTGTGAGTCTGTTTCTGTTTCAGAGATAAGTTCACTGTCTCATATTTTAGAGTCCACATAGAAGTGATATCATACTGTATTTGTCTTTCTCTGTCTGACTTACTTCACTTAGTGTGATCATCTCTAGGTCCATCCATGTTGCAGCAAATGGCATTATTTCATTCTTTCTTCTGGCTGAGTAGAACAATATTTTAAGCTTATGTCTCTTCGGGCCTGTTTTGGGGACAGAATGCTGGCTATACTTCGCTCTGTAAGCACTGCCTGCCCTGTACCTTTGCCCTTCAACCCTAAAAGTGGATGTTGAGTAAAATATGAATTTCAAAGGTAGCTGTACTTCAGACGTGATTCTCCTTAGTTATAGAGTATAAAGCTTGTCTGAATGCTCATTTCCTTGGAAAACATGTAACTTGTACGTTCACAAAGCAAATGCATACTACTTGTTAATAAAAAGTTACTATTTATTGAATTTTTGTAGTAGTCTAGGGACTAGAGATTTGCCATGAAAAGGGCTAGTCTGAGGGGCCTTAGAGGTAGGGAGAGATCCAGTTTTGTTCCAGTGAAAGTAAGGATGAAGAACAGATGGTAGACCAAAGAGATACGTTCTAGAAGCAAAGAAGAACTACTCAAAACCAAAATGTTGCTGTTATTCTGACGAATCCAGCACATGGAGAAAATAATTAGCCTTTCTTGCAACCATACTCACTTCCCAGTAAAAACTTTATAAGGAGAACCATGGGAAGATTCAGGCCTGTGCATGTTTTTGTTAAGTAACATGGTTTAAGCGAAGACATAAAGTGTTAGACTAACAGGAGAGAAAGCTAGAGCAGCCAGGCACAGTGTAATGAAGTTACTGTTTTGGGAAACCCTTGCTCTTAAATCCTGTGTTTCTACCCAAGTGTAAAAGTTTTCTTCAGCACCAGCTTGGAATGAAGTTACATGCACGTTTGCAGGACCTTCTTATGAGATGTCTGAAAGTACCAGTTTTCTGACTGAAAGTCTTAAGATTTTTATTCCCTGCAAATGTCCATTTAATATCAACGATGCAGGGAAAGGCTTACAGTTATGCACTTTTCAAACCCTTGAGTTACAGGCCCAAGGAAACAGTCGTGCCGCAAGTGAAAATAACTATTCCTAGGGAAAGGAGAAGAGTGTAACACATTTAGTTAGGTGGAAGGTCCTTCCAGTACCTAATACTTATTTTATTTAACCCACTTCTAATACTTAAGAGGTGCATGTGTGTGTGTTCATACTTTCTGTCCCAGACTGTGAGCAAAAATTTCTTCTAGTTCAGTCTCTTGTCAAAAGCTTAATGTCCCATTTTTTTAAGCCATCGGGCAAGGCTCCTTGGCTTCAAATATGGTGAATAAAACTGCTGGGACTGGAAAATGTTCACATAAATGTGGTCTCAGAAATCGTCTTGAGGAGAGTTCCCTGGTGATCCAGTGGTTAGGGCTCCACTCTTTCACTGCCGAGGGCGCACGGGTTCAATCCCCGGTCAGGGAACTAAGATCCCACAAGCCACGCGTTGTGCGCCCCCACCAAAAAAAAGAAGTGGTCTTGAAAACTACAGTTTTGAAATGCTGTGGACAGAATGCTGGTTTTGTTCTCTGTTCAGTGCTTCCTAAAACATTCCGTTACTTGGAATGATGAGAGTATGTACGTGATATATATAGGATGATGTTGAAAATATTTATTTGTTCTACAGTGTGTGTTCCTTCCATTGCCTTTGATCTATTTCTACCTAGACACCTTTGATATCTCCTCTTCTGTGGTCAGAGCTGTCACTTCTGTCACCATCTCTCTCACCTCCTTTCCAAGCAATACACTTTTGTGCAAGAGGCTGTGAGAAGGCAGCAAGTGATGCAGAATTAGGAAAGACGTCAGTAAGGTGACCCTGTGCTGAAAAATGGCAGAAATGTACAAAGATGGACAACCCAACCATCGCTCTGCGGATGTCAAGAAAGGCCATAGAAAAAAGGCTAAAAGGCAAGAAACATTAGCAACTCTGACTGTTAAAATGTCTCAGGAGGCCATGAGATGAATCGCCTCTAAGCCCAATGGGAAGAAAGTAAGACTGTTGCATACCTCAAGTCCGCACAATCAAATCCCTTCCCATTCCTCTCTAGAGCACATGGCATCCTAGCCACTGCAGGATTCGAAAACAGACCCGTGGCATCAGTTTCTGCAGGGATATAAAAAGGAAGAGAGAGAAAACGTGATACATTTACACACTGGTGTTAATTGTGGATTTCCCAGGATCTAAGAGAATGTTTCATTCTTACGGCAACGCTTAAAAACAGAGAGTTCACATCTTTTGCTTGCGACCCAAATTCTGCTATTACTAAATATTCAGAATACGAATTTTCCATGGTGTTTTTTAATCGGAATTCCAAGAAACTAAATAATGCAGGAAAGGGGGAAAATTCCATGGGAATTAATGAATATCTTTTCATTAAACTTTATAATGTTCCAGTTTTATGTCAGCAGATTATATATTATGCAGGGTTTATTTGCCATTGATTTATAGGCATTTTATAGTTTAACGGCAAAATTTTTTATCTTTTTTTAAAATTATTTTTTTAAATTTTTATTTTTTTGGGTGCGTTGGGTCTTCGTTGCTGTGTGCAGGCTTTCTCTAGTTGTGGCGAGCAGGGGCTACACTTCGTTGCGGTGCGCAGGTTTCTCATTGCGGTGGCTTCTCTTGTTGCGGAACACGGGCTCCAGGCGCGAGGGCTTCAGTAGTTGTGGCACACGGGCTCAGTAGTTGCAGCATGCGGGCCCTAAAGCGCGTGGGCTTCAGTAGTTGTGGCGCATCGGCTCAGTATTTGTGGCTCGCAGGCTCTAGAGCACAGGCTCAGTAGTTGTGGCTCACGGGCTTAGTTGCTCCGCGGCATGTGGGATCTTCCCAGACCAGGGCTCGAACCCGTGTCCCCTGCATTGGCAGGCGGATTCTTAACCACTGCGCCACCAGGGAAGTCCTTCCATGTCTTAATTATTAATTTTTTAATTCTCCTAGTACCCAATAAAATGTTAATGTTGACTGAATTATAATAGTATCCAACCAAGGGAAGCATACTTGCTTGGGAGGCTTAGAATAAAAATGAAATCTGAATAAATGAATACATTTATTAAGAAAAAAGTTAATGCATGTATTTATTCTTTTTTTTTTTTCCTTTTATAGTTGCTTCTATATTTGCAAATGATAACGTGATTGTACATTTTAGCAATGGAATTACAGTACACATTTCCTTTTTTTTAAATAAATTTATTTATTTTTGGCTGCGTGGCATCTTTGTTGCTGCGCATAGGCTCTCTCTAGCTGTGGCAAGCAGGGGCTACTCTTCGTTGCGGTGCACGGGCTTCTCATTGTGGTGGCTTCTCTTTGTTGCGGAGCGCGGGCTCTAGGCACACAGGCTTCAGTAGTTGTGGCTCGTGGGCTCTAGAGCACAGGCTCAGTAGTTGTGGCGCATGGGCTTAGTTGCTCCGCGGCATGTGGGATCTTCCCGGACCAGGGCTCGAACCCGTGTCCCCTGCACTGGCAGGCGGATTCTTAACCACTGCGCCACCAGGGAAGTCCACAGTACACATTTCTTACCTGGAAAAATGTCATTTCATTAACGGTTGTAAGGTGTACTACTCATGGAGTTTAAGACTTGAAATAATGTTAATAATGCTAATTGCTGAGACTAGAAAAAACATTAATATTAAAATTAAATATTAATCACTGAAGGACATCAATAGAAAACAATCTGTGTCACAATTCCAGGCATTTGCAATTAAATCCTATTTTTTTAAATACACAAGAAAAATGGAATACAGAGGATGGTAACTGTTCAGTGTTAGACTGTTCATCACCATAAACTACTTAATTCTAAGATTCATGTTCCTATACAGATGTAACTCACTGATTAAAATTCAGTCCTTCCTTTGCCTCCCCAAAATGAAGAAGAAATCAAAGTCAATTGCACCTTGGGCATTTAACAACAAATAGCAATAACAAATATTTATGTTAAGCAGGCAGTCCTTCATCTGGGATAATGAGTATGAACACTGATAAAGAACAATATGAATTATGGAAACAAAAGAATACGAGACCCCATAGAAATGTATCATTTAGCATGATTTATGTGTACTTGCTGTTCCTATAAGGTAGACAGCTATTCAGACCTAACAAAGCAACTCTAGGGAAAGAGCGTGTATGAGAAATTCACCAAACATCTGCGATTATCCAGCAAGATTAAGCTCACTGTCAGTTGCGTTCAAAGAACCTTCAGGAAGAATCAACCTTTAGATCGTGTTTGTGATGGACACAAAATCAGTGAGTGAGAATTCGGTAGTGGATTGATGGCGAAGGTCAGGAATGGCCACACCGCATACTCATATGTGAAGGAGGTAAAGAGATAGCATGTCAGAATCCACAAAAGAGAGATCAGGAATTTGCGTGGGTAGCTACAGTTTCGGCATGAACGCTTCCTTGCAACACACTGAAGGTGAGGAAGGAGCTTCCCAGACCTCAGGCATGAGGCCTCTTTCTACAGCTCTGTCTTAACATCAGCAGGGGATTATGTTAGGTTTGGATTCAGAAGATCAGGGATGGGCCTGAGACTCTGCGTTTCTAATAAGCTCCAAGGTGGTGCTGATGCTGGTCGTCTGTGAATCATCAGAACATTGTCCTAAGGAGAGAGGTGATACTGAGATGTTGACCCACTCTACCAAGGGGGTGGTAGGGTGGGGCTGGAGCCCTGGGCCACTTCCGGCCAGGAGGAGCCCTGCTTATCGACACCAGTGCGGCACAAAGATGTGATCATTTTCTCAATGAGCTGGACAAGAAAATGATGGACAGGCGCACCATCATACCATGTTATGGCTCTGATGCTGAGAAATTTACAAGTTGAGGGAGAGGAAAAGTGATGAATAATGGTGCCCTCACAAATATTTTTTAAAAAGGAAGGACAGAGAATTTTGAAAGAGAAGGCATTTGGGGACATGTTGAATTTGAGGACCAACTTAGGTGCACAGGTGGAGGTGGTCTGTGTGTGTGCTAGGCAGAATGGTGACCCCCATGACCTTCAAGTTTTGGTATTATGCCCCTGGTTATATTATGTTATGTGGCAAAAAGGGGCGCTGTGGATGTAATTAAGGTTACTCATCAGCCGGCCTTAAGTAGGGTGATTATCCTCCTGGTTTAGCAGAGTGGGTCCCGTGGAATCACAGGAGCCCTTAGAAGCAGAGAATTTGGAAGAGAAAGAGATATGGCAGAACGGGAAGCCTCAGGGAGTTGAAACGTGCAAAGGGGACATGGTGCTGTTGCTGGTGTGACGATGGAGCAGACAATGTGATGAAGGTGCAGGCAGCCTCTAAAAACTTAGAGCAGCCCCAGAGGACAGCCAGCGAGGAAACTGGGACCTCAGTCCTAGAAGCCCAAGGAGGTGGATTCTGCCAACCACCTCGGCGAACCTGGAAGCCATTCTTGCTTAGAGCCTCTGGATAAAAGCCCAGGTCAGCCAATACCTTTCTATCGGCCTTGACCTTGGCCATCTGAACCTACCCAGACTTCTGGACTACACAACCACGAGCTAAGAAATGCTCTCAGGTCCTAACTTCAGGCCTATCTGTTACAACAGCAATAGAAAACGAATGCGGCAGGCCCCACAAGGTACAGGCATCATGCTGAAGTGAGGGTTCTCTCCACGGGCAAATACAATATTGAATAAGGAGAAGGAAATACATGATTTCAGTGGAGCAAGTAGAAGATGAAAAGAAAGAAAAAGATCCTTCAGAGGGAAGAAGCAAGCCAGGACTCCAGAGGTGCTGAGCCTGGATCCGTGGGGGGAAAAACGAATACAGAAGAGGCACAGGTGAAAGAAGAAAGGGAGAGCGTTGGGAAGGCCAGCTGGGTGTACGAGTGGGCAGGTCAAGGGTGAGTTTTGAGATATATTTTGTCAGAGCTCTAGAGAGAAGGCTCAAGGGTTAGGGGTTAAGCAGGGAGTGGGTGGTGACCATAGTCAGGCACTGAGAGTGTATATACTCTTCCTCTCATTGGAATGGTATAAGAAGCCAGATAAAGGGGGGGAGCACATCTGAGGGAGCACAGTAAAGAGATGTTCTTTTTTAAGCGATAGAGAAGCTCCCATCTGAATGTAGACTGCAGGGATTGATGGGGAGAGGCAAGGGGGGTGTACAGGTGGAATCAGGAATTGATGGGGAGAGGCAAGTGAGGGGGTACAGGTGGAGTCAGGGCACTTTGCTGTCATTCAGTCTGGTCTCATGTGTTCTGTTTCACTCCACCATCCACCCACTTTTTAGGGCTGGTTTCAAGTCCATCCGCTTAGTCTTGAACAACCGTCCTTATGCAATCGGGTACCATGTTTCCTTTGCGTTCTGAGCCTCCAGAGCAAGCCACAGACCTCCTCTTTAAGATTTCCCTTCTAGACTGCCAGCATCCTGACTTCTGTGTGTGTTCTGCCCAAAGGACCCCGCTGTCCCTTTTCCTCACCCGTACACCTCCAGGTATGCCAGTGGCACCGTTTCCTTTGTGCGGATGGAGAGACATGTTCTTTCTGTGATTCAGGGCTTCTCTCAACACTCCCCTTCCTGCAGAGACTTTCATCCAGTGTATAAAACGGCAATATATGTTGGAAATTTATACAAAATGGCCATCCTACATCCCAGCTCAGCTCTCCTCACACCCCTTCTCATCAGATCTATATCCATGTCGGTATCTGTGTCCTTGTCTCTTTCCTGACCAGAATATTAAATATATGAATACATGAGGGCAGGACTTTGTTTGATATTCCCAGTAGCTAGAACGGTCCCTAGCACACAGTAGGCACTCAGAAATATTGACCGTACGTTAGCTGAGCTATGTTGGTTTGTAGAATGGAGTCCCGGTGGTATCGTAAATTCGGATAGAAAATAACCTAAACTTTTCACCCTCCCTGCTCCAAGACTCCATCACAAGACATATATACTTGCCTGCTTTCAAATACTTTCTACACCTTTTCCCTGATGGCAAGATTGAGTTCATCCATTCGTGGAAATCATGCAATATTGTGTACCAATCTTGTGGGGAGTTCCATTCTTACTAACCTGTTTTTCATCATTATGCTTTTTAACATCTTTATTGGAGTGTAATTGTTTTACAGTGGTGTGTTAGTTTCTGCTGTGTAACAAAGTGAATCAGTTATACGTATACCTATATCCCCATACCCCCTCCCTCTTGCATCTCCCTCCCACCCTCCCTATCCCACCCCTCTAGGTGGTCACAAAGCACCGAGCTGATCTCCCTGTGCTATGTGGCTGCTTCCCACTAGCTATCTCTTTTACATTTGGTAGTGTAGATATCGTGATTATTTTTTGAACCCAAAAAACCCATCTCACCTGAGTGCTGATAATTATTAGTTGTTAGTTAATATACGTCTTTAATATTGGGCATATACATGTTACAGGAATACTAGATATTTTCTGTATTTGTTTTCCATCAAGAAAGAGGAGGGAAGTTAGGAAAACTGATTTTTACCCACACCACTGAGTATATTGAGTCATTTCAAGAAATGGGTTTACTTCTTGAAAGCTACTACATTGCAAATAGAGGCAGGAACCTATCCTATGGCCATAGCCCTTGAAAAGCTGTGAGAGGAAATTAAAAACTTCTTAAATTGGGCAATAAAATTGAGAAGAACTAAGAAAAGCTAATTGAGTCACTTTAGATTTGCATAGTCTATCAGGAAGATCATTTTTAATCTTATAAAATAATATTTTATGGTAAGGTCAATCACTGACCGTATATACTCAGAAATACATATAAAGAGAATTTTTTGCAAGAAGGTCAATCAGCGAACATAGACACTCAGAAATGCATACAGTCGGGCTCCGCTGGTGGCACAGTGGTTGAGAATCTGCCTGCCAGTGCAGGGGACACGGGTTCGAGCCCTGGTCTGGGAAGATCCCACATGCCGCGGAGCAACTAGCCCCGTGAGCCACAATTACTCAGCCTGTGCGTCTGTAGCCCGTGCTCCACAACAACAGAGGCCGCGGTAATGAGAGGCCCGCGCACCGCGAAGAGGAGTGGCCCCCACTTGCCGCAACTAGAGAAAGCCCGCGCACAGAAACGAAGACCCAACACAGCCATAAATAAATAAATAAATAAATAGATAAATAAATAAATAAATAAATAAAAATTTAAAAAAATGCATGCAGTTAAGAAAAAAAATGACTGAAAGACATAAACATATTGACTGAAAAGAGACTGGGAGTTGGAGAACTATTTCAAAAGTTGCTGTCTTTGAAACAATAATATTTCAAGCAGGTTGCAGTGACAAGTATTTGTGATAACTATTACTCTCCTTGTCTGAGCACGTGCATTCATGACTTCAGCTTCTGCGAAACAAGAGATGCCAGAAACCCTAAGACAGGAATGCACGTGATTATAGAAAAGTCCACTAGACTGAGTCATCAGGGGACATTGGGCTGGTCATGCAAATGCGATATGGACTCAGTCATTCATGAGAGCTTCATTATGTGAAAGGCATTGGAACACATGCCAGATTTGTGAGCGCCTGTCATTAACCCTTTCAAGTTCGCTATGTCCTTTATGTTTCCAGCTAGGAATGACATCCAAGGAGTTTGGACTCCTCTTATGATTTCTTGAGTAAAATGAAGCTCTGTATTAATAAAGGAGAAGTAAACATTTGAATCCACCCCTGTGCCAAGTATGAACTTTAGCCTACAAGCTCAGCAAGGCCCATTTCTATCTGCCATTCCTGAACATGGGCAACTAAAGTGAAGATAGCACCCTTTTTCCTCCTTCCACATGTTTTATTTTTGTTTCTTGTTAATATCTCCGGAAGCATCCACTTGGTAACCTCAGCCATATGCCCTTACATATGTGAAAAACCTGCATAACAAGCCCTTGGATGGATGCTTCTTTGGGGACCTGTGCTGCAAACTGTCAACTTGCAATAGATCAACCCTGTACACCACCCTGGACCCTCAGCATCAATAACCGCACCAGAAGATGCTGGCCTTTGGGACCAAAGGATTATACATACCTGCAAGATTAACTGGACGATCTAATTTGCATCATCTGGTCACAATGTCATGATCCATGCAAAGTGACTGTGTTTTAAATGTGAACATTTGCATCTCAAAATACTAACATTTAGAGTACCGTAAAAGCAAACCTCGCCTAACATCTTTTGCTACTTTTTTCTTTTGAGATACATATTTGGTTTCAGTAACAATGTTGAGATATGGCGGTGTAAAAAAAAATAACACAATTGCTATTATAATTTGAAAAACTTTGGAAACGTTTCGTGCTGTGATACTTTTGAAAGAGGATTATATGGCATTGAACGAAACGGTCAACACACCGTTTATCCTTTGGAAACAGATCCTGTAATCTGTGTCCAACTGAGCTCCATTTTCCCCTGGAGACATCTTGTCCACGTCTGTATCCTGAAAGCATAATTGGTTCAGTCACCACAATAGCCAGTCTCCACATAACTGGGCAGGAAAAACATCCTGTTGGAATGGAACTTCCACGTGAAACAAAGCAGTCTGTATCCGCTCTCCAAGAGGTGAAGTGAGGTAGAGGGAAAGGAGAAGAAACCAAAACTAAAGATGGGAAATTGTAAGAGAATTAGATCGCAACATGCATCTAGATTTTGTTCCTCTCTCCTCTCACTTTCCTGGGGTTGGTCACAAAATGTGACTTCCTTAAAGCAAATACGAATAAGTGTCCGGTTTCTTGAGAAGGGGTTGGAAAATGGGGATGATTATTCTCAACTTTCTCCCAGTGTCTCCCTTGTAAAGTTGCCATTGTCACACTAGTGCTTTCCCAAAATGCAGGATCAGAATCACTTAAATAATGAAGTCGACTTTAGACCTGTTTCCGCCATTCCCTAAATATTATTCTGCTGAACCGTACGGCATTGCCGAGATTCAGCCATGGCAATTTTGTACGGTTCAGCATCTCTCTCTACAAGTGAGTTGAATTAATTCAGAGAAATACATGAGTTGTCTTTAAAAAAAATGAACTAGGGGACTTCAAGACACTCGTGTTTTGCTTACCATCATGGTACAGGCATGCTCGGTGTTCCTTGCCCCGGGTGGTAAGCATTATAAATATTCCAGTATCTCCTTCTCCTCTATTTCTGGGAACATGGAGGGAAAAGGCCATGCCTTTGAAGG
This sequence comes from Tursiops truncatus, assembly GCF_011762595.2. Taxonomy (NCBI): domain Eukaryota; kingdom Metazoa; phylum Chordata; class Mammalia; order Artiodactyla; family Delphinidae; genus Tursiops; species Tursiops truncatus. Next base: position 2,171,901 of record NC_133428.1, on the reverse strand, counting down.
TAGACTTGCTCACGTGACTACTTCAGACTTTTCATGATGAAACACAAGCGGAAGGGATGGATGGACATCGCTTCTGGGCTGAAGGCATCACCTTTGCTTGCCTCTTTAGTTATCTGCTAGTACAAAGCCTCATGCTGAGATGATCGAGGACATCACAAGATTGCAAAGCCTTCATCAGTCTGGCCTCTGAGTCACAAGGATGAGCAGACTCTCTCTGCCAACCACACTGGGGAGGGTGTGAAGAAGAAATAAACCTGTGTTTTACACCAAGGAGATTTCAGAGTGGTTAGATACTGTCATAAGACCTAGCTTATGGTGCCTAAAGGATCTTTGGGGGACATTATTAGGAAGGCAGCACTCCATCATGCTTTCTATGGATGACAACTTTAGACTCAGCATTTATCTATCCATAATTTGCAGGGCATCAATGGGCATTCCAAAAATCTCTGGCTGGTCTCAGAGATTAGCATCCACTAGAAACCCTATTTGGAAACATCTTTTCCTGGGAGGTTATCAAAACTCCTGACATTATGAGTTCTGAAGTAATTGAACCCTTTCTTGCTTAATAGATGGCTACAATGGGTTTCGTCCACTCAGAAACCCTTAGATGGTAGGATGGAGGTCTTTGGAGTGACACACAGTTCCTGGTTATGTCTGAACAATAAGGAACTACAGTTAAAACGTCTTGAGCATTTATAAACACTCCCAGTGTCATAGGGAGGAGATATGGGAACATATGTGTGTGTATGGCTGATTCACTTTGCTATGGGGCAGAGGCTAACACACCATTGTGGAGCAATTGTACCCCAGTGGAGATGTTAAAAAAAATAAAAAATAAAAAAATAAATGGCACTCAGAACTGACTCTCCAAAGTCCATACACAGAAAAGTCATCTTTTTGGAGTGAAGCTCTTTTGACATGTTAAATTCCAGTATTAAACACAGCTGTCATTTCAGTACACAAGGCTGAGGACTCAGGTGAAATTAGGATCATGACCAAAAGGGGAAAATGAAGACAGGCTTATGGAAAGAGGGCAGAATTGATCTCAGTAGAAAATAGAAGAAAATATGAATTTATGCAGAGAGTATCCTCCAACTGATGTCTTTTATCCCCAGATGGAGATCAAAACACTTTCAACTACTCTATTTTTATGTGCAATTATAAATATAGTATAATCCTCTTTTCAATTTTAAGAAATCCAGTAGACAAAACTCTGACAACAAACACAATAGAAATAAGCCCAAACTGCATAGTTTGGGTCAGATAAAACACTTCCACAAAACCTCCAGGACCAAACAACAGAAGCTTTGAACTATTTTTTGCTACTATCTTTAAGCAAGCTGTAGATCTCATAATCACCTTTTTAAAAAATTCCTGTTTTGTGATAATAACGTCTCTTGACAGCATTTGTTTTACAGCATAATTTACCCATCTCATTTTAAATTAAAATAATAGTCATTTTTAAAGGATAAAGGGGAAAAAAAGAGCATAAAATGAGTTAGAATTGTTTAATCTGGACAATGGACCTGGCTTTCTTTTTGGAGAAATCTGATTTTGCATAGAGAGAACTATTTCTTTGGGCAGAATTACTGCTTGGAAACACTTGAATTATTTGTGTCAACTTTAGAAAACAAGTTTAGCTTATTCAAAACTTTTATTCATGAAAATTAAATGATTGCATCACCTTGGAGAGAGAGACAATTTGAGGATCCCTTAAAGAATGTCAAGACTGAGACTTCCCTGGTGGTCCAGTGGTAAAGAATCCGCCTTCCGATGCAGGGGATGCAGGTTCGATCCCTGGTCCGGGAACTAAGATCCCACATGCTGCGGAGCAACTAAGCCCATGCACCACAACTACTGAGCCAGCGCGCCTCAACTAGAGCCCACGCGCCCTGGAACCCGTGCACCACAACTAGAGAGAAGCCCGCACACTGCAATGAAAGATCCCGCACGCCTCAACGAAGATCCCACGTGCTGCAACGAAGACCAGACACAGCCATAAATAAATAAATAAATAAATAATAAGTCTTTAGGAAAAAAGAATGGCAAGATTATGACACAGGTAGAATTTGTCTTTTCTGTCATTCCCCTTCATTTCTTGAGCCAGGGTCTGTGCCTTGAGTACTGTCCATAAACAGTCTGGGCCCCCAAAAGCCATGTTTTCCCATCGTGGAATCTTTTTCTCTGGTCTCTATCCTTTCCTATGTTCCCTCAGGGTCCTGTTTCAACTAGGCTGATGACAAGGTGAGATTAGAAACTGCTAGTCTAATGAATGCTCTGCTTCCCCCTGATGGAATTGGCCAGTTTTCAGAGCTCTGAGGTTTTAACAGGGGCACTGGCTTGTGACAAGGGACCTGGTCCCACCTTCACCTCTGGAGAGCGATGCTCTATTTCCCTGTTGCCAAAAGTGCATCTTGGCGGCGGAGGAAGTAGTGAAATGATCAAAAGAGGTCTTTTCCTTGATTTTACTTAAAGGAACTTCTCTGGTGGCTTAGACACTGCTCTGTGTAACCCCAAAGGCAGAGAGGTGAACAAGCTGATGAGGAAATAAAGGAGGAAAAGACGTAGGATGTGTAGACAGGGGCCATGACGAAGAATGAAAGGCATATTCATTAGAGTGTTGCTTTGGCATTCCCAGGGAATGTGGGTGGGTACAAGCTGCATGGGTACAGGCAAAAAGGAAGAGTGGATGCCTTGCAAACAGGTATGCAGAATACCTGGAAATACGTACCTTCAGTGCCCGGAAGCTGTCTTGTGTCTCTTCCATGTAAGATTGCCTGGGCTTCGAAGTTATTACAAAGGGCTTGATGGAACCGGTATGGACACAGCATATAAGATTAGGGCTTCAGTGGCTGAGAGTCTGCCTGCCGATGCAGGGGACACGGGTTCGTGCCCCGGTCCGGGAAGATCCCACGTGTCGCGCGGAGCGGCTGGGCCCGTGAGCCGTGGCCGCTGAGCCTGCGCGTCCGGAGCCTGTGCTCCGCGGCGGGAGAGGCCACAGCAGTGAGAGGCCCACGTACCGCAAAGAAAAAAAAAAAAGACTAAGTCATTTCAACACCAAGTGGATTCCAATCGCCTACCTCCTCCAACTTGTTTTACTCAAAATAACACTGTCTTTCACAGGAACCTTTTTCTTCGTCTGTTTGCTGAGACAATCTCTCTTTTCAAAGTCCCGACAGCATGCTAAGCATCGCATTTTTCACCCCTCCTTGGTTTCTACGAAGGAGAATGCTGCTGCATTATAGAATCGACTTCACTGAGCATCTGATAAAGGTCTAACGTTATTCTGCGCAAAATCACACAGTGACAAAAATCTTAAGACCTGGTTAGTTTTTTTTTTTTTTTCCAGATTTACGTAAATCGTATTAAACAGTCTTCATTTACCCTTAGTGAAGATTAAGGAATAAAATCAATATGATAGACTTGAAAGGCAAGTGGATTTTGAATGTGTCCAAAAGCATGAATGTGATGGGTGTCTGAACTGACTTAAGTGGCTGAAGTTCCCAAAGTATGGGTCTACGTGGAATTATGCCAGTTTGATCCCACTGTGGGAGCAATGGCTCATAGCCCTTGCCTTGTCCGTGGGGAGTCAGCGGCCGCATTCCTAGGAAGGACAGAACTCGACCACCCGTCTGACACAGGAACCTAAGATTCCCATCTGCAATTATGCAAATCTATCTGTTGTTGACACAAACACCGGCTATCAATTGTTGCCCTTGGACTTTGCATTTGAATACTCGAGACTGCCTTCCCGTCTCTTGGTATCTACCTTTGTTTCTGTGCTTTCTCCTAACCCTTTTCAAGCTAATTGCTTTGCTTGTACTGTAATCAGACATCAGAGAATAACTCAAGTATAAACTGCCCCGCTTCTCAAGAAACGTGCACGACTATATAATTGAAACCGTTTCAGGTCTTTCGCCAAGCTCTTACGAAGCACTCGGGTCTAGTCTAGTTTTATTTATTGCTTGGACTGGCACATCTGTTTAAGAGCTTCCCGTGTCCCCAACAGAAAGAGGGTCCTTTTGCAAGAACAAAGAGGGGAGATACCTGCGGTGTGAGTGAGGAAGGAAATGGGAGCTCAGCTTTCAAGACAGTTTCACGGGTGCCTGGAATTGGTCAAAAGCTGTCAGAAGTGAGTGATGGGAGCTGGACCAATGAGTACGCCCTTCCTCTATGCTGCGGGCTGAATTATGTCTCCCCCAAATTCCAGTGTTGGAATCCTAACCCCCAGGACCTGAGAATAATGTGGTTGTATTTGGAGAAGGGGTCTTTAAAGAGGTAATCAAGTTAAAATGGAGTCATTAGAGTGGGGTCCTAATGCAATCTGGTGGATGTCCTTAAGACACTCAGATATTGAGATTGCACAGAAGTGATAAAAAAAATGTCTGTGAGAAAATCAGTGTCTGTGGTTGAAGCCCTTCAGTTGCTGGTATTGTATCAGAGCAAACTAACACGCGGATGTGTGTGTGTATGTGTGTGTGCTCTGAATGGGCTCTGTTTAATCACTTAATCTCTTTCAAGTCAGAGAGGAAAGCAGAAGAGTCTGTGGGAGAGATGAGCTAATAAATGGGTATTGTTTTAATACAGCCGCTAAATCTTCGGTAATTTGTTACAGCAGCGATAGAAAATTAATACAGATGTGTCTCTGTAATTTTGGGTCTGTGCCTGCTAACCCCAGATTTTTAATCTTCCTCCCCAAGATATAGTCTGTGGGCCAGCAGCATAAACATCCCCTGGGAGTTTGTTAGGAATGCAGAACCTTGGGCCACATCCGAATCAGAATCTGCATTTGGACAAGATGCCCCAGAAATCTGAGGTACATGCAAACCCATTCAGAGATCCGACCACCATGAGGAACTGAGTTCTTATCGTCCGCTCTGAGCTATTTAACGACATCCTGAGAGGCTTCCAACACTATCTGGATAAACTAAATCTCTTAGCTACACCACGGAGGAAAGAGTAGGTTCTGTAATATTTCTCCATATTCACCTATTTGAAGCCCTCTTTAAACGTGTCATCTTCGTTGTCACTTTCACTGATGGCGAATCTTCTGTTCATGCCATAGCGACAGGAACGTTCCCGGGATCCAGGCTGACTTCAGCCTGAATCTTTGCATTTTCAGTTTCAAACCTTTTTCTCAGCGAAGGCCAGTCCAGGCAGAGCTGGCCAGTAGCTGTTCTCCAGGAGTTAGGCCAAGAACAGAAGTTGCAGAGTATTAGCCATTTATAAAACCACCTTAATCTTCTGCGTTTCAACGTGTAAGCCTCTCCTCGTCCTGAAGTCTCTGTCTCTCTCTCTCCCTCCTGTCAGTTGCGGAAGTTTATCATCCTCGGACTCCAGCCAGCCCTTCTTTTCTCCCTGTTTGCCAACTCCTTGAACCCTGAGTGATCACCCCTCTTGGACAGCTGCTCTGGTGAATTGGGGGACCTGGTAAATCACCAGCAGTTCTTTTCTCTCCTCCGTGTTACCTCGTCTGTATAGGACTCTCAGAGATGCTTTCCCACCCGGATCCTCGATGTTACCAGCAGCAGTAGGGAGGCTCAGTCCCTATTTCTGTCCTACATGAGATCACATCAGATTAGATTTCCCCACCCTTCATTTTTGTTTTCTCTGTTCACTACCGCACCAGCTGGGTAGTTTCCCTGTTAAGTAGGCTCTCAGGCATCCTGACTGTGAAAGGTTCAGCTAAAAGGCTGCCTTGATCTAGCGTTTCAAGAGGTCCCATGTTCCTAATTATACTTTCCTATGGGCAAACCCATATAGATGTGTGAATAAAAGCAAATTGACTGCAGCTCAACAAGTAAATCTGATGAGTAATCCAAGTAAATTTGGGATTCATCTATTGTACAAAAACTACCTCTGATGCATGGAGAGGATATTCATTAGATATGAAATTATCCTCTGATTTCAAAAATTGTCAACTGCCTGCTGGTTTTTTTACAGTAAATAACTAGTGTTACTTAAGTGTTCACCTTTATTAAACATAGAAACCAGGAGTTATTAAGCTCCTACCATGATGAAGAAGACAGTCCTTTTGGGGTGGAGAGCATGTTCTAGGCGTGATGATTTAAGCAAATACACAAGGCTCAGCTTGTTGGAAACGCTAGTGGATGCATTCGTTAAAGACCGTGGCTGAAATGAGTGCTTTTGGGTATTCGCGGATGGGGAGTGGAGCCGTCAGGGATGCTGAAATTATACCACAATCAACAATAAAAATATTTACAACTTCTGTTCATCAAAAGACAACCTTAAAGGAGTGACAAGTGTGTGTGTGTGTGTGTGTATATATATATATATATATATATATATATATATATATATATACTGAATATATAAAGTATATATAAGTCAATATCAAAAATGTAGAAAACTCAGTTGAAAGATGGGGTTGAATAGGCACTTTTTTTTTTTTTTTTTTGGCGGTACACGGGCCTCTCACTGCTGTGGCCTCTCCCGTTGTGGAGCACAGTCTCCAGACGCGCAGGCTCAGCGGCCATGGCTCACGGGCCCAGCCGCTCCGCGGCACGTGGGATCTTCCCAGACCAGGGCACGAACCCGTGTCCCCTGCATCGACAGGCGGACTCTCAACCACTGCGCCACCAGGGAAGCCCTGAATAGGCACTTTAAAAAGAGGCTGTCTAGGGAATTCCCTGGTGGTCCAGTGGTTAGGACTCAGTGCTTTCCCTGCCACAGGTCCAGGTTAAATCCCTGGTCGGGGACCTAAGACCCCACAAGCTGCATGACTTGGCCAATAATATTTAATAATAATAATAATAGATGGTCTAAATAGTCAATAAACCTATTAAAAACTTCCCAAGTTTATTAGTCATCAGGAGAAGGCAAATTGAAACCACTGTGTGATAACCACTATACAACCTGCAGAATCTGCTAAAATGAAAAAGACAGACACCATCAAGTGTTGGTGAAGACGTGGAGCCCCGGGAACTCTCTCAGGGGGTATAAACTGGTCAGGTGGGAAGACTGATTGGAGGTACCCACTGAAGTAGAATATCTACCCTAAAGGCTCAGCAATCGCATGCTTAGAAATCCACACATTTCATCCACATCCACACGGAAAAGAACGTTTGTTTTTTTCAGCAGCACTGTTTATGATCCCCTCAAACAAGAAACCACCCAAATCCTCATCCACAGTAAATGGAATAAGCAAACATTCAGGAGGTCTTGACAAAGGAAGCGTCTTCTGGATCTAGGTAGTGATGCGTTGAATTTCATCCCTGGAGTGGTCTGAGTTGACCACTGCTCCTGTTAGCACCATGCCTGTTCCTTTAGTGTCACACGCCTTGTATCACCCTAGGCTTGCTTGTTTATCTTTCTGGTTAATCATCAGTCTATTTCCCGTGCCAGACCCCGTGCCCAGCACAGAATGGACGTCTGTAGGACGGCCTGAGTGCGTGTCTACTGGCAGGAAAGTAGAACAACTTCTCAGACAGTGGAAGCATGGCCTGCTGTGTTTCCCTTTGAGCTTTATTCAAAGGGTCCTTTAAACACTTTGAAAGGAGGTTGCATTACAAGAGAGAACATCTGCCAGTGAAGTCTCTAACACTTATGTTGGCTAATTGGATCTGGTGCCTGACAGAAATAAATGGGTTTTGGAGAATGAGAACTGAAGGTCTCTTGTCCCCATGTTAAGAGGCATTGTTAGCTGGTGGTAGGACACATCTTAGATACTGGAGTCCTTGACCTCTATTTACTTCTTCTGAGAGACAGACTCTTCAGTGAAGGACCCTCATCTCTGAAAATGCCTCATAGTCTGGAAAGAAAGCCAGCCCTCTTTAAGAGGAGGAGGTGATAATGATCACTGTTTATTAAATAATAATAGTGTAATAATGAAGAGCTTTGAGCTGTCTCCTCTGGAGATATGGAATTCACAGCCCTGATACACAAAAGCCACTTATAAAGGAATCCGTATAGAGCATTCTTGTGCTTAATTTGAGCCATAAAACTGCCTTTTTAAAAAAAATGGTATTTTTAATTTTTTGGCCTCACCATGCTGCATGAGGGATCTTAGTTCCATGACCAGGGATCAAACCCATGCCCCCTGCATTGGAAGTGTGGAGTCTTAACCACTGGACTGCCAGGGAAGGCCCCTAAAAACGCCTTTTAAAAAAAAACAGAAATCCTGGGACCTCCCTGATGGTCCAGTGGTTAGGCTTCTGTGCTCCCACTGCAGGGAGCACAGGTTGGATCCCTGGTTGGGGAACAAAAGATCCCGCATGCTGCAAGGTGTGGCCAAAAAATAAAGTAAATAAATAAATAGATAAATCAAAGGATATCATTTTTTAAAATATTTTAAAAAATAGAAATAAAAAAAAGAAATCATCGCCTAGAATCCTTGTGTTTAATCTGAGGTATAACCTCAAAAGCTGGAAATGATGATATATATCTCGTAATAGGCTGAATCCTTATTCTCAGATTTCCAATCTCTCCGTCTTCTCTGTTGTGGTCAGGGTTGTATGATTTCTCTTCAATGATCTCCCACCCCGATGCATTTCAAGATCTCCCATGCAGGGGAAGACCCTTTGTTGTTCTCATGATCTGCTCTGAACAGAAAGCTGGCCCCAACGTAAGCTGGGGCCCGGGTAGCAAAGTCTCATGCTGGCTTGTTCCTGGAGATCTTGGTTTGACTTAGGACCCCAGGCAAGTAGGTGAATCTTTGTGACCCAGTTACTTGACTTGTATGAAGAAGGCGCTCTGCTAAAGAGCTCACTCCATTGTCGACATTGGGCTGCTGGCCACTTTCAAGCCCACCTCTCCCCTGTCCCCTTCTGTCCACACCTGGGCAGGCTGATGAGGGTGCTCAGGTGTACCCTCCTTGCCCAGGGTGGGAGGTTTAAACTATGCAAACAGTAGTACCGTGTTTAGGAACCCTCACCCCAGGATCACAACCTAACCTTATAAACGCTTTCACTGCTCTCTCAAGCCTTTTTGTACCCTCTCAGGAGCCTGCCCTGTCCTCCCTAGAAAGCCTCATGATGTGAGGAGTAAACCTTTTCATACATTCTTCATGCACGTGGCGTCCTCTGTCTTCTTTTCTTTTTTTTCAATTTATTTTTTTGGCCATGCGGCATGGAGGATCTCAGTTCCCTGACCAGGGGTCGAACCCGAGCCTCCTGCATTGGAAGCACGGAGTCTTAACCACTGGACCACCAGGGAAGTCCTCCGCGTCATCTGTCTTGACCACTAAACCAACTTGTGGGCAGAAGGGGGTCCAACCACCCCTGTGGAATGACTCTAACAGATGGTCAATCCCAGCCCCGAGGAATACCACGGACGAGCCCAATATCATTTTGCAAAAGAAGCAGAACGTTACTCCTTTGAGCCAAATAACGCACTCACCCATCGATTTTTGAATAACTTGCTTTTTATGGACTTTCCAATAGTGATTTCTTTTATTTACTGACCTTTCCTTAGATGTCCTCTCTGGGGAATTTTCAGCCTGAAGTGATCCTCTCTCATATGAGCTGCCGTAGTTTCTTATTCGTCACTCTCTTAAACAGTTGATTGCAGTTAAGGTAATACATCTCCGCGTTTTGGGCGTGGTGGTTATCTACCCATCACGCGGCAATGCCGCCACGATCCATGCTCACTGAGTGTGCAAACGGTTCCATTTTGAGCCCACATAACAACGATGTGATAGGGGCACGTGCTGTTCATTTCACACCAAGCATTTCTTGTTAATTAAAAAAAAATTTTTTTGCACCAAGCATTTTTGCGGACACATTTAAGAAGGCGCCTTACCCTTATGCCCCGTGTACAGGAACACATGCTTTCTTGTTCGCTAATACTGGATAAAAGAGAGAATGGGCCTTGAATACGGCATAGCCAAGTGTGTTATGGAAATAGTGGCAACGCTAACCTCTTATTTATAGAACTGTTAATGTGTCCTGGCCATTTGGCCAAGCTCATTGCAAGTAGTAATTCAAATGACCGTCACAGCAACATTATAAAGTATATACCATTTTTACATATTTTTTATTTGGACTATAGTTGATTTACAATGTTGTGTTAGTTTCAGATGTACAGCAAAGGTACTCAGTTATGCATACATATATGTATTTTTCTCTGGTTCTTTTCCCTTATAGGTTATTACAAAATATTGAGTAGGGTTCCCTGTGTTATACAGTAGGTCCTTGTTGGTTATCTATTTTGTGTACGGTCGTGTGTATCTGTTAATCCCAAACTCCTACTTATCCCCCCCGCAACCGTTTCCCCTTTGGAAACCATAAGTTTGTTTTCTATATGTGTGGGAAGTATATACCATTTTAAGTCCCATTGTGCAGATCTGTAAACTGAGGATCCATGACAGTAAGGAAAGGTCAAGGTTAGTACGTTGGTAAGCTGGGTTACCAGACATAAGAACCCTGGAGTTCTGACTCTAGACTCCATGCCCGCTCGTTTTTTTGTTTTGTTTTTTTTTTTCAATTTTTATTAGAGTGTAGTTGATTTACAATGCTGTGTTAGTTTCAGGTGTACAGCAAAGTGATTCAGTTATATGTATACATATATCCAGTCTCTTTTTTGTGTGTGTGTGTGTGTTTCTTTGCAGTACACGGGCCTCTCACTGATGTGGCCTCTCCCGCTGCGGAGCACAGGCTCCAGACGCGCAGGCTCAGTGGCCATGGCTCACGGGCCCAGCCGCTCCACGGCATGTGGGATCCTCCCGGACCGGGGCACGAACCCGTGTCGCCTGCATCGGCAGGCGGGCTCCCAACCACTGCGCCACCAGGGAAGCCCTCCAGTCTCTTAGATTCTTTTCCCATATAGGTCATTACAGAGTATTGAGTAGAGCTCCCTGTGCTGTACAGTAGGTCCTTATTAGTTATCTATTTTATATAAGTAGTGTGTATGTGTCAATCTCAATCTCCCAATTTATCACTCCCCCCCACCCCCTGGTAACCATAAGTTTGTTTTCTGCGTCCGTGACTCTATTTCTGTTGTGTAGGTAAGTTCATTTGTACCCTTTTTTTAGATTCCACATATAAGTGATATCATATGATATTTGTCTTTTTCTGTCTGACTTACTTCACTCAGTATGACCATCTCTGGGTCCATCCATGTTGCTGAAAATGGCATTATTTCATTCTTTTTTATGGCTGAGTAATACTCCAGTGTGTATATGTGCCACATCTCTATGCCCTCTCTCAGTGTCTGCACTGGTCCGCTGTTTATTAGACTCCAGGCTGACTCCTAAAGCCCCACTCCTGGAATCTACACCCTTCTCGCGTGTGTAGACAGGCCCTGTGACTCGCTCCGCACCACCAGAATACAGCAGGGGCCGTGTGCTGCCTCTTCTGTGATTATGTTAGATAAGATTGTAAATTCCCTATTGCTCAGAGCCTCTCTCCTTTGCTGGCTCTGGATGAGTATGCTGCCATGTGTCAGGAGCCCCACATGGCAAGGAACTGAGAGCTGTTCAGCCAGCAGCCAGCAAGAAACCAAGGCCCTCAGTCTTCCACTTCACAAGGAACTGGACTCCCTGAGTTCCAGCAACCACGTGAGCTTAGAAGTCGGTCCTTCCCCACTTGACCCTCAGATGAGAGCACAGCCTTGACTGCCACATTGGACTGAAGACCCAGCCGAGCTGTGCCCGGATTCCTGACCCACAGGAACCGTGACATAATAAACGTGTGCTGGGGTAAGCCACTCAGCTTATGGTAATTTGCTGCACAGATATATATAATTAATGCAGTAGGGCTGGCAGTTTAGAGAACAGCGTGATTCTGAAAGCGTCTTCTATCACTGGCAGCTTCATGGCTGATCCCTTTTCTCTTGTTCTCTTCCCTCTCAATTCATCTTAAAGCATTGCTTCTTCAGTGTTCTTGATCCTAAGAAAAAACTGAGGGTGCTTGTGACGTGTGTAGATTTCTAACTTTTTGGGACTCAATGAATTTGGTTAGGAGTCTGGAATTTCAGGAACATGCTTGCGGTTTTCTTTTGTACAGGCAAGTCTGCAAAGCACTGTCATATATTTCAGCAGTTGGTCTTGACCTTGGTTGTAGTTTGAATTCCTATAGCATTTGTTTTGTTTTGTTTTCTTTTCTTTTCTTTTCTTTTTTTAAATTTGTATTGGGGTAGAGTTGATTTACAATGTTGTGTTAGTTTCAGGTATACAGCAAAGTGAATCGCTTATACATATACATAGATCCACTCTTTTTTAGATTCTTTCCTCATGTAGGTCATTACAGTGTAGTAAGTAGAGTTCCCTGTGCTGTACAGCAGGTCCTTATTAGTCATCTATTTTATATATAGTAGTGTGTATGTGTCAATCCCAATCTTCCAATTTATCCCTCCTCTCCCCCTCCTTGGTAACCATAAGTTTGTTTTCTACATCTGTGACTCTCTGTTTTGTAAATACGTTCATTTGTACACTTTTTTTAGATTCCACAGATAAGTGATATCATATGATATTTGTCTTTCACTGTCTAACTTACTTCACTCAGTATGACAATCTCTAGGTCCATCCATGTTGCTGCAAATGGCATAACTTCATTCTTTTTTATGGCTGAGTAATATTCCATTGTATATGTGGACCACATCTTCTTTACCCATTCATCTGTTGATGGACACTTAGGTTGTTTCTATGTCCTGGCTATTGTAAACAGTACTCCTATGAACATAGGGGTGTATGTATCTTTTCGAATTTTGTTTTTTTCTGGAAAGGGTATCATTTTTGGATGTGGTAATGGATTTTAAAGCCATCGGTATTCTCCAGGTTTGCCTGGACAACATTTTTCTGTTCCCAAGTGTCTTAGTAGTTTTCCAGGCTTAGCACGAGGAAGAATCTACTCACCCCATCCCCATCAAAGTTCAAATTGTCATGGTTCCATGAATATCTTTTTTTTTTTTTGGCCGTGCCACTTAGCATGTGGGATCTTATTTCCCTGACCAGGGATTGAACCCACCCTCCCTTCATTGGGAGCGGAGTCTTAACCACTAGACCTCCAGGGAAGTCCCTGATGTGTCTCTTTTGGATCCTCTTGAAAGCCTGGAGAAGGGGCAGACACCCAAACACTGCTCATCTAATTTACACCCGCCGAGGCCCCTTCCATCTCACCGGGAGTGACCACTTACAGAGCCAGAGAGTGGGCTGGTTTCTTTTAAAACGACATCCCATTAGGTGGATGGAATTAAAATACTTTTACTCCCTTCTCCAGTTAGGTTTTTAAAGGCAGTCTCAGCACTTAGCACAACTGACTTGATTTTGGAAAACGTGAGGGCATTTTGAACAACCACAGAAGAACGCCACAGGAGGAGGTGTCAAGCACCCAGGTGGACCCGCCAGGCACTAGAAGGGCAGATACCAATGAAAAGTAAAGGACTTAATTCTCCCTTTTAAAAATAAGGGCTGAGATGGACGTCCCTGGCGGTCCAGTGGTTAAGACTCCGCACTTCCACTGCAGGGGTCACGGGTTCGACCCCTGGTCAGGGAAGTAAGATCCCGCATGCCACATGGCCAAAAAATAATAATAGTAATTAAAAATAAACAAACATAAGGGATGAGATGTCCTCCTTCCCTTTTCTTAGAATATTTACTTTATTTTACTTTAATGGTGAGTTCTTTCTTCTCTCTTTGAAATACATGAGTGCCAACCAGCAGCAATGGTAGCTGACTACCTCACTAGAGGAGAATTTGTCCAAGGGCTAAGCAGACTCAGTTTGCCCATAAGCGTTTCATCTGAAATAACTGTTGCATTTCTGTCAGGCGTGGGCTGTTCATCCCTCAACTTTCCTGCATCTGACAGCAAATCTGTTCGAAGGGTTCACCACGGGGCTGTAAGAAGCAAGCAAGGTTCTTTGCCCTGGTCATGGTCTTGAGGGACAGAGGTGATATTCACTCAGAGACTGGGCTAACTAAGCATGTGCGAACGCGTGTCTGCGTGTCTTTCTGCACGTGTGCATTTAGGTCTTTAGAAGATCCAACTGTTTCAGCCGCAAAAGCCAGAGGACAGTGTCACTGAATTGGTCGTATGGACCCCCCCCTTGGACGCTAGACCGGCCGAGACCTCCTGCCTTGGCGGGGAAGGTTCTTTTCCCTTTCGTATTCGCACAGCCAAGGACGAAACCATGCTGAGACTGAAACAGGACACGCTTTATTCAATGGCCAGAGAATGGAGGAGTGGGAACTTGGTTCACAGGTCAGCTTCTCTTGCAAGAAGGTGAATAAGGCAAGATTTTAAAACCAAACGTAGCAAGGAGGAGGCATATGCATTGGTTTTCTGGCAAAAGGCAGGGTTCCTCCAGGAACTGGGGTGCCACCTCTTTTCTGCCCTTGTAGGGTCCTTTGGCATCTGGGTCAGAAGCAGGTCGAGCCATCATGGCACAGTCGGGCAGAGATCTTATTATTTCAACAAGATGCCAACGAGTTGCAGGGCAACTTTCGTCCCACTATTGGAGCCAACCCAGCTTGCACAGGTTTTCATGTGGTTGGACTCTCTCTTTCCTGCGATTTAAACACAGCTAGAGGATACGGTTGATTTCTGTTTTCTCCACGTTCACCCAGAAGGAGGGGCAGGGGTGTGCTTTTGGGGTCACAGCACACAGTAACAATACCTGGAAAAATGACTGTGTCTGGCCCTGGATAAACGATCAATCACCTTCTCTTTCTTTCTCACCTTCAGAGCCCTGGCCATCCTGAGACTTTTTTTTTTAATGCATCACCACCTGAAACAATGTACCCATTTGGGGTCCTGCCCGTGATCTTGGCCCATGCATCCAATGTAACGGACGGTGCACCGTTTCTTCTGAGAGGCTCTGCAGATGCATTTGTGGTCAGCCACAGGTGTCCTTCCCGTAGGAGGCTTTGAGGCAACCTTGGCGGGGAACAGGCCACGGTAATTGCAGGCCCCTGATCTAAAAAAGTGGCACACTCCTATGACACCATTCGTAAGCTGAAGTGGTGTAAAGTGAAGAAGCAATTACCTTAGGGCGCGTCTTGCTAACAGAGGCACAAAATAAGTCGAGATACAGCAGAGATGCTCACAGGCACAGTTCACAGCTCTGGTGGCTAGGTGCTGGGACGCTGAGTGCGGTTCCCAGGAGGGCAGCTTGGCAGGGTTGTGCACTGTCGCTGGAATGGCTATTGCCAAACAAGCAAAGGATAATCACTTCCTGCCTTTTCCGATAAAATCGAAAATCTTGTGCGGATTTCTTTCGGGTGTCGGAAACAAGTACTGGCAGAGGTCTTTCGTTAAAAGCAAGGTGATGTAAAGTGAACTTCAGAAAAGCCAGGAGGGAGGGGGGTATATGGGCATCTAATTAATGCTCATCATTTTATTCAAATACTTTGAACCTTTTAAATACTGACTTTAAGCTATTAAGACCTTATCCTCTCTCTAGCATCCAGTGCTTATGTAAATTTGCATAAGAGTAAACTCAGTTTGAGCTATTCTTTGAAAGAACATTTGACAGTCTTGCAAGCTCCATTCACAGATGTAACCGTCTTTCATTGCCTTGTCTTTAAAAACCCAGCCCATTGTATCCCATTAGCAAGTGCTTTTGTTATTTTGCCCTCCTAATAATTAGATTTAGTTCATTAACATGGATGTCTTAGACCTTTTTGTTTTTTAACCGTGAATTTTGCATTTACTGATGCCCAGAAAAGAAAATGCAAACCTGAAACTACTCTCAAGCAGGGCCCTAGATTTAATTTCCTTTCCCGAGTTCATTTTCGGGAAAGAAAAACTTTTCTGCTCCCCTCTTAGTGTCGGTACCTGGGAGTGTGTGAAATAAACTAACAAAAGAAAGAGGAACAGAAGAAAAGGCACACAGTTTTTATTTACATTTGTGCGCACAGAAAAGTAGTGAAATGCAAAGAAATAGTTAAACTTGGGGGCTTATATACCCTTTAACAAAGGAAAGATTGTTTGGGCTTGAAGGGATGATACGTTGTGGGGACTTGGAAATGGGTGGGCAAGGAATGCAGGATACAGGCTGTTTTAGTAAAAGGTCTGCTTATGCAAACTCACCTTGTGATCCAACCCCCCTTGAGTGAGGAGAGATGCTCCTCTCTTCCTGGGGGGAGGAACTGGTGAATTTTCTCGGAGGGAAATGTATGCCTGCTTCTAGGCCGGTAAGGAGAGGGCAGATAACTCTCTGCATCTGTTGGTTCCAAGTTGCCTGGAGCTCAAAATGATCCTCAGGCCAAAATGGCATATTTGGTGGGTACCATTTTCTGATCCCCTTCACTTTTTTTCTCTGTATTCAGTTGGTAATTGTACACTCTGTTTTTAGTGTTTCAACCTACATATTTAGCTATTAAAGTCTAATATGAATCAAAGGTCCCCCCAGCCCGCCATGGGAATCTTCAACTGTTCAGCTCCATTTATTGAAAAGACTGCCTTTCCCCCACCTGAACTGCAGTGACACCTTTGCCCTAAATCAAGTGTGGGTCTCTTTCTGGACTCATCCATCTGTTCTATTTGTCTGTTCTTGAGCTATGACCATTCCCTCTTCATTCCTGGAACTTTATACTGAGAGGCTGACTATCAAATGGACAGTGCCCAGCTCACACACGAAAATAGAACTTGAGTCAACCCCGAAGCCAAATCACAACCTCTGCAGAAATTGGCCCACAATTGTCATTACCTGGTCAGTATCTGCCCATTTCCCTAAATGTCAACCTTCTTCCAACTTAGAACCAACCAGAGAAAGTCACATATGTCCCCCCAGGCTGTCACCTAAAATGTCCTGCTTCTACTCAGCCTGCCCTTAGATTCTTCATACCAACAATCTCCCATCAGAGCTCACATTCGCTGTAAAGCTTTCCCACTTCCCTGGCTGCCTTTGGGTCCCAGTCAAATGCAGATATTCCTGGGGCCATGATAAAGAAATTGTGACTTGGCCACACCGGTAGTGTAAATTCTGATAACAACTTAATCCCCAGGGTGTGATTGTTAGGGAATCTTGGCTTTATGCAAGGATTCCAAACAGCACTTGCATTTTTCAAACCAAATCCTTGGACTTCTGCCCTCAGCACAGAGACCCCTTCAATATTTGACTGGCTCGTGGCAGCCAGGGATTGGAAGACATTTATCAGGGCAAGCGGCCCTCCCCATGCTAACTCACCTCAGTGACTTGCGGTCTTTCGTAGTATCGAATTCTTAGTCACCAGCTCAGATTCGCTTTAAAAAAAAAAAAGTTTACATTTCATCTGCCATTTTATCGTTTCTACACTGGGAGGGGTTGTTGCAGCCTCCGGTTGCCCATGGGAATGGTGGCTCTGTACCCGTAAAAATGTTTTTTTAATGAATGTTCCTAAGTTTCACAAAAAGTTAGGTAACACTGCACCATGTAGTTACTGGATTTCTCCCTATAATTTCTTCTTTTTTAAATAGTGGAGCTTTAATGAAACAACCTGACCGTACCCCCAAGCTAAAAAAGGATATTTATAAAACTGAAGAAAAATTATTGCCAGAATTTTCTTCTCGGAAGACGTTTGCTTGGATTTATATTTACTCGTGTATATATTACAAAAATAAAATATTTTTTCTTACCTGTGTGAGTAACGGTAATCGGAAAAGGTTTTACAAAGTTATTTTTGTGAAAAGCCATGTACATCCAAATCAGGATGGATAGAGCCTTCTGACTTTAAAATTACATGGCAAATACATAGAGATACACACACATTATTGTTAATTTCATGTTTTATAAAAATTTAGCAGCATTATCTTTTTTTATGGACAAAGTTTTTTTGTTTGTTTGGTTTGGGTTTTTTTTTGTCCATGTCATACGTCGTGTGGAATCTTAGTTCCCCCGACCTGGGATTGAACCCAGGCCCTCGGCAGCGAAAGCAGAGTTGAGTAACTACTGGACCACCAGGGACTTCCTTTTTTTTTTGGGACAAAGATATTTTTATAGCCCACTGATTCTCTCTCTGTGTTCCAATAATAGTGCTGATTAATCCAGTAGCTCAGAACATTACCTCTTCAATGAGTAATATCAGTGTTATAAATCATATTTTTATATTTTTATTTCCCATTCACTAACTTTTCAAATATTTCTGGCTTAGAATATGTTTTTTCCCCCTGTATTTCTTTTGGCTTCTCCGTGAAACGTTCACCGCGGTTTGTAAAACCTGAAAAACGGTGGAGAAGTTGGTCTTGCCTGTGATGGCATCACTGGCAGTGTGGGCATAGAAGCCGTTTGGTTATTCTGTTTCCTTCCTCCCCTTCCTCCCTTCTCTCTTTCTTTCTCCTCCCTCCTTCCTCCCTCTCTGCCTTCCCTCCATCATCAGACCATGAGGCCCATACACTGGGTACCTCTAAGTACGTTGTGGTTTGGGTACCATATTAAGTAGCCTAAGGCCCCCAGCCGGTGCATTCTGCTCTGTTCCGTGGTTAAAGCTTCCACCTAAGTCTTGATTACCTACCACACTCTCTGTTTCATTGGCCGTAAACTGCTCTTGCTGTGCGAGTACACAGTGGGCACAAATGCATCCTTCGTACGCCCTGTGCCATTCGGACCCACATCCTCTGATGGGTAAGAACGCAGAAGCGCACACTCTCTGCAGTTAATGTGCACAGCACAGAGTAGGTACTCAAATATTTGTGTAACGGAGAGATGTGATGTTGGAGAGCCCAGGATTTCAGGTCTTCACATAAATACCGCTTTTCTTCCTAAGTGGAGAGAAGAAGGGACACTTCTCCATGGCTGGTGTGTCCTTCCAATGGTTGGTGGACAACCTGCAACTTCTCGTGCCTCTCACGTACTGCCAGCCCCCCTCCCACCCCCACTGAGTGACTTGCCTGCGTCTTCTCCATCTTTTTCCCTTTCTCCTGGAAGCCAGCAGCCAAGGGGAAGGAGACGTTCTTCTCTGTTTTTAAATATCGTGGCTCTCAAGGGGGCAGTCGTGGAGGGAATCCTAGCTCAGACCAACGTTGGCTGGAACCAAGTGTCTGAGTCTTTCCTAAGGGGTCAGTGCTAAATTGCGCCCAAACAAAACCCAGGTGATCTGCCATAGCAATGTCAATAAAGGTGGCATTTTGGTCTCCATATACCTCATTAATTTTCTTAATGACTTCAGAACTTGGGTGGGGAAGTGGGGTGCTATTGACTGGTCCCCTTTGACACTCAAAGACAGAGTCTGGTGTCATGTGATTTTTCTTCTAGTAGGTACCTTGTAAGTATAACAAAGTATACTTTTCATCCACAAAACAATACATGTGTCTATTACACCACGAAGTTATATGTTAGTGTGTGTGCACACACAGAGGACTGGCTATATGTGTATTTCATTCCTACTCTTCTAATGCTCATATTATAAAGTGTGTCCACCAAATAGTTATCCATACTGGTGCCAGACATGAAACTCTCACCTGTGTCTTATTTTTTTTTTTTTTTTTTTTTTCTGTGGTACGCGAGCCTCTCACTGTTGTGGCCTCT